>NC_133432.1:10901666-11201666 GCF_011762505.2 Arvicanthis niloticus
AGAGGAGGCGGGGCCGTGGTGCGGGAGGCGTAATTGGTGAACCCAGGGTGAATGAAATAATTGGAAAAGTGAGGTGTGAGTTTGTTAGGGAAGTGTGAGCGTGTGGGGGAGGGGAGGAGGGCTGTGTTTAAAAGCCCGCTCTGGCCTCTTTATTCACAGCTTCTGATACAGTAATTGCTATTTTGTGGTTTCTATTATCTACACAGTGGGGAGTGTGTGCAGCTCCGTCCCCAAGCATACCGGGCTGGGGATGACTCCCTAGGTGCCACAGTTTCCTCCTCCCTCCCTGGCCCCTAGTGGCCCTGACCAACCTCTCCCCACTGACCGTGGCCTTGGCTCCCAGGAGGCAGGGTTCATATAGAAGTCCCTTCAAAGGCCTCTTTTAAAAACTGGCCTCACAGACCAGGCCAGCAGATAAAAACTTTCATAATGGCTGGTATTTATATGTCTCTTATCTCCTTGGAACGAAAGGTACTTCATTGATTTTTCTTCCCTCCCCCAACCTTCTCTTTTCTCCTTAATTCTCTTTGGCTATCTCTCCTCCATCTTTGGTGTTGGCTTCCCACGAGTCCGCATTACACAAGCACCCGGAGCCAGTCTCTGGCCAGCCTTGTTCCTGAGCACCCAGGGCAGGGGCTCACCTCAGACCTGAGTCTGTCACCTTTGCCCTTTGCCCCTTGGTTTTCTCATCTGTCAACCAGAGGTGGTGACAGCGTTGACCCCAGCTACCTACATCTAGGGGTGGCAGGTCTCAGAGACCTGGGGGCCCTCCTTTGTAGCTGGGGTGACAGTAGCAACAGGAAATGACAGTGTTTCAAAGCCTCCCATTTCTTAAAGTGTCCACAGATACTAGGAAGTTCTTCCTAAGCTCTAACTCTTAACTCTTTAGCTGTTCCTTAGCCTGGCTCTTTGCCCTGTTCTTAGAAACCCCTTTTTACCGGGGTCATTTCCCTGAAGCTCCTGGGGTCTTTAGGCACATGTTCCTTGGCCATTCAATTGGCACTCTAGAAGCCCCAAACCTAGGTCATGGACTCCCCCAAAGGCCCCCAGCTCCCGTCCCCACCCCAGTTCCATGGTGGCTCCAGACTATCATGGCTTCCTCACTGCACTCTTAGATGCACGTCCACAGACCACAGCAGCCCGGCCCCTTCCGCCTCCTCACCCGCTTCTTTCTCCACCTTTTAATTATTTTCCTCGCTTCCTCCGGCCCCTCAGCTGCTTACCATGCACCGAGCATCCACGGCTCACAGCACGCTATGGAGGGGAAGAATTAACCTCAGCAGCCTTCCCCCACCCCGTTCTCCTCTCCCTCTCCTCTGTCTTCTTCCCCTGTTCCCCCCACCCCAGCACAGAGCCAAGCAGAAAGAAGGTACACATGGTCCTCTCTCCCTTGCCCCCGTGATCCTGTGTGGATCACTAGGACCAGCTACCACCACACACACACCATATACCACATACACACCACACACATATGTGCTACATACAAACCACACACACACATACACACACATATACCACACACACATACACATACCACATACACACCACACACACATATACCACATACAAACCACACACACACACACACACATACCACATACACACCATACACACACACACACACACACACACTCCTACTTCACCCTGGATTTAGCCACATTTGGGAAAGGAAGAAGCCCCACCTCTGGAAGTGGCCTGTCTCTATGGGGAACAGGACAGGCTTGAACTATCCTGTGGCCGAGCAGGGACTTTACCTCCTGCTGTTTCCCACCCAGAACAGGGCTACTTCCCCTGGACAGTTTGTTTGTAAAGCAGGGTGGAAAGACTTGGGTGGTGGACTCCATAGCCCCTTTTCATAGTCTCCGCCTCTTCCAGCTGTCTCCTGCTGTTGTTCATTCTGGAAGTGGCTCTCACAGCACCTGTGCAGGGCAGGCATTGGGCTCCAAGCTGCAGGCACAGGCACAGCAAGATGAGTGTGGGTTGTTCCACTAGAAGTAACACACACACACACACACACACACACACACACACACGAAGTATCGCATGCACACATGGACTGGGTGGTTCTGGTCAGCTCACTGTGAGCAGTGGCACTGTGACAGGTGTACTGGAGATGAGGTGAGTGGGTCTGGAGAACCAGGCGTTGGCATCCTCTACTCTGTCAGACAACCAGCCTGGTTGTCCCACCCCTTCGAGCCTTCCTACATTAGATGTAAAGCCCTCAGACCTGGTCTCTCAATGTCCCCACGGGTGACGTAGCGAACCAGTGACCAATGAGCCATCTCTGTGGACCAGCCTGAGAGGGAGCCTGTGCATCCCCAGATCTCCCTGTTCCAATCAGCACCACCCATGCATGGAGACTGGGTAGAGAGAGGGACCCAAGGCCGTGTGTCGTGGGATGTGCAAGCCTTTAGGTGGCAGAATAAAGCAGGGTTTGCTGGCTGTTTGACTGTCAGGTCTCCAGGCTTCTCATCTGCCCTGCTCAGACTCCGATACCCCTCCAAATCAGCTAAGAGCCCCCTCTCAGCAAAGAATCTGGCCAGGCTCCCCTCTGCCTCTTTCCCATCCTGGGGAGGCTGGCCTTGTCGCCAGCTCTCCTCTCTGCAGCCTGTACAAGCGTGGGGATGGGGGGAGCGCCAGGGAGAGCTGGACGTGCCGATTCATTTCGAGGCTTCATAATGCTGCGTTTACACACAGTCCTGCCTTCAGAAATGGGGCCAGCAGATGCCTGCTCATGCTGCCAGGGCTGCAGGTTAACGCCCCAGAGTTAACTTATATCATTTTGTGAGTGCTTACAGCCTGCACTGTGTTCTTTACCCAATCGGTCCTTGGCCTGAAGCATCCCAAACCACAGTGTATGGCTGCATGGACCCCATGGCCACCCGAGAGTGTCGATTTTCAAATAAAAATAACACCTCTCTTCAGATGCAGAGCGCGTTGCATATTTATCAGTGGCAGTGTGCACGTACAGATTTGATAAATGGACATTACAAAGGGATTGGGAATGGGGCACGCGGCCAGGGGACCCTGAGGAATCTCACTTCCTTTGTCCTAGAGCCTTTCAAAGGTTAACTCAATGGAGAGGAGAGGGGTTGACCCCAAGGGTGGCCAGGTCACAGTTCCCTGATCAGGTTTTCTGCTCCAGAACACTGCTTGACTGGCTTAGTCGGTATCGGAAGGGAAGCTTGTGGAGGATGTGCGGCTCAAGGAGTTGTGTGTCCTCAGATCCCCGAGTACCGGGGAATCTCCAGACCCCAGGTTCTAGGCTGACAGAAGAGATTCCATGGATTGGAGTCAGTCAGCTTAGACTTAGCATATGCCTGGCCCCGGATGTGGTGGCTTGCCTAGGAAAAGTGAGGGAACCCCACTGGCTGTGTACCCAGAACCTTCACTTTCACAGTCAGCCCCTTGCCTTGGCTGGGGACTTCCTGGCCTGGTGCAGCCTGTGCAAGACTCATCCCATGAGGAAAGGACAAGTGTCCAGGTGTCCCCCAGGTGGCAGGAGAGACACCAAAAATTTCCCATCAGCACCTCCAGGCTGATGGTGCCCTCCCTCCCCGGAGTGGTGGCCAGCAGGGAGAAGAAAGCCACGCCTGCAGAGTAGAGAGGGCTGGCTGTGGGGAAGTGGGAAACCACATGAACAAACCCAGGCGTTGGGTGTTCCTGCAACCAGCAATATCTGGTAACCCACAGGGTCCAGGACCCTTGCGTCCCTCAAAGCCCTCAGTCCTTAATCTTTGATGTCTGCCTTTTGTCTCTAGCACCTTTGGGGAACTGAAGACAGTGCGCCTGCCAAAGAAGATGACAGGGACAGGCGCTCACCGGGGTTTCGGCTTTGTGGACTTCATCACCAAACAGGATGCAAAGGTGAGTGCTGCCCCCAGAGAAGTACAGAGCCCCTGAGCCGCAAGAGTGTCAGTGCCTCGTGCCTCCAGCTCTCTCCCTGATGCTGTTGATATACTCAGTTTCCTTGGAGGCAGAGCACTGGGTATGGGGTTTGGAAGGCCAGGTAGTATGAGTTAGTATGTGCATGTGTCCGTCATATATGTTCAGGGGCTTAGGTCAACCTAGTTTTCAGACTGCTCTCTAACAGGGAAAAGACCCCAGTCTAGGTGGCCATGGGGCTGGGCTTTATAGACAGTGCTATTTGAAATAGCCTGGGCAGGAATGGGAAGCATGCCCAGAAAACAGTACACGGGCTGCAGTCTGGCTCCCTCCTCGTCCCTTCACTAATGGCCAGTTCCATTCTATGCTGGTGACACCAAGGGCCACGCCTGCAGCACACACGTGCATTTGCAGATATTTCTCAAGCTATGCAGAGAAAGAGCAGAGCAGCCTTTGTCGGGGCGGTTATTTTTTGCTTGCTTATTGTGTACGTGTGTTTGGTCTGTGTGCATGAGTGTGCATGCACCTGCAAATGGAGAGATTCTCTCCTACACATAGGTGCTGGGGATTAAACCCAGGTCACCAGGCAGGCACCTCTCTCAACTGAGCCATCTTGCCATACTCCCAAAACACCCTGTCCTCTTCCCCTTGGGCTTTGAAGCAAGGCCACTGCTCTGACGTCAGGCCCAGGACAGCACAGCCAGGCTGTCATTCTGCCCGTGTTGAATCCTCGCCAACTGAGTGTAGAAACCACTCTCACAGCACCAAGTTCCAAAGGCCAGGTTGTGCAGGTTAGGACTGCTGGGCCACCCTGTACCCCCGCTGAGCGCTGCCCGCCAGCCACGGCCCTCCATTGCTTCTGCCTTCTTCCCTGGAAAACAGTGTCCAGAATTATTGCCAAGTGGCTAGGGCTCCTCCACCCCAGGGGCACCAGGGGTGGGGAGCAGCATGGGGCAGAAGGGACAGCTTGGGGCTACATAGACAGCCTGGGCATCCCACAGGCACAGGGCACTAGCCCCTAAGGCACAGCAGCCACCTACATTTTTCTGCCCCCACTTGAAGTGCCTACTTCATTGCCTAGACATTTGTCCCCTCTCCTCAGCTGGCAGCCCTTCCATTGTCACGTCGGTGACAAAAGAGGCAACACAATGCAACCACTAGGCCTTCCTTGACAGTAAGAGAAACACTGTCACTGAAGGCAGCTTGGCTTCTCGTAGTATTGCCCTGTACCTCGGTTTCCTTATCTGTGAAATGGGTTGTAGTGAAATGGGGACAGTAGTGTCCCCATTCCTGCTTTGTGACAATCTTATGAGGGCAGCTCCCTGGCACATGGCAGATGCTCAACACAATCTGATTCCCTCATCGCCATAGCCCAGGGACCCTGTGAGCCATCCATCTCTCTGCTTTCAGCTCAGTGCACAGGTCTGTGGCATCCTGTCTGCAGAGGGGCACTAGGAGACAGTGTGCACACTGGATTCCCAGACAGGACAGGGAGGGTGGGGGTAACGGGACAGCCACTGACAGTTTTATATCCAGACCCCCAGACCAGGCTGCCCTGGGAGAAGCAGAGCCCAACTCTGCCCGTGAGAAAGGTCTGTTCACCAAGGCCGACCCCAGACTTACACTCACTGTCTATGAAGTCAGCGTGGCTTCTTCCCCTTAGTGTGACCTTGGAAAAGTGACTCACCCTCCCAGTGCCTCCCCAGTCTCACCAGGCTGCTGGAGGGACAAGCTGGGGTGTGCATACATGGGCCCACTTTTCTGAGTACAGTCCTCAGTCCGCAGACCAGAGCCCATGTTCCTCCTAACCCATGTCAGCCCCTCAGCAGTGACTTTTGGAGGTGGCAGCTTCTCCCTCCATCCCTTTCCGTTCTTGGCTCCTGGAAGAGAAAGGGCAGCTGAGGATAGTGAGGGCTCCGCCCACAGCCCTAGAGACTGGCTGTGCCCTCCGCTCCCCAGGTGCTATTTCTGGCCTCTCCATCCCTGCTGCAGTACCCTGCCCTGCCCCCCACCCCCACCAGGACTCATGCCCTTTTTGCCCACTGTGCCAGTAAACTCATCTTGATGGCAGTGGGGTGAGCTGTGACCCATTTCACAGTGATCCCTGGCTCTTGCTGTTTCGTGGGCAGCTCTGTCTCCTCCACTCTCCTGGGTCTGTCTGCAGAGCCTGGTTGACTCCAGAGCGGCAGTATGAGTTCTTTTCACCTGCCATATATCATGCACCCTGCACATAGTGTGGCCACACTCTGAACATGGAGTCATTCTCTAGCTATGGCTTGGGGCTTGGGGTTACCCTGCAGTGGAAGAAGAATGGAGCCCGACCAAGCTGGAAAGGGCCCTCGGGCCCCTACCTCTTGGAATGTATTCTCCCGAGCCTCCTTTTACACTTGATGTTTTAGAGAAGAGAGGTCCCTTTAGAAACCCCCGGGTCTCTCGACGGTCTCTGGTCCTCTTGAGTGCATTCTCCCTTCTTGGTGCTGTTCCATATGGAGGGAGCAGCTGGTCAGTGGGCGCCTGCAACCTTGGACACTAGGAGACCTCCCCAAGGCATCCTCAGACATAGAAGACAGTACAACAGCCACTGGGGCTGAGGCAGGAGATTGCTTGCTCAGTGGAAGACTGTGAAGCCAGAGGCCCAGAGGGGCCAGCAACCAGCCCCCACTTCACCTCACCCTGCCACACCTCAACTCCTGGTATCAGGCTCTGGCCCCACGGTGTAAGAGGCGTGGTGTAGCCTTCCACACAGACACACTGACCCAGAACAAGTGCTCACTCCTCATCCCATTCTCTCCCCAGGCCTCACCCTGTCCCTCACACATTCTCAGTGACCCTGACTCTCAGTCAAGTGCATAACAACACTGGGGAGCAAAGCCAGCCGGAGGCTCCATGGTGGCCACATGGGTGAACCCAGGCTCCCAAGTGATAGGCAGGGCTCCTGCGAGTACGCCGCTAAACAAGCGACATGTCTACTGTGGGCGCATTGCCTGTCCCAGGCCAGTGCACCATGATTACTGGAGATTAGCACAAAACCTCCCTCTTTTGACCTTACCCATCTGCACAGCCCCAGAACCCTGCCCCTGGTTGGCACTGACTTGCTCAGGCAAATGGGAGAAGGGACTAGGCTACCTGGATGGACGAGCAGGTGAATTCTCCCTGTCTAGGAGGTTTGATGGCTCCTAGTATGCTAGGCAGCAAAGATCGGTGCTGCTGTAGGTGCCGGTGTTACCTCAGCCTCCCGGTTCTCAGGGAACCTAGCACTGCATAAGAGGGACATGTCTGTCAGCTAGGAGACTAGCGCGGCCAGGAGTTAAGCTAGCACACACCCTACCTACCTGTGGGGTCATCCTGGGCTGCCTTGCCTGTGAGCCATCCATCCCCCGTCTTGAAGACACCA
The DNA here is from genome assembly GCF_011762505.2 of Arvicanthis niloticus. Taxonomy (NCBI): domain Eukaryota; kingdom Metazoa; phylum Chordata; class Mammalia; order Rodentia; family Muridae; genus Arvicanthis; species Arvicanthis niloticus. The sequence continues at coordinate 10,908,946 of NC_133432.1, forward strand.
CTTGGCTCAGCGTTATACAGGCAAGCTTCTTTCTCCCGTCATGCACGCATTGGTTTACCAAAGTGCTGACCCACCTCCACCTAAGCCCGCCCCTCACACACAGTCCTGCTACCTAGCTGCAGCATTTTACCATGGAAAATGGGCTCCCTGGGTAGAGACACACAGAGGCCAAGAGGTCCCATAAAGACAGCTCTTGGGAGAAGCCCCCATACCCCCCACCACAAAAAGCAGCTGCCTTCTTCAGTGCTGAGCCCCTTCCAGCCCACCCCAGCTCACCATGCCGCTCCCCGCCTGGACAGTCAGTGAGAAGTCCTGGGCCCGTGGATTTGGCCCTCATTGGCTAAGAAATCTCCAATAGGCACTGGGTTTCCATTCAGGCCCCACTTTACTCTCCCTACCTAGCCCAGGCTGGCCCTGGAGGAAGGAGGAAAGGGGTACCGGGAATGGGGAGGGAGGAGCAGACAGAACCCCGGAAACCAGAATATTAATTGTTCCCCACACGAGGTGCCTTTAATTCTCCCTCCCGAGCCACGCTTCTTTATACTTTTGTGGTTGCAGCTGTTTTAGCTACCAACACTGTTGTTTTAAAAGGCCTATTTTCACATAGAATGTTATCCAATTAGCGGAGCAATGTGTTGGCTTAAATAAACACTCGGGGGGAGCCGGCAGCCGGAGATGCGGTGGTGGCTGGCATTGGCAGGCAGAGCTCCGCTGTGATAAACAACCACAGCTTTAATTGTAGGGTCGCAGGCATCTCCTTCCTCTTCCTGCTTCACCACTGTGGGTGGATGCCCAGGGAGCCAGCGATAGGACGTGCAGCCTGAGCTCACACTGGCTGGAGATGCCATGTGGTGCAGAATGTTTGAGTGAGATCTGGGTGCTAGGATTGCTGACGAGGGGCAGGACAGAGCTTTTCCTGCCTCCCTGGCTGGTACCCGGCACCCCTGCTCAGTGCTGAATGGTGTAGCCTGCAGCACGTGATCTGTCGGATGATCAGTAGCACGTGTGTAACACGCATCCTCACGGTGGTGTGCAAGGAGGAGTCTCGAGGTGTCAGTACAGTGGGGTCTGCAAGGGATGACCCTCAAGGAAACACCCCTTTTCTAACCAGGCAGAGGACCCGAGGGGTAGGGTCAGAGCTGCCTTCCTGTTCCACATGTGTGCCCCTGAGCCCAGGTGACTCTGCCCCACTGCAGAAGCTGGTGACACTGCCCTTGGGGAGTAGCAGGGCTTGAGAACAGATGGCATGGTGCGTGTGCTGGGGACAGGGAGGCAGCTGAGTCCCGCAGGCTCTGAAGGTTCCCTGCTGTATGGAAACCTATATCCATTAGTTGTTCTGTGTCTGCTAGAATGCTGCCAGGAGCTAGGCCAGAAGTTGGGGTTTCGCCCCTACGTTTCTGTTTGGGTGTGCCTTTGGGTTGTGTACAAGCTCACACTAGAATTTGAATGGTGCTACTTTACCAGGCTTCTGTCAGCACAGCCCAGAGATACAAATTCTAGCCACGCTTGCATCTCAAGGTAGAGACTGAGGCTCAGCCAGCACATGTAGGCTAAGAGCGTAAGTAGGATCAGGTGCTGCCCAGTTTACCACCAAGGCATAAACAAGATCACACTGTGCTATCCTGCCAACTGTGGCTCTCCAGACCCTGGAGACAGAGGCCTGTCTGGCACCTCACAGACCAGAGCAAAGACCTTGCTTTCAGATGTGTCAGGCACAGTGTGAGTCAGAGGAGGGTGAAAACCCAGCCGTGAGGCTTGCACGGGGCCAGGGAGCAGCCACTGCCCTGCTCCTGTCACAGGCAGTCCCTCGAGCTCACACTGAATTGAGAAAGTGAAGCTTAGAGAAGTCTGTCAGTTCACTGGACAGTGCAGGAACTGCCTGTCACCTTCCCTGGCCACCTCATGTGGGGTTGTAGCGTGTGTGTGGGTCTGTGGTTGGATTGAATTGTGGGTCCTACATCTGCCCCCTGCCAAGGGGCTAGGGCCACTGCTCAGAGGGACAGAGGCGTGGGAATTTGACTGTGTTCACTCCAAGCTGTCACCTAGCGGACATCGCTCTATGAGAAGCTGCAGGACTCCACTTGGTGTGGGAGAACACAGTCTGAGGTCCCATGGGGAGCCAGAGCTCTTGGGTTGGGGGTCCCCGGGCCAAAAAGCAGCAGGTAACTAGTTGGTTCTCAGGCCCCTGGGCTCTCAGGTGCCACTGAGAGGCCGCAGAAGGTTTGAGACCTAAGTGGGACATACAGGCTGGATTGGCCCACAGCTGAAGGGAGGGGAGAAGCTCTGGCTATGTCCCACAGGGATGAGAGTTCTGGTTGAGGCTGGCTCAGCTTGCTTGCTTGAGTTCATGGCCTCTGTGGCTGGAAACGTAGGGCAGTCATCTGTGATTAGGCGGTGGCTCAGTTGAAAACCTTCTCCACAGTTCCCCATGGCAGGTCCCAAAGAAGAGAAATAGGCTATGGTCTTAAGATGTTTATTGTCATGGTGGAATGGATGCAAACTATACCCCATATTTTCAAGGTGGGCCTGAGGTTAAATACCTTTTGCAAGGAGGAGAGTCTGGGAAGGAATGTTTAATTTTCTAAGCCATCTGGCCTTTAGGTATCTCCTATCTGTCTTGAGGTTCTGTGGCCTGTAAACATGCCCTCTACCTGTGGAGGGGCTGGTGGGGGCATTGTCCTATGATCGATGGAGGTCTTCCGCCTTGTGTCAGTAGTCTGGAGTCTGGGAGCATGACGAAATACATGCCGTACCTTGCAGGAAACCTGCGGGGTCTCCGGCCATCTCCAGCCAGTGCTCAACCAAAAACCATGCTGTTCTTTCATGGCTCTACAACCTCACACCTGCCTTTTGAGATGCTTCAGACCTGCCAAGGCAGGAGTGGAGCCTTCCCTCTTCTGTTCTGCTGTAGCACCTGATGTTTGGGTCAGCACAGTGTGCTTGGAGATTAAACTGACTGTCCTGAGCTGATGGGATGGCTATGTGTGCAACTGTCTCTCAGAGAGTCAGGGCACAGTCTACAAATGATCCTGTGTCTGTTTGTCTTGGAAGGTCGCCTGGCTCCTCAGTGTCTGTAGTGGTTTGAATAAGAATGGGCCCCCATAGGCTCATGTATTTGAATGCTTAGACCAGGGAGTGGACCTATTTGAAAGGATTAGAAGGATTAGGTGTGGCCTTGTTAGAGTAAGTGTCACTGGAGTGGACTCTGATGTTTCAGAAGCCAATGTCAGGCTGCCCGTGCATGCGCGCGCATGTGTGTACGTGTGCGCATGCATGTGTGCGTGCACGCACACAGATTACTACATAGCTCTCAGTTACTGCTCTAACATTGTGCTCCTCACTGTGTTGATAATGGACTAACTCTGGAACTGTAAGCAAGCCCTCAATGAAACACTTTCTTTTATAAGAGTTGCCATGGTCATGGTGTCTCTTCACCACAACAGAAGAGTGGCTAAGACAGTGTCACTTCTCAGGATGGGCCCTGCTGCCATCCACTGTAAAAGTCACTCTGTGTTATGCAAAGAGCTACAACAGTCCTACCTGTGAGGTGGCATCTGGGCAGGCCAGAAGCCCCACTGGTAAAGTGTGCTGACCCAACTTACAGGCCATGAGGAGGCAATGTGAGTACCCTTCCCTAGAAGCCATACCCAGTATTTCTTCCAGGCCTGGCAGGACTTGGCTCCTTTGTCCCCCATGCTCAGTGCAGGGCATCGGCATGCATATGGCTATCCTTAGCCACCTTTGTCACCGTCCCGTCAAATGTGGGGCAGATGTTTAGGGCAGGTAGACAGCGTCTTTGGGCGTCTGTAGTGTCTGCAGCCCTCTGGCTCTGCCAGGGATGCTCAAGGAGCAGGAGGACAGGGCCAGGAGGTCCATTCTTGGTGCTGCAGACAGTGGGCATCAGCCAGTGCTCTGTAACCACATGGGACTGAAGTCCTGCCAAGGGCACAGGATGGTTTTGGTTGCTGGGAGAAATGTTGTCTTCAAGGAAAGTGCATGAAGGTTGGACCCAGCACACCACTGGCAGCATTCCAGACCTTCCATGGTCTTCAAAGATGGCCACCAGGTCCAGCCTCTTCCAGCCCTGTACTGATCCCCTACTGTCCGAGTAGACTGGCTTCCTAATGGAATCGGGGTGAGGAGGCAGGCCATGGCCTTGAACCTGAGGGCTAAGGCTTCAGTCACAGGGAATCCAAGCCATAGACCTGGATGATAGTAACCTGGACCTGGGGTAGATACTCCCCTGGGATAGGAGCCACCTGAGACAGACCCCCACCAATGGGAGTCGGGGTCTAGCAGGGTCAGGTCCACTCACAGTGTTTTGAGTAAAGAGATTTACTCTCCCAGAAACCAAGGGACTCACCATGAATAAGGATATTCCTGGTACAGATGGTGAGGAAATGTCTGGATCCTCAGGCTAGACTCTTAGGAAGAAGGGCATGGCCAGTGCTGTCATCTGCAGCTTGTGATGGGAATGAGTTCCCACCTCCTTCCCCATTCCTCCCCCAAGCCTCCTATGTACACCCCCTCTGGAGAGAGAGAGAGAGAGAGAGAGAGAGAGAGAGAGAGAGAGAGAGTGCTCGATGGCTATGGCCCCCTGAGGAGGCTCCTGAAGTGTTGAGGGTGGAGCTGAGGGTAGCCAGTGATGGCCACCAGGAGATGGCAGAGTGTGGCTTTTCTTTGTCATTCTCTATGTCAATCGGAGTCCCTCCAATTGTACTCTGGGCCATAGGCTTCCCAACAGGCCAGGGTGAAGGTTGGCGCATCTCCTGTGCCAGCAGGTGGGTGGCTGTGTCCATTCAGCAGGGACCCAAAGCCACGGGTGCAAGATGTAAAGTCAGACCATCCGGGGTGCAGTGACCCCAGCTGTGCTCGCTATCCTTGTGTTCTGAAAAACAGGCTTGAAAAGCTAAGACAAGATATTTAAGTCAGAGTCACACTGACCATCCATCCACTCAGGGTGGAGATGTGTTCTCAAGACCCTCAGTGAAGGAAGACTCTGCTTTACTGAGTAGTTACTGAGGGCAGTGTGCTTGCTAAGGGAGAGGCAGGGTGCCTTTCCTCTAGGGTTTCAGGTTTAGCCAGGGAGACAATGGGTAGGTTTCTAGAGTGGAGAACAGGTGTGCCACGCACAGGGTGGCAGGACCTTCACAAACTAGGCTACAGTTTCAATGTTTGAGGAGATGGAGCATGTAGTGGGTCCTCAGTTGTCCCTTGTGAAGTGGGAGACCAGTGAGTGACCCTTCAGTGGAATAAGCAGGCTGGGGTCATATGGTAGGAGACCTGTCGAACCTGGGGCTCCCTGGGCCATACCAAGAAGACTTCTAGCCACAGGACTGCACATCCCAGAGGACACTAGTCCCCAGGCTATTTGGGCAAAGGCAAATTGCTTGAGCCTGGGGAGGTGGCGAGGTGTTGAGGCGTTTCAATGGGGCTGGGTATATGGAAGACGCTAGTGGTGGCCCGCATTCTTCCTGCTGCAGCCCCTAGAATCTTCCATGCTTTTCAGGTGTGCCCTGCCCCTGCCCCAGTCCAAAAGCCCCTCCCTCCTTCTCCATCCCTAGGGTGCCTCAGGCAGACAGGCACATGGTGTCTCTTTAAGCATGTGCACTACATTCCCCAAGGCTGGCTCCAACCTCCAGTCACTTACTACCCTGTGGAGAAAAGCTTTGAGGACACCATACTACAGCTTGGGAAATAGGTACACAGAGCATGACCTGGTGTCTATCAGTCCTCAGCAGTCAGAACTGGGAAGGGCTCTGCTATTTTTGGAGAACCCCATATTGTGTTCTAGAAAAAATAAGAACGTTTGCAGGCAGACGCCTCCATTTCCACTCTGGCTCCTGCAGACTGAGGAGTGGCTTATGACAACATACCAGACAGCATTGTCGCAGGGCAGGGCTCTAAGCTGTGAGTGAATGGCTTCCTGAGTGTCCCCACCCCTATCTTTGCTGCTCCTAAAATTCTCTGCAGCCTAGATTCAGAGACATTAAGCAGCTTGGTTGGCATCACACAGCTTGAAAGTGATTGAACAGGGATTTGAACTGACTGCAGAACCTGGCTGCAGAACCTGACTGCAGAACCTGGCTGCAGAACCACAGCCCCATAGTCTCCTCCCTGCACCCCCTCCCCCACTATGGAAAGCCCTTTCAATGAGGGACTAATAAAATCCCAGAGGGGTACAGAAAGAGGGAGAGGCCATTAGGAACTCCTGCAGGGAACAGAAACATCACCAGGCCTTCTGAGACAGAAAAAAAGTAGATTGGAAAAAAAAAACCAAACAAACCAAAAACATGAGAAAGAAAATGAAGGCTGTGGTTGGGGCAGCTCTTCTCCTGGGCCTCCCTGCCAAGATCTCTTCCTGCTTTGTAAGTGAGGGTGGAGCAGCCACCAGATGCAGCCATGGCTGTCCCAGACTGCTGTGACCCCAGGATGCAACTCCTCAGGGACCCTCATCAGACTCCCCACCAGTTCCTTTCTTGGTCTCGAGGCACCCGGCTCCCCAAGTCCCGCCATCTCCCTGCCTCCCTCGACAGCTGAGCACCCGCGATTCTTAGCTCAGAATGAGCCATTTCGGCTCGGGGGCCAGATGCATTTTTATATCTGCCTGGAAAAAAAAATTGTAGGGGCTCTGCTGGCAGTCAAGAGAGGCTTCTAAATTAAACTTTAAAAAAAAAAAAGTGTGTGTGGGGCATAGGGGGGCTGCACCTGGCCCTTCTCAAGTGGTGCAGAGAACAAAGCATGGAAACCTTCCCTCCATTGGCCGAGTTTAACGCTTCCCCTCCCACCGACCCCCTCATCCCCAAGCCCTCCCATCCTTCCAGATTCTATTTGTCTTGAATAAACTCTGGGCACTGCCTTCATTGCCTGCTCTAAGTCCTAAAGCCTTCCAGGACAGGACCTGACCCAGCTAGGTCAGTGACTAGCCCAAGGTCATGGCCTTATTTCCCTCACACGTCCTGCAGCTTACACAACAGAAGCACACAACCTGGAGTTACAGGGCCCAAAACCAGGATAGCTTGGGATGATGTGTGACCAGAGCCTCCCTCTCAGATGCTGTCCACAGGCAGTGATGCTTGGCGTTGTACAGCTCCCAGACTCCGGGCCCCATCTCCTCTGCACAATGCTGCCTTGTCTGACACCAGTTCTTTTGCCTAGGCCCACCTCATTCCAGTGTTACCTGGTTACTGCAACCATTGTTTTCAAGCACAGTCACCTCCCAAGGTGCCCATAGCAGTCACATCATGGGCAAGGGGCAGTGCCTGGCTCCGGCCCTCACTGTACTGGTGAGTGAGTGCTTCTAGGCGTCAACACAATGAGAAAGGTCCCTTATCGCCCTCCTCCAGCTATCAGCCTGGGTGCTCTGCAGTCTTCAGGAACCCCAGAGTATCCTCTATGCCTTAGGGCTCTGTGGAGAGAAGGACCTTAAGGAAATTTGTCTGAGAGCACTGGAGATGTATGTAGACACACTGTGTGCCTCACACAGGAGATGTATGTGGACACGCTGTGTGCCCCACACAGAAGATATACATGGACACGCTGTGTGCCCCACACAGGAGATGTATGTGGACACGCTGTGTGCCCCACACAGGAGATGTATGTGGACACGCTGTGTGCCCCACACAGGAGATGTACACGGACATGCTGTGTGTCCCACATAGGAGTTATAAGTGGACATGCTGTGTGCCCCACACAGGAGATGTACAGACATGCTGTGTGTCCCATACCGAGTCACCTTGGATCCTCTTCAGGGTCCCAAATCTGGCTGCGTTGACCCTTCCACTTCAAAGTGCTGAGCTCAGAAAATTCACTTAACCTGCCTAAGACCTTGAAAAGAAAGGAAGCACAGGGTCTGACTTGCCCCAGATATGTTGACTCTATAGTTGAGAGACTTCTTAGCCACTGAAGTCTTGTATTATTGTCATGGGGTATTATCAGAAGAGTTGGAGGAGGCTGTCCCTGCACAAGGCCACTGAGCCTCAGTCAGCCATGTTTACAGAGGGCTTTGATCACTGTTGTCTAGTGATTGGATGAATGCTCAGGGCTGGTGCATCCATAAAAGCAGGAAGTAGGTTTGTGGTGTGTGTGACCTGGAAGAAGAATTGGGGGACTTGAGAGGTGACAGCCAAATGTGTCTTTCTCTTGAGGTGGTAATGGAATGTTCTAGAATCCATATGCTGATGACTGCATGTGAATACACTGATACACTGACTGTATAATTATATCTCAGTTTAGTGTCAAAGGCTGGTGGTGGGGCAGGGGAGGGGGAGCTTGGCAGAGCAAGGAGGGAGAGTGTGTTCAAGGCCTGGGGTGCCGAGCTGGACACAGAAGCCCATACTGGAAAGGACAGGAGACCAGGACAGAGACAGTGGGAACAGACAGGACAGACAGAGGACAGGCACTAAGTAACCATGAGGGAGTGTGCGTGCCTCCTCTGGTAACTAGGCAGCTGGGCTTCCCACCTGACAGCTGGGTGAGAGGCTCACCTGTCAGTGGGGTCGTCCTCCACAGATAACAGATAAGAGGCCACCCGGGAAACAGGTGACCCGCCCAGCCAGGCAGTGAGTGTGTTGACTGGTCCATTGCTTGCTGCTCCTTGGAACATAGCTCTCACTAAGTTGGTGCCAGCAACACCCCGGAGCATCGCCAGACACCCAAAGTCACAAGGGCCGGGGGGGAGAGGGGGTGCGTGAAACACCACAGCTCCTTCACTGTTCACGTGCTGCTCTTTCTGTTCCCTCCTCCAGAAAGCCTTCAGCGCTCTGTGTCATAGCACACACTTGTACGGCCGCAGGCTGGTTCTGGAATGGGCAGACTCGGAGGAGGTGACTGTGCAGGCCCTACGGAGGAAGACGGCCAGGCACTTCCAAGGTAGGAGTGGCTGACTCGGGGTGTCTGGGATTGAAAGCTGGTTCGGGGACCACCTGGATCGCTGCCTTCACTTGGGTGCAGCCCCGAGGCCTCCTGCTACTTTAAGTCACTTTGTATCAGGACAGCCACATGCACGGAGGCTTGCTTACCTTGTCCACGCCAGGCAAGCAGGAAGGGCAGGGCAGTTGTCTTTTCTGTTCATATTATAGTCTCCAATTCAGGTTCCAAAAAATGATGCCTCAGTGCTGGGAATGGGTCCTGAAGGCTGGCCCTAGGAACCATGGCATCACCAAAGTTCCAATGTGCCATTCTTGAGGGCTGTCCACTTCCTGCCCAAGCTGTATGCTCATAGCTGACTCACCAAGGTGACACTGTGGCCTTAAAGATGGTTACCCTCCTCCTGAGCCTAGCTGTCCTCATGTTTGGGACACCATAGTGACCAAGTAGGGCTGTGGGTAGGCACAGGTGAAGATGGTAGCCACTTCCCTTTGTGGGTAGCCCAGGCCGAGGGTCCCCAAAATTGAGAAACAGGAGGCCCATTATGCCTGGTGCTGAGAGATAGAGGGAAGTCAGGGAGAGGTTGAGAGGTCTGGGGGTTAGAATCACTGAGTCTCATCTCTGATGGGTGTGCGCCCCTCACGAGGATGTCAAGACTTGAACTGGAAGCCCACCTTCCAGTTCATGAATACCTTCATAGTGGTCTCCAGAAAACAGAGCAAGATAGCTACCATTGAGCCACCCAGCTAGGGACAGGTCCCCTCCTCCCACTTGCTGGCAAACAGGTTCTGGCTTAGGCTGGGGTTGTAGTCATTGGTGCTGTGACCTCAAGAGCCAGGCAGTTTCTTCCTCCCTTGCTATCCTTGGCACTGAGGTCCTTGGGTATTCTAGCTCTGGGCTCAGAGAGACAGCTGTCATCCCCTGATGGTGTTTGCTATGAGCTCTCTGTCTACAGAGCTGGGATCAGGAGCCAGGGCCAGTGCAGGACCATAGGGTACATTGTCCTGGAGGGTTTTGAGCAGTCCAGTGAGACTGGCCCTGGCCAGTGTGCTGAGAACCATAGAGATAGCATGGGGCACCAACCACAGACCCTGGCCCTCCATTGGTCTGCCCAGAGCCACACCCACCATACTTCTTACAGAGGTCACTGTCCCCTCCCCGCCCCCAAGCTAAGGAGGACCCTGTGTCCTGCCATGTGCTATTCCAGATTAACATAACACCTTCCTCTCTGCATTTGCTTGTGCTGAATGACATGGGTGCCTTGTTCAAAGGGCTGATGATGCTTCCATGTATCTGGTCCCCCCGCCCTGCCCTCTGGGTGTCGGTCATTCCATGTCATCTCCTCTGCGCCTGTCCCCATACTTTCTTGGTTTTGTTGTTGGTTTTATTGTTGTTGTTGCTGCTGCTTCTGCTGTTTGGGCTGGCTGGCTGGCTGGCTGGCTGGCTGGCTGGTTGGTTGATTGGTTTGTTTGTTTTTGTTTGTTTGTTTGTTTAATTTTCTTATGGCTTGTTATTCTGGCCAGGCCCAGCCACCCCACCCACTCGTGCAAATGTAGTGTGCTGTTTGCTTATATCTGGAGTGATCCAGTCCTATCTGGTGCCCTTGTTTAGCTCCAGCTACAAGTGATGCCAGACTTTCCATTCAGGGCTAGGAGTTTTCCAGCCCAAGCAAATGCAAAGCAGAGAGAAGCAGGAGATTGTGCACACTCAGTGGTGGGCTCACAGCTCAATAAGATCCCAAGTCCTGACGGGCAGATGGAACCTGTCTACATCGACAGGCATCGACAGCCCCAAATGCACCCGTCGGCAAATGTTTGTGGAAGGCATTCTCCCGAGGCGGGGCCCACCTCCCCTGTGGTCACCCCACCACCCAGCCCAGGCCTCTAAGACTGTGGGCTCAGCACTTCTGCTCTGTGTGGATAGAGGACCCTTCAATAAATTGAGTTCCAGAGACTGCATCATCTCCTCCCAGGCGCAAGGATGCAGCAGATGCCAACCCTTGATGTGTCTGAGCCATCTCTATGGCAGCTCCCAGCCACAGGGTAAATAATGAAACTGAGGAAGATAACCCTGTGTCTCCTCACCAGCAGCCCCAAGATGGCCGTGGGTCCTGAGGTTACCATGCATGGTTGTAACACCTCCAGGCATGCCCCTGCAGGCGCCATGACAGGTGCAAGGCTGCCAGGTGTGCAGATGCCCCAGGAACAGCATGCACCCTATCCTCCACCTTGTCCTGCACATGTGCACAGTCCTCAGAACAGGGCCATGGGCCCTCCTTTTTCCTCTGCCCTTTTCCCTGCCGAGAAAAGTACTAGCTCATTTGAGTCAGGGTCTGCATTGTTCTGAGCCTCTGGGGCCCTGGCAGAGCCCAAGGGCAAGTGGGACCTGTGCCCAGCTCCGGTGTGGGCCCTGAACATTGCCAGGAAAGTACTTGGACCTCAGGTGGATCCCTGGAAGCTCTAGCCCCACAAGGCTGCCTGCGGGCTGCAGGCTATGCCTCTCCCATAGCCAGCTACTGGCAGGAGAGGGTTGCTGGAGACACACGGTTCCTGGTCCAGGGAGACAGCTGAACTGTAGCTCAGGCCGCCTGACACAGCGTTCCTTGCCATCATAGGCCTCTCCTCCTGTCAGGACTTGCCAGGACTCAGGGAGATAGAAACTGTCATTGACCCATTTAGCAGATCAGAAAGGGCTCAGAGAGGGCCAGAAACTTATTAAGGGGTGCCCAGCCACCCATAACACAGCTGGAATGCAAACCTTAGCTTTTGGTCATTCTCTTGACTGAGGCTTTGCATGGGCTGATTCGGTCGGCAGTCGTATGTTTGGTTCCGTGTGTGTGTGTGTGTGTGTGTGTGTGTGTGTGTGTCCCCTATTATCCGCTCCGTGGCCCTGGTGAGTCTCTGTCTCAGCTTTGCCATCTTTACAGTGAACACAGGGTATCACCACTCTGGGGTCCTGTGGCTCTAGGGAGGTAACACCTGACTTCTTTTGGCCACTCTCCCAGGCTCAGAGTAGTAGACTCAGGAGGATGTAACTGGGCAGAGAAAAGGGAGAGCCTGGTGCTCCTGAGTCTCCAGGGCACAGGGCCTGGCACATAGGAGGAGGGCCCCAGGCTCAGTGCACTGCAGGCTTTCACTTCCTGGTCCCTAAAGGAGCTTTGCCTTAAGCCCCACCCCCTTGTCTGTCCCACAGGGCATCCCTCATGCTGTCTGCAGGACACCACAGTGTCCCTCCCTAGCAGGTGTTTGGGACCCACCTGGCATGCCCATAGTACAGGCCAGGCCGCAGGAGAAAGTCACCCTGAGTCAGTAGATACCTTACTGCCAGACAGTTGCCTTAGGGAGGGAGAGAGGTTGCGGTCCTCCCTAGTCCGTTCTTCCTCTCCTGACCTCTCCCAACACCCCCAGCCTCCCTGGACTATCCCCATCTGGTCCTCTCCCATTCCCATCCCTCCAGCAACCCCCCCCCCCTTCTTGCTCTCTATCTGCCACTCCCCCCTCCCCAGTCAGATATCAGATATTTGGTCTTCAGCCCCCAGCCCTGTAGTAGGTGAAGTGGTTTTCGTCTCTGCCTAGCGTGTGGGGTGTGAAAAGAGTGCTCAGGAGGGGAAGAAAGAAGAAAGTCTGCCTCTAGCTGTGTCCCTTTCTTCCTGAACGTGTTACAAACCAGCAGGGTCGCAGCATTGCGAGGCTTTCAGGGCCTGGCAGGCCACAGTACCACGAGCACAGACGGAATAAAATGGCCGGGAAGCGATCCACCGCCCAACCCATCTTAAGCACTCACAGCCAGAGAGGCCCGGCACAGGGCTTTCATTCAGCCAGGAGCGTGGCTTGGCTTCCCTCTGTTGTCTTATTCCAGCTGGGGAGGCCCGATGGGCTGTGGTTAGCGGCTGCAACTTTCACCTCCAGAGTAGGAGCTCAGACATGAGCAGCATAGCAAGTGGCCAGCCGCAGCGCCGCCGTCCCTCCACCGCCTTTATCCCCTGCCCACAGGGCCCGACAACGCTGGCCAGAGCAACATAGGCACAGAGAGCACACACAGCACAGATAGGAGGAGTTCTGGTCAGTCAGCCACTGGCCTGGCACTTGGAGCCTCCTAGCCTCACAGGGTAGGAATGGAGCCCCAGCCAGACCCCTGTCCCATCAACCCACCACCTCACCTCCAGGCCTCAGTGCAAACATGCAGCGTTCCTCTCCATATTACACACACACACATATACACACACACATACATGCATACACCCATACACGCATACATACACACAGACACACATGCATACACACACATGCATATACACATATATACATGCACACACACATACATACATACATACTTTTCCCTACTAGCTTAACCTTCCAGGGGACACAGCCCTCTCCCCCGTGCCCTAACTTACCTTGTATCAGGAATAAAGCTGGCTTCATACTGTCTACAGAGCAGATGACTGAGCCCTGTTAGAACCAGCCGTGGTCATGGCTGATGTTAGCTGAACATCTAGCATGTTCTGGGCCCTGGGTGGTGCCGATTGCAGCCACCTTCACGTTAGGTATGGGCACCAAGGTTCAGCACAGCCAGGCCATTACCCCAGCCCAGAGTTATTTAGACTCGAACATACAGACAGGCCCTGTTTGGAGCCTGGTATCTCACCTTGTTCCTCGGAGCCCTGTCCCTCTGCAGAGACGCAGCCTTGTAAAGTCTTACTTTACAAAGATGAGCTCAGCCTCAGGGAAGCCGGAGACAGCTCTGGCAAGGGCCTTTGTGCAACAGCAACACTTAGCACTTTTGCACACAATGTAAAAACCTGGTGGAACTTTAGCCTGGCACACTCGGAGAGAGACAGGTCCCATGTTAGAGGACCAGACAGGCCCAGAGACGCTGTTGACTTTCCTAGGAGCACACAGCTCGGCTCTTGTAGAACAGATATCCCATTTCCTCCTGCCCTATGATGCCCACAGTTCATGAGTCCCCAATGACATGCAGAGACATTGTAGAGAGCAGCCTCAGTGGAGGCTTTCCTGGGAGAGGGCAGGTGGCTTTGTCTTGCTCCTTCTCTCCCTCATGGATGTGGTGTTTGTGTAAGAAAGAGGGCGAGCTTCATAAAATACCAGGATTGAGTTCAGTCAGTGGCAGGTTTTCTGAAGAAAATTAAAATGGATGGATGCTACAGCATCCCCCAAGGGAAGGGGTGCATCTAACGTGGCAACTAGAACAAGCCTTCCACAAAGTCAGCTTTTCTGTGATTGCAAGGGACCAGTCAGCCAAAGACCAGCGGGAGAGAAACATTACAAGCCCAGGAACCCACTGATGCAAAGGCCCTGGGGCAAAAGTATGTTTACTACTGGAGCTCCAGCACAGAGAGTAGAAGAAACCAGACAGGAGATGCCAGCGGGGGTCTGGCCAGCTGTGGCAGGAAGCCTGACTCTGCTCATGTTGCCCTGGGAAGCCCTGGAAGACTAAAGCGAAGGCCAGCATCAACTAACCTCACGAGTCTACATCGTTGTTGCTGTGTGGGATTACAGTGGGTAGAGCTGGAACCAGGCCTGGGGATCACACTGGGGTCATCCAAAGATGGTGGCCAGGACCACAGCCAAAGGCTGCAGGGCGGGAAGCAGCTGGGAGACTGGTTGTGTTGGGGGAAGGGAGAGCTGTCCAGGGTGGCATTAGAGAAGGCAGGGGGTGGTGCCCGGGTGCTGAGCAAACCTGGGAAGCCAGGAACAGGTGCAGAGTTGGGAGTCTGACCAAGCTGGGTTTGTAACATCCCAGGATGCCCCAGGGATATTAGCAGATAGATGGATGAGTTCAGAGCTCTGGGGCGAAGGCTGGGCTGCAATATAAATTTGAAGTTATCAGCATACAGATGATATTTAAAGCCTGCCAGCGTTTCTACACACCCCCATTCCACACCTCCATCATCGGCAGGATGGCACGCTTTCGAAAGACCAGGGACCACAAGAGCCCGTTATCCCCCATCAGTCCCTGCAAATGGGCCTCCTTGATCTGAGCCATGAAGACATAATCATCGGGCTTTCAAAATCATAGGCGGAAAGTTCAAGCAAGTGAAGTCGCAGAATTTATTATTCAAAACATCCCCTGGCCGTGCCTCCTTCCAGCTCCCCAGAGATGGGGGTTTTGTGTAAGCTCCACACTTCAGCCCTTCATCTGGGCACCTCTCGTTCTTCCAGAGACCTGGCTGTGCCAGCCCTTCCACTGGGCATCCCAGACTGTAGCTCTGGGTCCCAGGAGGGCAGGGGGATACAAGAGGCTGCCTCGAGAACTCAGGGTACTTATCACTCCCCCTGGTCACCACAGCTGGTGACGGGAATTGAAGCTCACGAAGTGAAGCCATGTGGGCAGCTCCTGGCCAAGGTGCAGATGGACAGGGACCCATGGAAGGGCCTTCAGGCAGCAACCTCGGTGAAATTATACTGGGAGCCTGCAAGTCCTTGGGGCCAGCTGGGGCAGGTGTGGCCCAGCCACACCCCCTGCCTCCCTCTCACACCCCCCCCCCCCAACACACAAACACCTGAGCCTTCCACTCTGAGCGATTTGACAATGTCCTGCACACTGTGCCACCCTCCCCTGGGAGCGACTGTCCGTGCGAGGAAGGGACCTGCTCCCAATCCCACTAAATTGTTATTGACTTGTGTTCTGTGCGTTCTGCAAACATTTCTCTCAGCCGTCGCCGGCAAGCCCACGAATCCCTGCTAGGGCTAACGGGGAAGCCAGCTGTGCTGGGCCATCTCGCCTGCTCCTTCTCATCGATCACAGAATTAAACTGACAGAAGTACCGCAGGGCGGTGTGGGAGGGGCAGGGCCTGGCCACCATCCTGGGCGGGGCCCAGAGACCAGAGGATACAGGCTGGCCCTCGTACCTGACGTGCAGCCTGGCCCAACCAGGGGAAGCCAGGGAAACAGCTTCAGTGGCCGCCCTGAGTGCCTGTGATAGGCAGCAGGAAGCACGTAGACTGGAGGCCACCAGCTGAGCCATCGGGGCCTTGCCAGTGACATGTGAACACAAAACAGTATTGGATTCATCAGTGTTTGGCCACTGGAAGATCTGACCTGGAAATCAGTTTCAAGCCACTCTTAGGAAATCAGGTCCCGCTGGTCCTACATCCCACAAGGAAGCCTGCAGAGCCACTGTGCATTTCTGAGACATGCGCTCCCTGGTGCCCAGCCCACGGCACACGGTCCTCCCAACGCTGTGTCTCCTGGTTCCTCCGTCACCACGTTTCTCCATGTCATCTCTTCTTGGACCCAGAAAGAAGAGAAGATAATAATGAAACTGGGTCTCCAGGCCAAGCAGGGCTGCGGGCGCCTCCCCTTGCCTCCCCTTAACCTCTCCTTTCCTCCCCTCACCTTCCCTTAAGCTCTCCTCTCCTCCCCTCACCTTCCCTCTCCCTGTGCTTGCTCTCTCTTTGCATCAAGTTTCCTTCACCCCGACACTTGCTGCTCTCCCAAGACTGCACAGGGTTCCCAGCCCCTATAGCCCACCCTCACATAGACCAAGGACAGAAGACCCCAGGCCAGCATGTATCCCTTCCCTACCTTGGGTTAAGCCCACCATGGTCTAGGTTGGGGCTCCCCATGCACAGGACCAGTCCAGTTATCTGGACCTACAGCCAGGAAGATGCCCAGGATAGACATTTGGAGAGAAGTTAGCCTGTGGCCACTTCACAACCTCCTAGCATTTAGGTCCTTCACTCTGGGCTATTACAGTAGAGAATGTGTCTGTGAGGAGCAAACCCCACTGCCCATGTGGTCCATTTGAATACAACCCACTTAAGTAAGAGCCACGTTCCTGGCCTTTGAGGTAGGTCTTTTGGGCTTTGGATCAGTCTCTGTGTGAATACTGCCTTGTGACTCACTCTGCTCCTGCTTCTGCTGAGACCCTGAAGCAGAGCTGGCACTTTCCACTGCAGGGTGAGTGTCTGTGGCACCTTGGGCTTGGCTGTGGTATGAGGAAAAGGCCCCAGAGTGAGCTCAGCACCAGGAGAGCCTGTCTGTACCCACGGGACTTCTACAGAGCTCAGGGATCGTGTACCCAACTTGTGGGATTCCTAGAAGAGGGATCTGCGCTCAGCCTGCTGCAGCAACCTCACAGGCACCTAGAGCCCCACCCCTGCCAGTGTCCCAGCTCACCCATGCCAGCTCAGCCACCTTATTGCTGGGTGCTGGCCGTCAGAGACACTTGATGGAACACTTAACACTTCTTATCTATCTTGGCCCGTGCTTCCTGGCAACTGAGTGTACACACTTGTGCTATCCAAAGTCTTGAAGGCCTTGTGGCTGGTCACTTCCTGCATTTTGAAATGGATCTCTCCATTGTCCAGGCTGGCCTCGTACCACCAGGCTCAGACCATCTTCCTGTGCGAGCCTCCCTGGTTCTGGGGTTCCAGGGATGGCCAGCACAGACAGCTTGTGCTTAGCAATTTCCTCTTCATCCAAGAACTGATCCCAGACAGGGAAAGCTTGTGTGCAGCCTCCAGCCAGAGCGGCAGGGTCTGCTGCTGGCCCACTGGCTTCCCCTCCTGGGCTGCTTCTGTCTCGCCTGCCCCTTCACAGGGCCCTTCCAGCATCCTTTCTCCCTGTCAGCCCTCCTCTCATCCCATGGAGCCCTTTCTCCTGTTCTTCCCCGCCCGCTTGCCGGTGCCTTCCACGCAGGCGACATTGCCAGCCAGGGAAGGGAAAGATGCGGGCTGGCATTCTGTCAAGGAATTAATTGAAAAATAAAACCATTAGGTGGGAACTGGAGAAATGCAGAAGTGGGTGTTTGGAGGTTGGGGGGAGGGGGCAGGACTGGGGGCCTGTTGGGGGCCGGACGAGCTTTTTGTCAAGTTCATTTCTCGGTATTGATGTTTGGTGACAGTCACTTGTTGTTTATCTTCAGGAGCAGCTGCGCCGTGGAAGGAAAATGCACGGCTTGTTCCGTTTATTTATTTCACACCTTCCCCGGGTTCTGCTTTGTGTTTGTTTGGTGAAGGCCCACGGAGGCCTCCGACACGGGGAAGCGGGGTTTCCACAGCTGTTCCTGCCAGGCGGAGCCGGCACTCCATGTGGAAACAGGCCAGCAGGGCTGGGGGGAGGGCTGGGTGGCAGCAGCCGAGACAGGGCCCAGCTGGTCTACAGGGCAAAATGGGGAGGAGGAGGGGTCTAACACTGATACCTGGCTGTGGACTTGAGCCTGACCCATCAGTAAGGTGCACCCACCCCATTCTTACAGCCACCCCAGGAGGTGGCAGAGAGTAGGGGAGACATACTCAGGGTGACATGGCTGGTGATGGCAGATTCTGTTGGTCTGGGGTCCTGGAGTTGTGGTCACTTCCTGGCCCCTGTGTCCCAGCCCCTAGTACCTCCCTGGACAACTGTTGTTTTCTAGCCTGCAATTGAAGGAGTTGCTGGTTTGTCCTCAAGCCCTGGGCTACTCTCATTGGTTCTGTGGGTGGCAGATGGTCCATCCGTCACTCACACTGGGCCAAACAAATCAGCAAAAGCAGAAGTCACAGGGGCAGCCTCAGTGGAGCCCAGGGCTTCAAGGGGACTGGTTCCTTGTTGTAGGGCCTCTGGGGCCTCTAGATGGGGCCTGGGCAGAGTGGCACCTACACAAGGGTTCCCCAAGTATCACTAATGACAGGGAGTGAACGGAGCACCCACTTAGAGCACAGTCTGCACCCATGGGTTGCGGGGGGGGGGGGGGGTTGGGGGGGTGGCTCACATGTGGTAAGAGACAGCCCAGCGCTCCCTAGAGGCAGAGCATGGAGCATCCACTGGCAAGCAGGAGACCCAGTGGCTAAGGGAATGAGCACAGGCAAAGGTGTTCCTTGCACCTGGGTGCTCCAGAGAGCAGCTGTTCAGAAAGTGGATACAAACTTGGAATAAGGGGCCCTGCTCTGAGCAGAGACTCGGCCTGGCTGCTGCCGTGAGCACAGGCTAAGGGCGACGGATACCATGAAGTCGTCCCCAAGGCTTCTTCTCTGAGGACTGTTAGCAGGGCAGTGTTCACAAGTCCTAGCCAGAAGTCAGTTGGCTCCTGACTGGGGCTCCAAGCAAGTGTTGTCCAGTCTCTGTGGTGAGAGAAGTGTGCATGTGCGTGTGTGTGGCGGGGTGTTGATGATGGAAACCATCCTTGGCTTTGTACGTTCTTCTCTCTGCTCCTCCTGCCATAGCCTGATCCCTTTGAGCCCTGTTGTACCCTGGCCCTCGTCAGTCAGTCAGTCAGTCTCTTTGCAGACATTCTCTGAGGGCTGCCTGTACTGAGACAGTTCTAGGCATTGGAGCACAGGGGTGGGCATGACAGGCATCCCTGCCTTATAGTAAGTGACACAGCAGTGAAACCAAAAGGTCGTATGGGTACTGCAGGGGACCAAAGATGTTCCACCACAGGCATGAGGCCCCAGAGCAGCCCACCAGAGCATTCCAGACAGGCCACGGCAGTGCAACAGCCCTGAGGCAAGAGAGATGGGTACCAGGACAGGGAAGTGGCCGGCTCCTGTGGACTGGTCGCCAACAGTATGACAATTTGGCTTCCACCAGGGACAGGGCAAAGCAGAGGTTCTGCAGGAGAGGGGGATGGGCTCTAGAATTGGCTTGACTGGGTCCCTCTATTGCCTCCAACATGGAGATGCTGGGAGGACCATCACAGTGGCAGAAGGGCCTGTGCTGGAGGCCGGGGTCGGCTCTGAAACAGCAAGGATACCTGAGGGACACCTGCCCCCGGCGGCTTCTCCCCAACCAGTCTGTCCCAGATACCCACCAGAGTAGCAGCGGGAGGGGTGCCAGACACAGATGGGCCCCGCTTTGTTGTTGTCTATTTCCAGCCCTATTACCTGCCCACGATCCAATTTCCTGAGGCCATTGTGCAGCGGGCCTGAGGCGCAGAGTGGAGAGAGGACGCTGCAGGGAGCCGGGCCGCTGCCTCCCCTTTCCACAGTCGGCCATGATGACAGAGCTGACAGGCCTCGGCTCCCAGCCAGTGCCCCCACCTCCCTTGTCATCTCCAGGCAGCGAAGCCCTGCAGCTCTCTGTTCCTGCCTCTCCTACCTAGGGGTCTCATAGGACCCCCAGCCAGGGATGCAGTCCCAAACAGAAGGGCCTAGTGCATGGTGGGAGAACTCAGGCTGTGCCAGGGAAGTGTGGGGAGCTGAGGCAAGACAGACCAGGATGTAGGCTCTACAAACCTGCGGGTGATTCAGTGAGCAGCATGGTAGCTACAGAGGGTGCCCGTGGGCTCAAGTCTCCTCAGGGGCCAGCCACAGCTAAGGTGTGGGAGAGCCTAGGGAAGGCAAGGCTGATGGGGAGGGAGTGAGAGCGGCCGGGCCAGGGACTGCCATGGAAGGCAGGGTTCATATCCTTGTAAGGATGGGAAGCATGAGATGAGAGCCAAGGTCATCCATGGCTGAGCCAGGCGCTCCACCCACATGGTGCTGTTGACTGCCCTGTAGGTAAAGGGTGAGGTGACTGCACCCGGAGGGCTTCCCGGAAGGAGTTAAGAGTGTCCTGAAGGCAGGGATTAGGGTGAGCAGCCTCTTTACAAAATAGGCTTTCACTGGTGAATGGATGGTTAGACCAGCAATGGGACTGGTGAGACTAGCAGCCCAGAGCTGGCCTCCCGGGTTCCTTGTCTGTGGGGTTGTTGAGGACACTAGCGCCGTAGCATAGTAGGTACTCAGTGGTGGCATTTGGAACAGCTATGTGTCTAAATCCCTCCCCCTTGTGCCTTCCCCTTGGAAAACTCCTATGCACTCATAAAAGCCCAGATCAAATAACCCCTTTGCTCCAAAGCTACCCTCATTGCTAAGGTCCCCATACCCCTCTGGATTCCTTGGCCACTGCAGCTGTGCACCTAACATTGAGTCCACTGCTGAAATAGAAATGAAGCTGGCTTCTTCTGCTTCAGCCCAGCTGTTGCCTGGGTTGACTAGGTCTCTGGATGGCAGGGAGGAGCCAGCCATCAGGTGGACCACTGGCTCCCTAAAGTGGGTCCTTTTCTGTGTGGCGAGGGTGGGAGACAGGTGATTGCCATCCATGGGAGGCAGGAGACGCCCAGCTGAGGCTGGACTGACCAGAGCTGTGTTTGTTCTCTTCCTTGGTTTATCCCTCCCTGGCTCATCCCCCGTTTGCTCTCTCCTCGTGCCCGCCCCACACACCTCTGCCTCCCCGACTCACTGCTGAACCCTCTCCACAGAGCCCCCGAAGAAAAAGCGGTCTGCGGTGTTGGATGGGATCCTGGAGCAACTGGAAGATGCAGACAACGGTGACAGCGAGCAAGCTCTCGAGCTGTGAGCTGACACTGCGAGGGTGCATGGCCCCAGGGCCCCGGGGCCGGGCAGTGCGGTACAGGAGGTCTCCATGGGTCAGGACCAGAGGAGACAAAAGCTTGTGGCAAGTACCGGTCATGAGAACAACTTTTCTGCAGACTGCACCAGTGGCGTGTTGAGCAGCTGCTGAGCCCGGCTCCTGCACTGGGTAACGCTTGGGAGGTGACTCCGTGAGGAGCTCGGGCCTGGCGTTCTCCTGTGGCGTGACTGGCCAGACTCTGGGATGGGTGACAGGGTGCACAGCCACTGTAGACTCCTGGCAGGAATGAGCTGCTGTCTGGGCGGGGACCAGAAGCTCAGCCCTGGCCACAGCCACCAGGCCCCACCCAGCCAGGCTCCCGCAGCCCTGCTGCGCCCTCTACAGGACTGCTGGCCAGTGGACAGAGCTGGGGACTCTACCTCATCACCGGGGCCCCTTCCTAGTCTTCATGATGCATCCTTCCAAGCCCTGACCTGCATTGAACTGCACTAGCACCACTGATGGCCCTGGGAGCCCCACCGAGGCCTCGCCACACCAGAGGCTTCGAAAGGTGACTCTGGCTGGGCACCCTAGCACAGCCTCTCCATGAACGTGGATGCACCATCAGCCAGAGGAGGACACAGCACCAGTCAGGGAGCAAGGCTACAGCCCTTCACCACTGTCCGGCCCCAGACCCAGCCCCACCTCTCAAGCGAGAAGCTTAGGACTTAAATCGTTTTGAGTTTGAGGGGTGTCTGTTCAGTGCAGGTGACTGGCATGGCTATCTTAGTCATGCTAACCTCACCCATCCAACCAGGAAGACCTGAGGAGACACTAGTCTAACATTTGAGCTGTTGTCACCGAGGACTGCAGATGCACTGGACAGGACCCTGAGCACTGGGCTTTCCGACTTTATGTGAGAGTCTTGGCCTATGAATTCTTTGTGGGGATGAGGTCCTGCCTTCCAGATTGGCCTGGACCCCACGCCAGGTTCAGGAAGCTGGGGCCATGCCCTGTGGGTGGGGCAGGCACCTTGTTATAGTTCAGGGGTGCTGAGGACTAAGCAGTAAACGGCAGAGCCTAGAATTGCCTCTCCCTCTACCATGATGTCACTCTGTCACTCAGATGGCGCCCCGCACCAGCCTCCACCATGGCGATGCACAGAGGGGTCAACTTGAATGCTTGCCACACAAGTGGATCGAGAACCACGGCCCATGTCGCTGTGGGTCATTAGAAACTGACCCACCCACTCACGGTGCACCCACATGCCACAGCACCTCAGCCAGGACAGCCTAGGGCAGAAAGCTGCTGTCTGACGCCATCTTAAACTCCTCAGGTCAGAGCAGGGTCCACACCTGTGCCACTTGGCCTAGGATCTGACGACCTGTGCTCTGCCTGATTGGCCTTTGAGCCTAGAGCTCAGCAGGTGGCTTCTCTGAACCCAGGTCCCAGCACCCATGCCAGCCAGGCAAGGTGGTGTGCACCCCTAATCTCAGATCTTATAGGGTAGAGACGAACAGGTCCTTGGATGGATGGATGGATGGATGGATGGATGGATGGATGGATGGATGGACAGTGAGTCTAGCCAGTCAGTGAACTCTGGGCTGAGTGAGAGACCTGAGTTTCAGTGGATACAGTGAACGTCTGGCTTCCACATGTACCTCTTTCCAGTCCCCTCCCCACACCACCCCCGTGCCCCACTCCATGCCACATATATAATCATACACACATAAATAGAACTTGGGGGTGTCCAGTGCCCAGCACATCTGGGGAGCCTTAGAAGATGTAAGCAGAACAGGCCTGGGCCTCAGTGAGCCTCACAAGGCAGGAGGAGCCTGTGGGTCCAGCAAGCATCTGGGGGGGATAGTCTCTCTCACCAGCAGCCTGGGGCAGAGACTAGACTCAGCGTCACCCACCCCGTGGTTCCTCACACAGGTAGGCTCTGGTGGTTGGGACGTGAATACCCTCATGTGGCTCCACCCTCAGCCTGTGAGTCCTTCCGAGAGCCCAGGTGGGACTCACGGGCCAGCTGAGAAGGGACATCCAGGGAACAGAGTGGAGTCTGAGCCAGCATGGAGGTTTGAGATGGAGCAGGCCTTGTCCCGCTGGCCACTGGCTCACAGCAAAGGCTGGATGGAGGCCATGAGCCCCTAGCTCAGGTCCTAATGAGCACCCTGACTGGAAGGGTGCCTGCATCTTGTCACTCTCCAGTCAACGACAGCCATATCAGAACAGGCATCCTGTTGCAGGTGGAGAAAATAGAGTCAGCAAAACCTGACCCTCATTCACACATTCCTTCATCAAACCCAGGCTGGGCCCGGCCCTGAGGGCAAACCAGGGTACCTCTGTGTCTTCCTTGAGATATGGCATTCCTTGCTGGATGGACTCCAGAGGGTGTCCTAGGCCTTGAAATGCACACATGGGGTGCTGGAAAGATGACCCAGCAGTTAAGAGAGTTACTGCTCTTCCAGAGGACCCAGGTTCAGTTCCCAGCACCTACGTGAGGTGAGCCACACTCAAGACTACCCATTAACTCCAGCTCCAGAGGACCCAGCGCCCCCTTCTGGCTTCCACAGGCAATTGCACTCATTTGCCACACACAAAGAGACACATCAATAAAAATAAGTTTTTTGTTTTGTTTTTTTTAAGAAAATGGTCACAGGTGCAAGGCAGCCCCCTTCCCCCATATGTCCCGTCGCCTCTGCCACCCCCCTGCCCTGCAGCCTCCCCACAGTCTGCAGCCACAGCCACCGCTAAGGACGGCTGGGGCAGGATCAGCTGGGGCTGTGCACTCAGGCTTTCCCAAACAGAGCCGAGCTCAGGCTCAACATCTAATTCAATTTGTTCTGCCGAGATTGAAATATGAAATGGTTGCCAGTCAAAAACGTTCAAAGGACGGGGAAGGAGGGAGAGGGTGCCTGCCGGAATTTAAATTTTAATGAAAATGACTTTAACCCTTCGGTAAGGCCGGGAGGAAATGGAACTCACGCTCGGGTCCTGGGAATGAAGCCTCCGGGGCTGTGTGCCTGTTCTCTCTCCGTCTGCCTCACTGGGAATGGCTAGGCCTTTCCCCCTGCAGAGTGGCTTCTTAAAGCTTGGGCTGCTCCTTGCTCCCCTGTACCATGCTCTCCCCTGAAGCTGGAGCTCTCTCATGAGAGCTCTCACACACACCCCACACATTCCCCACCCGCTTCAGGACACGTCAGCCCCATCAGAGCTCCGTGTGACACCACATCCCTCCTTATGTGCGTTTATTCTAGAGAGGACTGCGCTGCCCAGGCTCGGCCTGTACTCGTGGGCCCCAACGACCCCAGCCTCCAGGCACAGAGCCCTGTGCCCACTCCTAATCCTGTCGAAGCAGGTTATTTGGGGTCAGCGCCATCCTGACGCTACACAAAGGGTTGGCACCAGCTCTATCTGGCAGTGGGGACAAGCGGCTTCCGGATCACCACCTAGACAGAGCCCAGAAATGGGAAGCATGCACCCAAGGTAAGGGAAGGACACCAGGAGTCCACACATACTTCATTATTCAATCCATGAAGTCATTTCTCAGGCGGTTGCCACAAACAGATCAACAGGTTTTCCAAGCTCTCCAGAGTATTAACAAGGGGTCATCGAGACAGCTCGTTGTCTAAAAGGTGCCTGCTGAGAAGCCTGACAGCATGAGTTCAATTCCTGAGCCCCACAGCTTAGAAGGAGAGAACAAACTCTCCCCCCACCCCCGCCCGTGTTGTCCTCTGACCTTCACACATGCTGGGGCATTCACATATGACCACACCAGATAAGTGTGAAAACTTTAAGAATATATTTAAATGTATTTATATGTCAAATTATATTTTAATGCATATTTATATACTAAGTATGTATATTTAAAATTTTCACATTTTGTGTGGATATATATATGTGTGTGTGTGTGTATATATATATATATATACACACACACCACACATATATGTATACATATATATCCATCCATCAACAACAGGCCAAGGGCCAGATCAAGACCCTGTTTATAGTTTTCTCCAGACACTGCTGTGCCACTAAGATCACATATCTAGATTGCTATGGTGGGAGGTCTGAGTCTCGGCTCCATCACATGCAGGCTGGATGACACGGCATTGACTTCCCTGGGCCCCAGGGTCCTTCCAGGACAGACACACCAGCTGATGGAAAGTCATCTTAGTTACAGCTTTGATTGCTGCGATTGAACCCCATGACCAACTTGGGAGGAGAGGCTCTATTTAGCTTACACTTTCATGTCACTGTTCATCGCTGAAGGAAGTCAAGACAGGAGCTCAAGCAGGGCTGGAACCTGGAGGCAGGAGCTGATGCAGGGGCTATGGAGGGGTGCTGCTTACTGGCTTGCTCCCCATGGCTCCCTCAGCCTACTTTCCTATAGAACCCAGGACCACCAGCCTAGGGATGGCCCCGCCCACAATGGGCTGGGCCCTCCCCTTCCATCCCTATTAAGGAAGTGCCCTACAGGCTTGCCTACAGCTGTTTATTATGGAGACATTTTCTCAATGGGAGCTCCCTTCCCTCAGATGACTCTATCTGTGTCACGATGACATGAAATTATCCAGCACAGATGCTTAAGTTGGGACATGCCAAGAGCTGGGAGAGGCCCCAACACACACACTATAAACCCTCTCCTGTGGTCCTCCCATCCCCCAGTGCAAAGACAGTGTTCTCGTCCTCCACCCCCTGCAGGCTCCCCCACTCAGCTTCCCTGAAGGCCAGAGTGTTCCGGCACAAGCCCTAGGCTGGGGTTGGCCCAGTGAGTGATAGAGGGGACCTACACATTCGTTAAAGCATCACCAGACATCCAAGATGCCTTCACCTCCACTTCCTTAATAAACCCCACTTCTCCTTAATGGTGCCCATCCTGACAGTGATCCACGGGCAGGATCCAACACCAAATGCATCCATCCCTACAGATTCACACCCACGGTGCCCGCAGCTCCTGCCTCTTCCTGGGAGCTGTTGAGAGTCCTTCCTTCCCCAACTCCAGGATATATCACCACCGCCCACCCTGGACACCTGCAGTTCACAGAGTGACTTATTGGAATCATAGACAGGGGAAACTGAGGCTGGAGAAATGAGCCACGGCACTCATGATGAATATTCCAGGAAGGCGCAAGGGGAAAGCAGGCACCCCCTCCTCTCTGGTCCTACCTCACGGTTGACTAAAGACTGAGCCTCTCTTTCCCTTTTACCTGGAAGGAGAAAAAAAATATCTTGGTGAGCATGTGACCTTATCATCCACAGGCTCACCAAGAGAAAACACCTGTTTCTGTTACAACACCTCAGACTGTGCCCCCCCCCCCAGAGATCTAGAGCAGTGAACTCACCCTGTGGGTCAGGACCCCTCTGGCAGACCTCTGTCTCCAAAAATATTTACATTTTGATTCATAACAGTAGCAAAATCACAGTTACAAAGTAGCAACGAAAGTAATTCCACAGCTGAGGGTCACCCCAACACGAGGAGCTGTATTAAAGGGTCTCGGTATTAGGAAGGTTGAGAACCACTGGCCTAGAGAGATAGGATCCAGACCCCAAACCCTTCTGCTTCTAGTATGAGCATTTTTGAGGGGTAGTGGTTCAGCGTGAGATAGTTTTCGGAACCTAAAATGCAAGCTTCGTACCTCAGTGCTCAGTGAGAGAAAATCTTGTAGAGTCGTGGGGCTCCAGCTGCATTGATTTTTTTTTTTTTTTTTTTTTTTTTTGAGTGTGCACAGTTGAAGGTGCATTCTGGCCCCTGGCTTTGGGGGCTTTCGATACAATGGAGGCAAGTCTCCAGAGTGACTGGAAAGGTAACCGTGCCTGGTGCTGCTCTGAACTGTCATACAGTTCAGAGAATGCCCATGCTACCGGTGTGGTAGAGGAAGAACTCCTGCCTGCCCGGCCCCTCAGGCACACAGCCTGGAGTCCTCATGTGGCTCCTGCCTTATTCCTTTGACCAGGACATGGCAACCTGGGAGCCATGGTAACCTGCCTCCTCCTGGGAGCAGTTAAGAGTCCTCCCTTCCCACATCTCTAGGTAATATCACCACCGCCCACCCTAGACACCTGGGGGAAAATCTATGTAGTTATGTAATTCTGGGAAACAATCTATAGTAGTTAACTGTCTCGTTACTATGACCAAACAAACACCTGACCGCTGCAACTTTGGTTCACGGTTTAAGGGTGCAGTCTGTCATTTTAGACAATGTCTGGGCAGGTGTGACAGCCAATGTGAGAACAGGATGCTGCTTGCTCACATCTTGAGATGACCAAGAAGCAGGGCCAGGCTGTGGACCCAAAGTTCCTCCCAGTCCCAGTGACCCACTTCCTCCCAGAGGACTCCATTTCTAGAAGGTTCTCCAACCTCCCCAAACAGTGCCACCTGCTGGGGATCAGGCGGTCAGACACAGGAGCAGTCAGTGAAAGGGGCTGCGCCCACAGGTGCGGATATGGGGAAGCAAAGATGTGGAAATTGGGGTCACAAGTGCATGCAATCACACACATTATTTTTTAGATTTATTTATTTATTTATTACATATACAGCGTTCTGCCTGCATGTATGCCTGCAAGCCAGAAGAGGGCACCAAGATCTCATTACAGATGGTTATGCACCACCATGTGTTTGCTGGGAATTGAACTCAGAACCTCTGGAAGAACAACCACTGCTCTTAACTGCTGAGCCATCTCCCGAGGCCCCTCTCCCACACATCTTTAACACATCTTCCACCCATGTCCCTTTCTGGGCACCACCCTTGAACCAGACCTACTCTATAGCTCTTCTGTTCCCTCCACCCCTTCCCCAGGTGCAGCCTGTGTGCCTTTCACATCTGGATGCCATTTCCCCCAGAGCTTTAGGAGGAGTAGCGTTACTAGGGACTAGTTGGTGCTCCTCAAGCCCCTAGGGTCTGGGTGAACTTTGCGCTCTCTCCATTGTAAGGGCCTGTGTTCTGACTTCTCTCAGAAGTTAGGAAGGGGAGCTCCCATCCCTGCCAGGGAGGGCCAGCAAATGCAGGTGCTCCCCACACCTCTGTGCACCCCTGAGGCAGCTGCAGGTTGCAAGTGGTGCCCGTCCCAGTTGAGAAGGTACTCAGGGACCCCACCAGCCAGATCCAGTTCATCTTATTCCCCCAGAGTTGTCCTTTCAGACCCAAAGCCCCCAGGGAAAACTTTGAATTTAGGAAGCTTCGTCTGGGACGTGGCCTCATTTCTCTGCGTTCTGGTTTCTTTGCAATTCCCCAGGCCTGGCTGCCGCCCTCACTTTGGAGCCTGAATCAGAGACAGAGGCCCCACTTTGCCTGTCTCCCCGATGCTGCGGCCTCGTTTCTGGGGGACCCTTGGAGGAGCCAGCATCTTCCTTGTGCTCCCAGCAGGCCAGGTCTAAAAAGCAGTCTCAACTCTGCCGCCTCCTGTCCTGTTAGGCTAGCCGTGCCTTCCTCTGCCCTCTTCCCATCTGCTGGCTCCCGAAGTATTCAGAAGGTGGCAGTTGCTAGGGCAGTAGGTATTGATCAATCCCACTCCCAACCCCTGCTCTATCCAGTGTTTTATTTGATTCTGATCCCAGTATCTCAGCTTCTGGAACAGAAGTCATCCTCTCTCCCAAAATAAGATCACACCCAAAAATCCCCATCCTCAGGATGAGGGGTTAAATGCCGCCTTTTAACCCCAAAGCATAGTCTTGGAACCCCACACAGCCTAGATCCTGTCCAGAAACTCCCCCAAATCTTCCTCTGCTTTCTCACTTGAAGACTGGGAGAAGGCCACTCTTTCCAGATGGTTCCAAGGGCCCGGAGGATGTGTATCAAGCCAGAACCAAGGATCAGGTCCAAGGGAAACGTGGCAGCCAGGCATTTTGAGTTTGGCTGATCACTGCCCAGTGCTAGACAGCAGACAGTAAGCCAAGGAAAGAAGTCCAGGTCCCCATGTTCACCTCCCAAAGGACCGAGTGACAAATGATACACCTATGTGGCCTGGGCCAGAACGGCGTGGCATGCATGAATAACGGGAGGACGGCTCAGTTGGTAGGTGATTCTGAATTCTAGCTCCAGATAAATCCCCAAAGAATGATGGAGGTTCTGTATGGGGTGAGAGGCACAAGGCACCTCCAAAGCAGTGAGAGAGGAGCAATGATGGGAGGCCGTGGCCACCCAGCCCTCTTGGTCATTCTGGCTGGAAGTCCTACCTACTACTTATTGACTCCAGGTCTTTGCCACTGCAGAGAGAGTACGCTGTCAGCCAGGGGCTGTTCCCAAGGCGCCGCTGTTCCCATCTGAGGACCATGGCAGTGTTTCAGGGCTGCACACATCCCCTGTCATCCTGGAGGCCGAGAGCAGTCACGTGGCAGCTGGCTGAGGCCTCAGATGTGTCGGCTCATGAATATCAATCAGGCCGGGTAATTCACAGAAAGAGGAGTCCAGATTGGCTAATAAGCAACGGTTTCACCCCAAACCAGGCCTGGGGGGCGGGGGGGGGGGGGGGCAGAGCTACAGCAGCGGGCAGGTGTGGGCATGATGTGACCAGAATTGGAAAGCCAGATAGCAAAGCTGTAGGCAGTGAGGTAGGGGGTTCACCAAGCAGCTTGAGGAGTGAGGTGAGGGGTTCCCTCACAGGCAGCAGGCTTGGAGCCCCAGCTTAGAGCATCCATAGGTAGAAATGTGAAGGACTCGGTCTGTGCAGTGGGAGGGGGGCTGTGGCCTTTCCGGGTGCTTGGGATCCATAGCTCTAGCATCCAGCTGACATCAGTCATGGGGAGACCCCTCAGGTCACCTCTGCTCTAACTGAAAGGCAGGACCACTGTCTTCAAGGCCCCTGGCCACAACTGTGTCCCTGAGAAAGAGGTGGGCTGTCTGGTTAGGCTGCTCCAGCGGACAGGACCTTCACTAAGTAGGGAGGGCAAGGCTGGGGCAGAGTGCCCAGGTCCCTGAGGATTGTGGGTTACCCACCCCTGTACTAAGCACTCCTTGTGACTCCAGAGCCCTAGGTTCTCACCAGAACCAGAACCCTGGGGGACTCAGGGATCTGACTCCCCAGAGGCTTAGCCCTGTTGCTTACAAAGCTCCGACCCCCAGGAAAGTTACTAGGTCATC
This sequence comes from Arvicanthis niloticus, assembly GCF_011762505.2. Classification (NCBI taxonomy): domain Eukaryota; kingdom Metazoa; phylum Chordata; class Mammalia; order Rodentia; family Muridae; genus Arvicanthis; species Arvicanthis niloticus. Next base: position 10,939,173 of record NC_133432.1, read on the forward strand.
TCGTGCCTCAGTTTCTTCTGATGTAAATGGGGGTCAGAAACACCTCCCCTTGGGACTCCTCCTTCGGGAGTTTGACTAGGATAAATCACCAAGTTATGTGTCTCACACAAGACACCAAACCTCTCTGAGCCAAGTCCCCATGTGTAGGGCAGGCTCCAGGCACCAAGATGAGATGCCTAAAGCCCCCAGCACACTGTAGGCCCTGGAGGGTGCCGCTTTCCTCCACCTCTCCCACTGTTGACAAGGCTTGTCCACATCCTTAAGTGACATCACCAGTGCCTACATACAGGCCAACACCCCACAAGGCAGGCACTGCACACTGTCTTATCCTCAGCTCCAGTGAGGAAATCAGAAGCCAGAGAGACTAGGAGACTTGTCCAAGACCACACAGCTCACAAGAGAGCCCAGGCCTGAGGCAGACCGAGCAGTTGTCTGTTCCACTGTATACTTCCCCTCCCCCTCCCCCTCCCCCTCCCCCCATGACAGCCTAGGCCCAGCATCCTTCAGACCCAAGAATACCACCCTGCCTATTTGAGTAGGCGGTGCTGAGGTGGTGCCGAGGCTGTGCCAAGGCTGTGCATGCAGGAATGGGGTATGGTGGATGCTATGCAGAAATGGATGAATGAATCTTTCACCTACCGGGTGCAGTCTATGTTGGTAGCCCTGGTCCTCAGTGCTGGGACAAGAACTGTCTCCAGCAAAAGCACATATGTCCCACTTGAGTCCTCACAGAGGATGTGCAGAACCAAAGCAAGCCCCTAAAAGTGGTGGTGGTGAGGGGGGATTTATTGATGAGACACACATGTACTGCCAACTCTGAGATGCAATATAGAGGAGACAGAACACAAAGTCCCTTCCCTGTCATGTTTGGAGGGGGGCCAGAGAGATGGATTTTCTAAAAGTGAAACTATTGTTCTGGGCTGGGAAATGCCCTGGAGGATGGAGCAGGGGGAAGGCACTGTATGGCAGGACTTCTTCCCTCAGAACCATGTGTGATGGCCTCACCGCTATGGAATAGTTGGTTATACTGACCATGCCAGGTTCTGTGAGTACAGACAAAGATGCAGGTGATCAGGAGCCCACAGGAATACAGCAGGTGCTCAATAAAGGCGAGCACAGGGCCCAGCTGGCCACCACAGCTTACTTTTATCAGCACCCGCAATGAGCCTGTGGCCTCGACGCCTTGGGAATTTGATGGGGACAGCAAGCACCTGCCCCTAGTCTGAAGCCTCCTGTCCCCCTCTCACTGCCCTGTCTGTCCATCCACCAACGCTAGCAGCTGGAGAGCCACTGCACCTCGGGCCCAGCCGCCACCACCCGTGAAACCCCACGGTTTCTCATTTTCCCCTTGAGTGGTTTCTCGGCCCGGCTGGACCCGAAGCAGAGACTGGGATGGAGACCCAGGTGTGGGGAGAGGATGATCAAGCCATCCCCCCCTCCTGCCCCTCCCCCAGGACAAATGCCTGAATACTCAGGGAAGGTTCTGAGAGAGGAATTTACTGGGGCTCACCCTGACTCATCCCCAGAGACAGGATGAAGCCGTGGCTTCCTTCATACAGCAGAACACAGAGCCTGCTGGGGAAGAGTCAGTGAGACACAGGCTGAAAACATGGGTGCTTGTCCTTTATCCTTCAAAGCATTTTGGTTCATTTTCCTAAACTCAATTTGGGTCTCCAAATTCTTTTTTTTTTTTTGGGGGGGGGGGAGACACTGTTGGGGACAAACTCGCTGTTTGGGACATTCAGGGGACCCGCAGAGGCTGTCCTTTCTATCTTTCACAGAGGCTGTGACTCTGTGACACCAGAGAGCTTGAAGTCCTACAGTTTTTCTCACACCTACCTGTGACTGATTAGTGAGGGTTATAGGCTCAGAGAGGTTTATGGCTTTGCCCAGGGTCACACAGCTTAGAAATAGCAGAGTCAGGCTTCAGCTCCTGGGTCTGCTGGACTCCACATCCGGTGCTCTTTCTAGAAGCTACTATGTCAAGTGTGAGAGGAAGAGAACAGGCTATGAGAGAATTAACTTTCCTTCAGATTCTCCCAGTCCCCTTGTACCCCCCCCCCCGTGGACTGGGGTAGCCAGAGAGCACCCCTGCCTCTGCTGACCAGTCAGCTCACACAGGGGTAAACCTATGTGCCACCATCCCCACCCCACTCTGCTCAGAGCTCAGAGCTTTGGCTGGGGCACCTAAGTAGGCCTCACCTGGTCCGGTTTCTCGGACTCTTGCTCTCAGTGATGTTATGGCTGCCCCGTCTCTGCCCAACCTGGCCCCCAGCCTCCATTCTCACGAGAACCGCCATGCTAAGGGCCTTGTGGCTGCCATACCAACTAAGCCCCACACTAGCCTGACTCTTCCCTCCGTCATCTTGATGTCTCCCACACAGTGTGGACTTCGCCTCATTGCCCCTCAAAGACTCTGCCCCAAGATGCCACCAAGACAGTCTTACCCTGTGTGAATGGGAAGGAAAGTCCCCATGCCCCATCCACTCTGGCTAGGTCACTGTGTCCTAGCACCTACCAACCTCACACACTGCACTTGACTGAACATTCTTCTTCATCTCTCATGTTTCATAAGGACAGGGTTTGTTTTCTTGATAACTTCCGACACCATGGTGCCCATCGGAGATACACAGTTAGGGTGTGTGTATGTAGAGGACATTTCTTCTTCATATTCCTCTTGCCCCCACTTCAAAGGTGGAAACACTGAGGCCTGAAGGCTATTACACAGCTCCCAGGTACAGAGCCATACATCCTTGACACCAAGTACCGCCCTGTCCCAGAGGCAGAGAGCCTGTGTCTCACCCCTCTGGTGGTGCCAGCTTGGCAGGGATTTCTCCACAAAGGAGGACTCAAGACAGAAGTTGGAGGCCTGGGCCTGGGTCTGAGTCTCAGCAGAACAGCAGGCACCGTGGGCACTGAGGTAGAGTCACAGGCTCGGGTCTGGCTGCAGTAACTTCGTTAGAATGCAGCCCTCAGATCAGCTTCTCTCTGATGGCTGCGAGTGATTGACACTTACAAATTACCCCGCCGAAAGTGTGGAGTCTTTGACCCCTGTGTAACATCTTTGGCAAGCCTGAGTTTCGCCAGCATTCTGTCATCTAATTACTACAAATCCCTGGAAACTTCTCTGGCCGCTGAATTTTTAATGCGGGGCAATTTCAACGTGTAGCCTGGCCCAGATGGGTTCCCGCTCTCCTCCCCTCCTCCCCTCCTTGACTACTTGTTTTTCTTTAAATCTCACCAACTTCCAGACGAGCAGGGGGCTCACCCCCAGAACGCATAGAGCAGCCTCAGATCTGATCTGTAACCATGCTGTAGGCTCCTGTCTCCTGCCCTGCCGCTGGGCAAGCCTAACAAGCAGAGTGGTGATGGACCACGCTCCTTGGGGACACACGGTGTGAGTGTGTGAGTGGCCTCCCTGCTTGCCACTCGGTGGCAGGCAACCTGCAGGATGGTCACCTTCACAGGACACACTGGCAAAGTGAGCGCTTCTCAAGGTGGCCACTCCCCCTAGTCTTTTAAGTCCCCCCCCTCCCCCGGGAGAATGGTGCCCAGCCAGGCAGGTGGCACAGAGCCTACCAACTTGTTCTCCTGCAAAGGCCCTGAGCCTGACCCTGCTTCCTCTGACCCCAAGAGAGGCCACACTAGTCAGAGGAAGTGTCACTAGAACCTGGGTTGCAGGATGGACTCAAGTCCACCACACGGAGGAGGAGGGTCAGGCTGCCCCCACTTAGACTTCCTCATCCGGGAGCCCACGGACCTGAAGTCTTCAGATGGAGATGGAGCACAGTGGCAGATGCCCATCACCCCAGCACTCGGGGCTGAGGCAAGAGGACTGTCAGTTCAAAGACAGCCTGGGCTACATGGTCAAGCTCCGTCCAAACCAGACAAACACCAATAATAGTATAAACAGTCTATAAATGAGAAAATGTCCTCGGTCTCAGAAGAGTCTCTCTCCCAATCATGTGTGAGTTAAGTCTTCCTTTCTTCCTCCCTTCCTTCTACTTTTTAAATTAAAAAAGTAAACCTGTCTCTCCTCCACCTTCAGGTCTCACTTTGTATTCCTGACTAGCCTGGAACTCCATATGTAGATCAGGCTGGCTTTGAACTTACAGCAATTCTCCTGCATCGTCCTCCCAAGTGCTGGGGCTGTGAAAACATACCACCACATCCAGCTTCAACCTTCAAATGTTAATTTTCCCATTTTACCTATATTTTATGATATATATATATATATATATATATATATATATATATATATCACACACACATATGTACATTTATACGTGTGTGTGTGTGTGTGTGTGTGTGTCCCCAAATGCCTTTTAAACCTGTCCCCAGACAGCCTCCGAGTGGCCGTCACTTTATAGCGTGGGAGCCAGTACCTGGTGTGGAAACAAATCCCTTCCGTCCCCACCAGCCCCCTCCCTGCTTCACCCTTTTCAGGAAAACCAGGCTTGGCTTTTCAGACCTGCTTTTTCTTACACGTGTACACGGCTGATAAAATATTCCACCTCGCCCCTTGTCCCTGTGGTACCCGCTGTCTTACGGGGCGGGAAAGGGTTTGTATGACAGCAAACCACGACAGACACCATGTCGCCTGGAAACCGTGGGGTGGAGACGGGGGACAGTGACTCCTTATTCAAATTCCCTCCTTGATAACAGTATTGCTGTAGAGGGAAGGACCTGCCTTCCTCTGCAGGCTCCACTGGACTGGAGGCTCTCTCTTGTCCCCTAGTAGGAGATGCTATCCAGATCTGGTCCCCTCCATGGGCTTCTTAGGGGATCCCTGCAGAGTTAGAGCCTCTGCCTATAAAACAGGCCTCTGCCTGGGGTCTGGGCATTGAGTTGCTTTCTCTGGCCTCCAAAGGCCAAGCAGGCTGTGCAGACGCAGTCATGGCTATGGACACAGTGGGGCCACCACACAAGGCTTGCGGGCCAAGGTGGTCCCCAGAGAAAGGAGATGCAGGAGAGAGATGGGTTTGACCCAGGAGGCCTTGGAGGGGGTTCCACATGGCATCTTCCTAGAGGATGCTTGGCTTCACTTCTGTCTCCACACGCTCACCCGTGGCTCCAAACCGGGATTTTATAGAATGGAGTATGGAACACAAGGCTTGTGGGGTGGGAAGCTGGACCTACCCCCATATGCTTTCTTATTCCCCTTACCAAGGACAGCAGGTGGTCCTAAGCACAGCAGTGGACTGGCACCCCAAGAACCAGGTCACTTCAGGCTCTGAACGGAGGGGCAGAGCCACAGATCCTGCATTTGAAGGAGCTTTGAGCAGACCCTCAGGCCCACGGGACATAAGGGAATTAAATCTACCCCAGGGGGGAGGAGAATCATGTCAGGAAGATGAGAAGAGAATGGAGCCCACACAGGAGGCAGCAGCTTTTAGCAAATACTCCGAATGTTGGTGCCCCTCCCATGCAAACCTCACTGGGAATGACCTAGTGACTGAGGCAGCCCCTCAGACGGGGCTGTCAGAGTGACTCAGGTAAGCCATGGTGGCCTTCCCATGGTCCCTGAGACCTTGTGGCTGGGCAGGACTGGGAGGTCTGTCTGTAAGCGACAGCCAGATCCCTCTGCATAGCTGGGTCATCGTGGGTTAGCAACGCCAGGTTCACATGGAAAGAAAGCATTGAGCCCCAGTGTGAGCCTACCTGACCACTGGTCTGCAAACTGTTGTGAGCCTTGCGTCTCGAGGATGGGGGAACAAATAAGAGAAGATGCTGTTGAGGTGTGTTGGCTCCTGTGGCAGTGTTCCTGGGGTCCGTCCCGATCACATCTATTTTATTTTGAAGCGTGCTATGTGTGCATATATGTGTACACATGTATATGTGTCTATGCACAAGTGTGTAAGAGTGTGTACACAATATGTGTGGGTGTGTTTACGAGTGTGTATGTGTATCTTCTTTTGGCCCTACCCTAAGCACATAGCTCCTGCTCCTAACAAGGGAGTGTCTGTAGCCATTTAAAGTCTGGGTCTTTTTTTCTTTTTTCAGTTAAACATAAACATAGTATGTATTCATTAAATACAACACAGCCATGCTTAGGCCAGAGGACGGTTTGCAGAAGTCACTCTGTCTTTCCATTATATACAACTCGAGTTGGAAGATTCTAACATCATGGTGCTCCCTCGGCGGGATCTAATACCTGCTGGAGTCCCAGGCAGGCTGAGATGGGCATGTCATCATAACGAACAGATGGCAGCACACACTTGTGATCCCAGTCCTCTGGAAACTGAGGCAGGATCAGGCCAGCCTGGGCTACACAGAGAGACTGTACTGGCTGGTTTTTTTGTCCACTTAACAGAAGTAGAGTCATCAGAGAGGAAGGAGCCCCAGCTGAGAAAACATCTTCTTGAGATGCAGCTGTAGGGCATTTTCTCAACTAGTGATTGATGGGAGAAGGCCCCTCCCACTGTGGGTGGAGCCATCCCTTGGCTGGTGGTCCTGGGTTCTATAAGAAAGCAAGCTGAGCAAGCCATGAAGAGTAAGCCAGTAAGCAGCACCCCTCCATGGCCTCTGCATCAGCTCCTGCCTCCAAGTTCCTGCCCTGTTTCAGTTCCTGTCCTGATTTCCTTTGATGGTGAACAGTGATGTGGAAGTGTGAGCTAAATAAACCCTTTCGTCTCCAAGCTGCTTTTTGGTCATGGTGTTTCATCACAGCAATGGAAATCCTAACTAAGACAGAGAACATCAAATAAAAAACAGTGCACATTTTATAATTTGTGTTTCAACACCAGGATGGACACAGATATACAGCAGGATGTACAGCCCATCTTACAAGCAGGTACTGAGTCCCCTTGTACTTGGGGTGTCACCTGAAGGGTCTCCTCCAAGCCCTTAGTTGAGCCTTCCCCTTGAGGTTGAGAGGCCCACCAGCTGGATGCTGGTGACATGTCACCTCTGCTCACATAAGTTCATGGAGTGACCAAGGTAGAGGACAGCCACTTTTTATTTGGCTTGGTTTTAGTGTTGTGTTTTGTTTTTATCTGTTTTGAGACAGGGTCTCATTACGTAGTCCAGACTGGCCTTGAACGTACAATCCTCCTTCCTCAGCATCTGGAGGGCTAGGATGACAGCCATGTGCCATAATCTCTGCTTGGATCAGCTAGCCCATGGCTCTCTATGGAGCTCTCCGTTCCAAAACTGTTCTGGGCCCTGAGACGTCACCTCATGAATAAGCTGCTCCTCTCTCTCCCTATGAGGACAGACAACATCTCAGAAATAATTAAATGCTGGGATTGCTTCTGCCTCCGAGAATCCTCAAGAAAAAGGTGGGTGGGCAAAGACTTCATGTTGAGAAAGAAAAGGCTTGGTGCGGAAGCCTTAGACAGGCTCCTATCGCTGAGAAGAGACACCATGGCCACAGCAACTCTTATAAAGGAAAGCATTTAATTGGGGCTGGCTTACACTTTCAGAGACGTAGTTCATTCTCATTATGGCTGGGAGCATGGCTACAGGCAGGCAGACGAGGTGCTGGAGGACGTCTGCGTCCAGCAGGAAGAGAGAGGGGCGAAGGACGAGAGAGAGAGAGAGAGAGAGGAGAAAGAGGTAGAGGGAGGAGAGGGAAAGGAAAGGAGAGAGAGAGGGAAAGAGAAGAGAGAGGAAGAGAGAAGAGAGAGGAGGAGAGAAGAGAGAGAGAAAGAAGAGAGAGAGAAGAGTGGGAGAGAAAGTGGGAGAGAGAAGAGAAAGAGAAGGGAGGGAGAGAGAAGAAAGAGTGGGAGAGAAAAAAAGCGAGGGAGAGAGAAGAGTGGGAGAGAGAAGAGTGGGAGAGTGAAGGAGAGAAGAGAGTGGGAGAGAGAAGAGTGGGAGAGTGAAGGAGAGAAGAGAGTAGGAGAAAGAGGGAGAGAAGAGAGAGTGGGAGAGAAAAAAGCAAGGGAGAGAGAGAAGAGAGTGGGAGAGAAAAAAGCGAGGGAGAGAGAAGAGTGGGAGAGAGAAGAGAGGGAGAGAAAAAAGGGAGAGGGAGAGAGAGAGAGAGAGAGAGAGAGAGAGAGAGAGAGAGAGAGAGAGAGAGAGAGAGACAGACAGACACTGGGGCTGGCTTGGGCTTTTGAAACCCACCCTCAGTGACACACTTCCTCCAACAGGGCCTCACCTCCTAATCCTCAGACAATGCTATTCCCTGATGACCAAGCTTTTGAATAGATGAGCCTGTGGGGGCCATTCTTACTCAAACCACCACACTATGCCTCAAGTCAAATGCTTGAACTCCAGGAGGAGGAGGACGAAAGGGAAAGGGGTTCAGGTGGAGCGGTTTGCACAGATGATCAGAGACTGGCTAGTCTTGGCAGTGTGAGGGGCACCCACCATCTTTCCATCCTCCCTGGATCGAGGCTGCCTCTCTCTCCTCTCACAGAGGCCTTCCATACTCCTCCACTCACCTCTCCTGCAGGGTAATCTCCCTTCCTGCCACTCACTCTCCCTGTTAAGCCATCAATTCTAAAATGTCACCAGCATCACACTCAAGCACACCTAAGGACAGACAGTAAGTGGCCAAGTTGAGGAGGCACTGAGGGTGTGTGCGTGAGCGTCTGCTCTCACGTGTGTGTGTGTGTGTGTGTGTGTGTGTGTGTGTGTGTGTGTGTGTGTGTGTGTGTACACAGAAGCGTTTTAACCACCACATCATTTGCACCAGATGAGGTGATGTGTGCCTGCCATTCCAGCACTCAGGGGGTTGAAGCAGGAGGATCGTGAGTTCAAGACCAGCCTGGGCTATATATATATTGAGACAGCGCCGTTTTGTCTGCTGGCTTGCAGCATGGGCCCTGTGAATATGATGGCACAGTATGGATATGTCAGTAGAGAGAGGGAAAAAAATTCCAGAAAGCTCCAGATTTAGGCAACATTTTGGGGTGTAGCAGGATTGGAAAGCTCAGTCATCCCGGGGTACGGCTTCAGGACTGTTCAGGACGGTTGCCTTTCCCTCAAGCCTGCCAGGTGTGTGCCCACATGTGGTGCCCCCAACCCCAGAAAAAAAAAAACCCTGCAGGTGCCTCTAACCACTGGAACCTGCTGTAGGCACAGGCCTGGCCCCCCCAGGGTGCTCGGCACCATCTGCAAGTGTGAACACCCCCCACTGCATCTCCCCGAGTTCACACGATGGGAGATTCTCATTTTCGCCCTGAGACAGCCTGTCTAGTAGAGAGCCCGGAGCCTACTTCTATTTTTTTTTTCCTCCCCTGAATGATAATTTCTCCCTCTTTTTTTTTTTTTTTTTTTTTGTAGCTAAAAATCACCCAGGCTTGTCCAGACGCGAGGGCAGAAAATGATGCGGCAAAGGAAAGGGGAGATAATTTCTTTGGGTCACAGGCGTTCTCGCTTGTCATCCGTCTGCAGGGGAAGTGGGGAGGGAGGAAGAAAATGAGGCCCAGCCCGAATCCATCACTGTCCTCCTCACTTCTCCCTGGGGTGGGGGTGGGGGAGAAGCCTCAGAGGGAGAGGAGGAGCAGGAGGATGCTTCCATGAGCAACGGAGAGGCAGGACCCAGTCCCCTGTGAGTCCTAACTTGTTAACCCAGCCAGACTCAGTTTCCCTTCTGGGGAAATGGGCTCCTTTGCCCCTTGGGCCCTCCCGCTGTATGGTGTGAGAGGACACTGTGTGGGTGGTCACAGAGGAAGTCCGAAGGCTGGCAACCTGAAGGAGATAAGGTCAGATCCCAGTGCTGTGTCCCCAGGGATGCAAGAACATCACAACTTGCCCGGACCTCAGGTTCACACCTGAGCACAGACCCTCAGTGCCACCCAGTTCTCGGTTTTAGTGTGTGACTGACGTGCTGTATGTGTTTAACAGCAAAACGACAGGCACCAGAAATGAGGCTGATGACCCAGTCCACAGGGCTTGAATTTGGATTCCAGGAAGCCACGGAAGGGAAGCTAAGCATTTGGTCTTAGGGAGGAAGGACGGGAGGGGACAGGCTGATCACTGCAAATCATGGGTCAGCCTGCCCGACCTAGACGATGTAGTTCCAGGCCAATGAGAGAGCACCAAGGTTGTCTTCTGACCTCCACATGCGTGAACCCACACACAAACACTATACACGCACCTTTCACAGACTCACACACATATACAAATTGTGGGCCCAGACAGGTGACTCAGTGGATAGCGTGGGGTACCTGGAGAGTTCAAACTCCCAGAACCCACATAAGAACTAATGCTTAGCATTCCTAGGGAGGAGACTGGAGAATCCTTGCGTGCATGGGCCCACACACCTGGCTGGCATATGCAGCAGAGGACCAACGACCCGCCTCAAACAACAGTTGAAACGGGGAACTGACACCAGGGTTGTCCTTTGTCCTCCATGCATACTGTGGCATGGTGAGTCCGCATTCACACACAAGTGTGCACCCATGGAACAAAAATCACAAAACAATAGGAGATCAATAGCCAGATCGTCACCCCACCTTACACCCACCCACCCAACACTGGGGTTCTCAGGAGCCTCAATCTTTCACACATGAAAAATTCACAAATGCTCCAAGCAGGTCAGAGAGACAGGGGAGAAAAGCCCAGAATCGAAAGTCAGACACATTTGGCTTCTGTCTGAGCTCCACCCCCAACCCCCAGTTGTGTGCTGGACAGGTCAGTGTCTCTCCATCAGCCTCAGTTTCCCCATCTGTGCAGAATAGCTTGTGATATTTACTGAAGTCACTGGAGAGATTTGGGGAACTGTTTGCTAAGGGGCCAACAGGGGCTAACCTCAGGTTCTAGAGCCCCTCCAAGGAAAGCTTTAATGAAGCTTTGGTTTGGGGTTAGCCAGAGCTCTGAGGATAACCATCATGTGTGAAGACACACCCAGACTTGAGCTGCAGGAGGCCAGCTCACCTGTAGATGTACAATCTGCCATATCCTCAGGCCAGCCCCAGATGTCCTCTATGACTGCTCAAAGTGCATGCCTGATGTTTCCCCCTGCAGGTCCCTCATCATCTCAGGGCCCTTTTCCAAAAGTTCCTTAAGATTTCCCCTGGTGGGAATGTCTTTGCCTCGCTGGCCAGTTTAGGGCCAACCTTCAAGAGATGGCTCAAGTACAGGCTTAAAATCTTTAAGGACCTGCCTGAGTAGTGCCCAAAGCAACCTGGCAAGCAGGTCAAACACAGAGCACACATTACACAAGTGCCTGTGCCAGAGCAGACATTACTAATCAAGCAAGGTGATCTTACTTGTTTCAGGCAGCCATTAAATTAAACAGTCAGTAAAGTGCTTACCACGGGAGCATGGGGACCTGAGTCCTTTGAAAGAAAAGCTAATTTCTATCTAGGAAGTGTGTGTGTGTGTGTGTGTGTGTGTGTATGTGTGTGTGTGTGTGTGTGTGTGTTAGAGTCTGGGATAAAGTATGAAAATTTTAGTGGCTACTAGCCCCATATGGGCATCCACTGGCCTTTTGGGGAAGATTTGTACCCAGATAAAAGTGATGGAGTTTCACACACTGAGAGACTTTCTATGAAAGTTTCTATGGAACCATGGATAGCATTGCCTAGGAGATGGTCCCCTTTGGTTTTTTGTTTGTTTGTTTTGTTTTGTCATACTGTTTTTGAGACAAGATAGCCATGTCTGTCTAGAACTCACCATATAGATGAGGCTGGCCTTAAACTCACAGAGATCCACCTGCCTTTGCCTCCCAAGTGCTGGCACTAAAAGTGTAAGACATCATATCTAGTCACCAGTTAGTCTAGACTAGCTCCAGGGAGTCCCAGGGATCATCTGTCTCTCCTTGGTGCTGGAATTACAGCGCCAGCCATGACGCCTGGCTTCTTTACATGGCTTCTGGGATTCGAACCTGGGTCTTCATGCTCTCATGGTAAGCACTTTACTGACTGAGCCACCTCTCCAGCCCTCCAGCTCCAGTCTTCTCAGGGTACATATCCCTGACATGGGGGGGGGGGGCAACAATATCTTCTTGTTACTTGAAAAGAAATAAGAGAAGAAACAACAGCCTCTTCTTTGACTTTTCTTTATTTACTGCCATGAATCCTTCTGCCACAGGGCCTTGGCACCTGCTGTTCCCTCTCTCTGGCACGCTTTTGTCTGCTCTCTTCACCTACCATGACATCTGTGCATCACGCCTCAATTCAGGTATCCCTGTACTGTACAGCCTGTGTCTTCTACCCCTTCGTTATTTCTTCCCTAGACACTTCTCCACATAAGCACAAGGAGGGGGCTATGTATGCCCATCGCTCTGCTCAGAGCCTAACATGCTCCTGATTGGACAGATTGGAGGATGAGGGGCAAGCAGGGTAATAGGGAAGTAGACAAGGGTGGATTTCATACGTAAGCTGAGGTGGAATGTAGCAGCCAGCTAACACTGCTGTGAAACAAATGGTCCCAGTGCTCTGTGGCCTCAGACCATAAGCATCACATAATGCATGGTCCCCCTGGTTTTAACCCTCCACTCTTGGGCATCTCTGCTCAATGATGGGTTGCTGGGTGGCTCTGTGGATCTAGACTGGCTTCTCTCTCAGATAGAACATTTGCTGGCTGACAACTAGTCTAGACGGGTCTCTGCTGTTGAGGATGTGACATCAGGAGATCGAGTCCCAGCTTATTTTCAGGGTGGAACTAAGAAACCATAGTCTTCATGGTCTTGCAGGCTCTTGTGGCTTTCCCCACAGTCTGTTGGTCAAATCAGGTCAGAGTGGCCAGTTTAGGCTGGACCAGACAAGTGGATCCATGAACAGATCCAGAATCTAGGGTGGACGGGCCAAAGTTTAAGGACAGGGAAACCGATTCTGCTCTTTAGTGGGAGGGATTCAAACTCAAAGGGTGGGAAGATAGACTCCACCCTTTAGTGGGAGGGGCTTTAAGGTGCAAATGGGACGCCACAGACTCTTGGGATCAGCAGGGCTCTCCCTAGCTGCTGCTGAGGACAAGGAACAGGTGACAGACAGGGATGTGTGGAGTCTGGTACCACACATGCCAGGCCTTCAGTCCCCAGAGGCTGGACACACAGCTGAAGGGGATGGGTGGAGTCCACATCTGGCCCTTCAGGCGCCAGCCCCTCCCCTCCAGCTGCGAGGAAGGAGAAAGCGAGAGAGCACAGCTTTTCCAAAGTTTAATTAAGTGATCTGCCCAGAAGCCTAATCCTGTTATCACTGCCCAGAGCTGACCACAGGGGAACCGTGTAAAATGTCACTGTCTGCAGGGCCTGGCGGGACCTGAAAGACTCTGGAATTCAGGACAGCAGGAGTTGGACGGAAGTCAGAGCCCCCAGGGGGCATATTCTCCAGAGACAAAAAGCTCTGTTCAGTCCACCCCAGGACAGGCCACTAAGAAGCTTCTGTGGACTCCGCGGTGGCTACTGCCCACTGGGCCCCACATTCCAGAGCACAGCCTCCATCTGCCCACATCTGTCCCTTTCCAAGCTTCACTGTCCTTCCCAGGGACGGAAGGAAGAAATGGACCGGTGCTGGACTGGATTTGCGGGGAATTTTAATCCGCTGGCTCCTGTGTAGCTTGGGCAAATGACCTAACATCTCTGAGCCTCCGGTGTACCGGAGGTTATGAGATCAAACTACAGTATGACTAAAACTGAACAAAATACCTAGATCTGAGCCCTGCATACATGGCTGCTTCTTTCTCATTATTACATTTCCATGTGGATTGGTTGTCTTCATCCTCAGACTTCCACAGACTCCTGGGAAACAAGGACTGTGTTAAATACGGGCCCCTTTAAGGGGACCCCCCTCAAGAGCATCTGACCTTACACCAGCTCTGTCTGCTACCCTGCTCCAGGCCTTGCACCGACCAGCTCTTTGCTCATGATCCAATCATCCGCCAACACAGGCTCACTGAGCCTCCTCTTTTATAAAGTGGGGTGCAGAACAATTGACCACACAGCTCCTTGTTGCTCTCTACCATGTGAGTTCTGGGGAGACCGGGAACACCCCATTTTCTCTGGAAGTCATTCCTTTGTCTCCCCTCTCTCCCTGGTTGATAGCTGACCATCTAAACAGAGCTCCTGGTCTGGGGACTCAGGACACATGTGTCCCCTGCATCTTAGGAGTGGGGCTGTTTGGAGAAAGGTTTGGGCACTTGTAGACCAACTGGAGTTGGGTGGGAGACAGAAGAGTCTAGGAAGGGGAGGACACACGTGGGGCTGAAATAACCCTGGGGTGTCGCCATGTGCAGACATTACCCATAGCTCCTGCTGACAGACAGACAGACAGACAGACAGACAGACAGACAGACAAAGCCCCTGGTAAGGCTGAGGACAAAGTGGTGGGTTTAACAATGACTGGCCGTCAGCCAGCCTCCAAGTTCATAGCAGCCACGCTCAAACCTCTCTGCTCATGGCTCCCTGCCTCAGTTTCCCCACGTGCCGCACAGGTTGTCAGAACCGAGGGCAACGTTCCTCTACGTTCTGCTTTACTGGGGGAGACACTGTTTCCTCAGTCTGGGAAGCAAGCACCACTGTTTCCCTCTCCCAACGGCCATCTGGTACCATGGGACCAGTCCTCAGAGCTGTCATGGGTGGAGCCAGGCAGCCCAGACATAGCGCCTGTCCCCGGGAGTGAGTAGAAAGCTCGGCTTTCCTGGCACGGAGTCTCTGCCACCAGGAGCAGGGCCACCGTGGTCTCGGGAAGTCACATGGAAATGTCGACCTGAAAGTAGTCCATAAAATCCAAGTGCAGTGAAGTCAGACTTTCCATGGGAGTAATTAGCATTTCCCAGGGAGCGTGAAACCCAAATGTCAGATAATGCCCAGGCCGTTAGCCTTGTGATCTTCCCAGCTCCTGACCATGGCTGCTGGGTAGACTCTGTGTCCTTGATGACCTTGAAGGCTCAGAATAGCAAAGCAGTAAGGGCTTCCCGGGCCTGGGGACCAGACAGTGGTGGCATTTCCACTCTCCACAGCCCCTAGAGTGGCCGCTCCCAATTCTGGTCTCGATACCTGCTAAATGGGTTTGTCTGCCCACAGGATCACAGGAAAGAAGGGTTTGCTTGGAACTATCTCCAGATTGAGACAGGGTCTCATGTAGCCCTTGAACTCAATGTAGCTGTGGATGACCTCGAACTTCTGATTGTCCTTCCGTTGTCACTGGTGTCACTGTAACACTAGGTTTGTGCAGTGCTGGGCATAGAACCTGGAGCTTTGTACAAGTGAGCCTGTGATGTCGTGGAGAGCCCCCATTGGTGCAAGAGGTTAAATCCCATAACTGAAGTGTACAGGAATGGGGGAGGGGTGTGAACACCCTGGTGGTCTCTCCCATCCTCTCCTCACAACCTTCCCTCCGCTGGGCTATGACTCTCCTGAGAAGCCGAGGTAACATGCCCACTATACCCCACTGTGGTTTCAATCTAACTGCCCCCGGCTATACACACACATTCAAAGTGAATATTGACATGCCTGCACCAGGAAGCAAGACCTTTAAGATGTGGGGCCTGTGGGAGTTAATGAGGTCCGTGGTGGACTGGAGTTTGTTATGGTTCCTAACTCTCAGTGCCTCCCATTGTCCTCTACATGACGTCATCCACCAAGAGGACCTTCTGGAGCCGAGCTGCATCCAGCACTGTACGAAGTTACGCCAATGGCAATGGAAACTCCATAACCTCTTTTCTTTATAAGGTGCCCAACCTTGGGTGTGCTGTTATAGCCACTGAAGACAGAACTGAAGAGTAGATGCCATTGTCGGCCTCTGAGGGCACTGAGAACAGTTCATGGAAGAGGCTAGAGACAAGATGTCTTCCATTCTGTTTTGTGGTCCCACCCCTGCCCAGGGGGGCTTATGGTTCTGATCTCTATGCAGGATTCACTTCCAAGGATAAATACACTGGCTTAGTCACCAGTGTTAGGGTGAAATGTGACCACCTGGTGAAGGGAATCTTTAAATGGGGTTCTGATGAGGTAAGGTGTGTGTGGTTGAGTTTTTTCATTCTTGTGACAAAACTCCAAACATAGATGACTTAGGGAGTAAAAGTAAAGATTTCTTTCCCTGGTCAGGTCTGTGTCACCAGCTGTATGGGAGGCTGTGGTGGGGTGGGGATTGGGGGTTCACAAGTTCAAGGCCAGACTGAGTAACTAAGTGGGAGGTTGGAGATCTAGTTCGGTAGTAGCATGCAAAATCCTCATACTGTAAATTAAAAATAAATCTAAAATTCAATGTAAACTACTCCAGGGGGACTGGAGAGGTGCTTACCTCAAGAGCACCAAGCTCTGGATCTGCTCTCAGCAGTGAAGACATGTGCTTGTGGTCCCAGTGGGACAGGATGCTCAGGGGTTTGAGGTGCATCCTCAAGAATAGCCTGTATTACATGAGGCCCTGTCTCAAAGATAGATAGATAGATAGATAGATAGATAGATAGATAGATAGATAGATAGATGATACATACATGCATAGATACATAGAAATACACATACATACATACATACATACATACATACATAGATGCATAGATACATAGATATGCAGATACAGAGATACATAGACAGATACATAGATATATAGATAAATACATAGATACATAGATAGTTGATGGATACATACATACATAGACATATACATAGATACATAGTTGATGGATACATACATAGACACATAGATACATAGATAAATACATAGATACCTAGAGAGTTGATAGATACATACATACATACAAAGATGCATAGATACATAGATATACAGATACATAAACAGATACGTAGATACATAGATGAATACATAGATACATAGATAGATACATACATAGACATATAGATATATAGATAAATACATAGATACATAGTTGATACATACACACATACATATATAGACACATAGATACATAGATAAATACCTAGATACATAGTTGATGGATACATACATACATGCATACGTAGATGATAGATTCAGAGATGCTAAATGCTCAGGGGCAGAAATCGCTGCCTTAGCCACTTGGTTCTGTCACTTGCCAGCTACTGTGACTTTTCACCCTCTCTGAGCCTTGCTTGTCTTATTATTAAGACAGAGATGGCACCAGGAGACACACTGACTGGGCCCAGCCCCAACCCTCTGTTCCAGCTGTGTGCCGCCGGACCCCCAGCTAACCATTCTGTGCCTTGTTTCCTGGGCCGCAGGATGAGGCCACAGTGGAATGTGACATATAAGGGGGCTGAGACAGCTTAATGTATTAAAGAGCAACCACCAAGCCGGAATTTATTTACAGGCACTTGAAGCATGCGGCTGCTGTGGCTGCCCCTTCTGGGATCATAGCGTGGCAGCGTTAGAAGCCATATTAGAGCGAGGCGGGAGCCGGCTTATGTCAAGCGGTGTTGGGGAGGAGGCATCAGGCCTTCTCTTCTGATGTGTTTCCGGATGGAGTCCGAGGACTGACCCACCCCAATTAGGTGACTCTTGTGTTAATATTGACACACAAAGGAGCCAGCTGGCGACCTCTGACCTCCTCTCACTTGGGATCACAGGCTGATTTCGGCCCTAGCCCTCAGCTCCAAGAGCCGGGATTCATAATCTTCTTTGTCACTAGAACAAGTTGGCCTCACCCTGACCTTTGCCCCCTGCCTTTCTGATTTCCGGTGTTTCTGGGCCTGATGGTGGTTGGAGTGGATAGGGCCTAGACTGAGTGGAAGGCAGCCTGGATGGGCCAGTGGCTGCTGTTTGGAGGAGGGATAGGTAGGGACAATTGTCATCAGCTATTCTAGGATGCAGGGAGGGAGTGCCCTGTCCACTACACACACACACACACACACACACACACACACACACACACGGACTGAGCACTGAGTCTTCTACCCAGCATCCTGCCCTGAGCTACAGCCACGGCCCTGCTTGCCCCCAACACTGAACTCAGGAATCCAATCCGGTGATGCCCAAGACGAGTTGCTATGGCAACTGTGCTGGAGCTGGGGGTCAGGAGGGGGCCAGCTTTTGCTGACCAGTGCCCAGCCCTCAGATGCCTGCTCAGGAGGGGACATGAACTACACACTGCCCTTGGAGCTTGCACCATGGTGCTGGGCTCTGCAAAATCGCCAAAGGTGAAGGTTGCCCACGGGTATGAACGTGGAGGAGTTGAGGGATGTAGGCTCACTGTTTCTTCCACATCTCTCTGTGATGTCGGTGAGCGTGGCCATTTCTGTTTCTGTTTCTACTCCGCCTCTGGTGTGGAGCTAAAGCTTCTTCCTGTGACATGCCTGTGGCTCGAGAATGGTATTGGAGAAGAAAGAGGAGACAGTAAAAGAGGGAAAAAATGAGGTTAAAAGCAAGGCCTCAGGATACAGGATGCTCCAGTTTCACTCTGTCTTACTCCTTGCTGCTATGTGACTTTGAACCAGTTGCTGAACATCTCTGAGCCTCACCATGGCAGCTGCCAACTGGGACTGACCATGGGCACTTACTTTAGGAGCTTGTGGTAGAACTGAAAGATTTTTACTACTAAAGAAACCTAGAAAGCACCCGGCAGAGATAAATACTCAAGTCTTCCCTTCACCAGAATCCTCATCCCTAAGAATAAGAGACATATTTCTGCCCCAGAACCATAGAGGTGACACCAGATACAGTGAAGCTCACCTGTAATCTCAGGACTCAAGAGGTAGAGGCAGGAGGATTAGGTCAAACCTAACCATATAGCATGCCTAAGGCCAGTTTGGGCTACATATGATCCTGTCTCAAAAAAAAAAAAAAAAAAAAAAAAAATCAGGTCTAGGGATATGACTCAGGACGGTTAGAGCGCTTGCTGAGCAAGCATGAGGCTCTCGGGATGAGGTCAAAACCTAGACCCAGCTAAAAAGCCAGGCATTGGCCCCGCATGCCTGTGATCCCAGAACTAGCGGGCAGAGACAGATGGACCCCAAGAGCCAGTCAGCCTAGTCAGAAAAACAAGCTTTGGGCTTAGCAAGAAGTCCCGTTTGTGGATAATAAGGCCGAGAGCAATGACCTCTTGCTTTGAGCTCCACATCTGTGTTCCCAGGCATGCTCACCCGTTCATTCGCATGAATTAAACACACGTGCACACGCACACACACTGGTTCGGTTTCCAGCACCCACGTGGAAGCACACAGCCAAGTTCCAGGAGTTGCTGCGCCCTCTTCTGGTCTCTCTGGATACCACACACATGTGATGCCCAGACATGCATTCAGGTAGACACCTAACTTTTTATTAAAAATGGATGACTGAGCACCAGGCTTATGGGGGAATTAAAAAGATGGGTACTTTAAAAATGTAAAATGCAGTCTATGGCAACCTTCTGGGTCACTGCTAGCACCCGTGCCCGGTTTACCTCAGTTTCCCCTTGTATCTAGCAACCCTAGGCATGGCTCTTATCTCCATAGCCTGAAATGGCATTGCCTACAGGAGAGCCCATCTGTTTAGCTGGAGCTTCTGATGGGTAATGGCATTTGCCACTGAGCCGGATGATCTGAGTTCAGTCCCTAGGACCAAGGGGTCACTCACTCTCCGGGCTGCCCGGAGAGTCGGCAGGAGCTGCACCGTAAGAAGCAGGGAAGGGAAGGTGTCCTTCAGGACATGGTGAGCAGGCACACATGCAGGGTGGGCCAACTGGCTCAGTCAGGAAGTCTCGTGATCATCATTAGGCTTCTTCCATGTCACGGAAGACATCTCTGTTATCCAGAAAGAGGACATTTCCTCTGTTCTGGGGAGTCAGGACCAAAGCAGAGTCCAGGGGATTTGGGACTTAACAGTGTGGTATGTAAGACAGGCACATCACTGGTGGCAGAGCCTGGCTCTGGTCTTAGTTCTGAGGCCCCTCCCCCCTGGGTCTACCCCAGGCTGCTCGGCCTCTTCAGAATGTAGCATGGTGATATTGCTTATAAATAATAGGCACTTGGATATCAGGGTCTAATATTTCTTCGCTGAAAAAATTTGGGAGTTAAAAGCCGCTGCCTTGGAGCCAACACAGCCCCTCATGATAAATTCTCCTTCCAGGCCGGAAGTTGAAAACCCCAACTCCTTGTGTGAACTGCTGCCTTTGGGGTTTCCCACGACTTCAGGGAGGGCCCCCATGCCCTCCCTGTGAAGTGAAGTGAAGTGAAGGCACAGGGCCTGTTCTGCATATAGGAATGGCACAGACGAGGAAACTGAGGCACAGAGGGAACGACCCCCAATTGGATCGCCAAAGGTCATGAGCTGGAGGGAGGACTAGCTTTCATGAGGCCCTGTATGCAAGGGTCGAGCCATCCAGCCTGTAAGCCCTCTCCATAGGCCGTCGATAGAATACATCCCTGTCTGTGATGGATTTAACTCAAGCCAAGGAGCTGAGGGCAGGGCAGCAGAATCTTGGGACCCAGCCCCTAGCCCCTCCGACCCACTCACTTCAACCCTCTCCCTGCAGCAGGACAGCACCCTGACCCCACCCCACCCCCACTTGCTCTGAGGACTGTGGGGGCCAAGAGTTGATGAGAGAGGGAACCCGGGAGAGAGAGAGGGACAGGACTTGTCAAATCAATCATATTTAAACAAAAGCCTCTCCCGCCCAAGGGCCCTTTTAAAAGCTGCTTATTTAATTAAAAGCACCATTTTCCATATTTATGGCCCTTATTCAGTTAAATATTAACCGCTGGGGCCAGGGCTGGTGTGTGCTTTTCCAGTGCGGAGCAGGAAGGTTCATTACCACGGCCGGGATTTATCAGAGGCAGCCCGGGTGGCGATCAATGCCCTCGCCCTGGACAAACAAGCGCACACTGGAAGGCAGGACCGCCACTGTGTCTCAGTCTCTCCATGTCTATCCCGCCATATGCTGGCCCTGAGGGTCGGTTACACTCTCAACAGAGACACCGAGAGATGTGGAGATGGCTCCAAGGAGAGACAGGCAGCGAGACAATCAGGACCTGGCAAAGTGACAACGTGGGGGGGGGGGTCTCTCACCCAATGTGGGGTCCCCGTGCATTCCCTACATGAATGCTTTCAACTTCATAAAGAAACAAGTTATATCGTTCACAGGAAAAAAAAACCGGATACAACTAAAAGTGACCCAGTAAAGAGAATTTAGGCAGTCTCAGAAAGACAAAAATGTTTTCTCCCATCTCTGGCTCCTAGATTTTATAGGCACGTAAAACCATGTGCGAAAATATAGTTTAGAGTTGAAGTAAGGCAGTCTGAGGGGGACAAAGGGGACTAACGGGGGAGGGGAGGGGGGGAGGTCAGTCAGTGAGGGGTTTGTGAGCAACATACACACACACACAAAACCTTAAAAATGAATTCCACTGAAAAAAGAAAAGTGACTGAGGTTCCAGTACAATGTCTGTATTGCCCACTTGGTACAGGGCAGTACACCCCATCTCCGTACGTCTACCCCTGGGTCTGGGGTGGCTGAGCTGCCAGGGGTGGCATACGGCAAGTCTCATACTTTCAGAGGGCTGGAGAAAGTTAAGAGTTTCCAGAGAGTCTGATCCCACAGGCTGAGGGAAAGTGAGGCCAATGCTTGGGGCTCCTCAGGGTCATTATAGGGCCCAGAGACTGGCTTGGGGAAGGAGTCACAGTGTGTGTATGTGGGGGCGGGGCATCTGGCTCACATCGGATGCTCATAGGATCACGCCCTCCTCAGTTCCTCGCTGCCCCAAGTCAGGCACCTATAGCCACTGTGTGTTATTGACTTATTAGGCGACCTCACTTCCAATCATTTTGGTCCCCATTTTACACTTGAGGAAACTGAGGCTCCAGCAAGTCACATAATGAACTCAGGGTCTCTAGCCAGTGAAGAGCAGAGCTGAGCCTCTGGTCTGTTCACTCCAGGACACAAGAAAGTCTTCTGTCATTCAAATCTGCCTACAGGCCACTTCTGTCCTTCCCAAGTTCCCAACTGTTTCTGAGACTCAGTTTCCCCCCACCTATAACATAAAGGAGAAGGGGCACGGAATCTAACTTTAGGGCAGCTCTACCCTCTTGATGTGGTCACTGTCTGTCAGGGGCAAAGCCACACTGAGCCACGCCCACCTGTCCTGGGAGACAGGAGAATGGGAAGCTATACCTTACAACTCTAGGCTTTCGGGCTTTGCCATTTACTGAGACCATAAACTTGGGCTCCTTGTATCACTGCCTGATGATGGGCATGATAGTTCTCTTGGAGGATTGAGGTTTGAGTGACAGATCTTGGACATGATTGAGCGGTGTCTGGCACATGGTGACCTATTCTGCCATCTGCAGGAGTTGAAGCTGAGGCCAAACCCTGCAGATATCCCCGTTGGGAGGCAGTGTGATTTCAGCCCCCACCTATGTCTCGCCAGTGAGCTGAGTGACCTGACATGCGGGTACCAGGTCCACCTCTGGTCCTGCCGTGACCATGGGCTGTGCACATGGCTGCCTCCACTGCATCAGAGCCCCTGGCTTACTCAGCTGTGGGATGGTGGGAAGACTGGATGTGGGAGGTCTCCTGGGGGCTTCCTGAGGGTAAAATCGCAGAGAAGAGATGGGGGTGATGGAGACATCTCAGCAAATGGGAGGCCAGGGACAGGTGTGCACCAATGAGCAGGCTGGGGACAGAGCCTTCTCTCTCTCTCTCTCTCTCTCTCTCTCTCTCTCTCTCTCTCTCTCTCTCACACACACACACACACACACACACACACACAGAAGGGGGCAGAATAACCAGGCTGGGGACATGCCCCCCCCACCAACCAGGTTGGGGTCAGTGCCTTCTACTTCCTCTCTCTCTCTCTCTCTGTCTCCCTCTCCCTCTCCCTGTGTCTCTCACACACAGAGGGAGAGACAGACAGAGACAGAGAGACAGCAGAGACAGAGAGAGACACAGAGACTTAGAGACAACTACCAGGCTAGGGACAGTTCTCTCTCTCTCTCTCTCTCTCTCTCTCTCTCTCTCTCACACACACACACACAGAGACAGAGAGACAGTGCTCTCTCTCTTACACACACATACACAGAGACACACACACAGAGATACAGAGAGAGACACCAACCAGGCTGGGAACTCTCTCTCTCTCTCTCTCTCTCTCTCTCTCTTACACACACACACACACACACACACACACACACACGAGCACGTGTACATGCACACACACAGGTACATACATGCACGTGTGCCCACATGTGTATGCACCCCACACATGCATGGATGAACACCCCCGCCCCGAGTGCCCTAGCTCTGCCTCCTTTGGGGGTTTCCCCTCAGCTCTCTTCCCTCCCCACAAAGGGAAAGAAATCTGAAAGGGGCAGATTAGAACTTCACACCGCATCACCCAGAAAAATCTATGTCTCATTTTCCTATCTAGTAAAATAAAATGACATGGAGCACTCTGGCCCCTGGAGGGGAGCTCGTGTGTGGAAGATGAGGGGGGAGACCTCCTCTTGGAGCGGGGAACCCCGGGCCTGGGGAGAGGTAGGGATGGCTCAGCTGGCCACTCTCCTCTGGGTGTCTGCAGGCTAGACTGGGGGTCCTGGGGAGGTTCTCAGAAGTGCATGAAGGGAGAGAGGGGTAATGTCATGCCATGTTGGGTATGGGGGGGCGGGGAGAGAGAGAGAGAGAGAGAGAGAGAGAGAGAGAGAGAGAGAGACCAGGTTATCAGAGGAGTGTGAAGACAATAACACAATCTGACATTTCTGAAACAAGACCCCCCGGTTGCCATGGCAACGACTCATGTGGGAGCAGCTCCCAGGAGACGGCTTCGAGATGTACTATAAATGATGTTTGATTAGAATTTAAATCATTTAGGCAGAGAGAAGATAGGCCTTTTGTCAGCAAGGGGGCCTGGGGGAGGGGCGGGCGGGCGGGGGGAGGGGCGCAGGTCCTGGTGCCGGTGGCGGAGCCCAGTGAGGTCGCCCGGGTTGATTACTTTTGCCCTCGGCTTCATTCCCGTTTACAGTAACCTTTCCACGGTGGCCTCAGGGACAAGGAGGGCAGGAGAGGGGAGGCCCGGGGGGACCCAGGGGTGCGAGGGGAGGAAGAGACAGGAGAGATGGGAGAGACAGAGAGAGGTAGGGAAAGTGGGGAGAAGAGAGAGGAAAGGAAAGAGAGGAGAGAGAAAAGAAAGAGCAAGAAAGAGAAGGAAGAGGAGACAGGATGGAACGGGAGGGGAGGGGAGAAGAAAGGAGACAGAGGGAAAAGAGAGAGGGTCCCGGAGAGGCAGAGGCACAGCTAGGGAGAGAGGAAGCAATACGCCCACCATCATCACTTCCTAGCCTTCAAAAGCTCCTCAGGTTTACTGGTTCCTGGGAGCTGAGGCGTCTGAGCTGAAGGAGCCCTCAGCCTCAGTCTCCCATTCTCTGGTTCTCAGCATGGAAAGGCCCAGGCCCGAGAATCCCAGCAGCATCGTTCGGGACCCTGGAGGAACAAACCTCGGCTTTAACTTAAAACAGCAAGCCAAGCTCGGTGCTGCACGGGAGCCTCAGTTTCCCCATTTCTCAAACAAGAAGTGGCCAGGAAAAGGGTCTCAAGAGGCAGAGACAGAGGCAGGAGTGTTACTTCAGATTCGGGGCCAGGCTGCCTGACACAGTTTCATGTCAACCAGGGCTGTATAGCAAAACTTCATCTCAAAAATCTTAAATTAATAAATTAATAAAAATAAAGAATTGTGAGCTGCCTCTGTTTGTGTGTAATCAGTTAGGTCCCCAATGTCTAACCTTTTTTTTTTTTTTTTTTTTTTTTTTTTTTTTTTTTTTTTTTAACGTGATTTATTTGCTGGCCTTTAGAAACCGAGAGACACCACAGAAATATTAATATTTAATCTCTGGGTTCTATTTTTAAACAATAGGTAGACTTCTGACTGCCTGTCCCCCATTTCTCATGGCAGCCATGTGCTGGGCCTGAAGAGTAGTCCCCATTTTCAGCAAATCCTGAGGTGTCCAGTTTACAGCAGTCCCCACTCTGCCCTATTACCTCACTCCGCTTTTCTCTTGCATGTGACTCCTGCCTGCCCACTATGTGTTTGAACCCATGAAGTCTGCAAATGACCTGCGACTTCTCAGAGCACTTGTAATCCATTCACAAGGGTTGGGGCCTCTCCCTCAGTCACCACAATTTGAGACGCTCGTGATGAGAGCTCAGGGGTGCCCACAGTCTGGGCAAATAATACAGCCATACTCGGGCACCCAGCAGGCACTCAATGAATGTTTAATGAACACTGGGAGAAGAGCTAACGTGGTCAGGCAGACTGAATTGGGAGTCTTAATGGGATAGTCTGGCTGGTACCTATGTGAGGAAAAAACAGAATTAAAATTACCCGACTGGTGTTGAAGGCATGGCTCAGTGACTAAGAGCCTAGGCTACCCCTGGAGAGGATGTGAGTCCCATTCCCGTCACACACAGGGTGGCTCACAACCGGCTATGACTCCAGTTCTATGATATCTAGTGCCCCCTTCTGGTCTCCACAGGTATCTGCACACGAGTGGTGCACAGGCACACAGACAGGCAAGCAATCATACATGGTAAATAAAAGTTGGGAAAGTGTTCCTCCAAGAATTATTTTGTAAAAAGATGATCTGCTTAGTTGGTCAAGGGGATGACTCGAAAAGTATTTGCCGTGCAACTTTGAGGACCTGAGTTCAAATCCCCAATCCCCTGTGAAAGGCCAAACATGATGGTGTATACTTGAAACCTCAGCCCTGGGGTAGCAGAGACAGGAGGATCCTGGAGCCCACTGGCAAGCCAGCCTTGCCTAATTAGTGAACTTCAGATACCAGTGAGAGGCCCTGCCTCAGAAAATAAGGATGTGGCTGGGTGTAACAGTACATATCTTTAATCCCAGCACTTGGGGGGTGGGGGCAAAGAATGACAGATCTCTATGAATTCGAGGCCAGCTTGGTCTACAAAGAGTTCCAAGATAGCCAGGGCTACACAGAAAAACCCTATCTCAAAATAACATACATATATACAAACGCATGTATATATGTGCATATATATTGTTTATATGTACACATATATACATATGCATGTTATATATGGACAATGTGATGGTTCAGTGCGTAACATGCTTGCCACACACACCTGATGATCTGAGTTCAATCCCCAGAAACCATATAACCTAGAGAGAACTGACTCCACAGAGTTGTTCTCTGACCTCCAGACACATGAACAGATGTACACATGCACATGCACGCGCACATACAATCTGCTCGAAGGATCTAGCCATCAGATGGAAGATATCTGTAAGAAGGGTTCCTGCTGCTGTGGAAAAACATGACCAGAAGTTCCCGTCTCAATCTCCTCTCAGTTCCCACCAGACGCCTTCTCCATCTCTGCCTGGTGCTTATCTGAACACATGCTTGGTGTCTCTTTCCCCCAGGACACCGTGGCCTCTGTGAAGAGAGACATCACATCCAGTATAGTAAATGTAATAGTCCCAGCATGCAGACCTAGTGCGTGCTCAGAGAACCCCTGATGTGTGCATGGATGAATGCTACCTCTGCTTAGCTTACATCTTCCTCACATTTCTCATTTCTGCTCTGACTTCTTAGAGCCTCCCAAGCACATCCTGTGTTGTTATGTTCAGGTAGGTTGCTTGCCATTGTGGCCTGTTCATACCAGTACCTGGCATACAGTAGGTATTCAATAAATGGGATGGCGGGTTCATAGCTATAGTGATTATGGAGCCCCTTGGCCCTTCCTGATCCAACTGTACTGGCCACATCTGCACAGACCACCCTGCTGACAAAAGATGCTTCAGCTTGCCCAGACTTAGGGATCAAAGATGTCATGCTCGATTAGTGATGCCTGCTGTGGCATCACTGAGTGGAAAGAGATGCCATCCCCCAGCTTAACTCTTCAAGCAGGGTAGGGTGCCAGCCAGTGAGCAGCGTGTGCTGTGTGGATGTCCACAGACAGTTCTGGAAACCTTTGCATTCTACAGTAGGTTCCAGAGACTCTCCACCAGTGTGGCCATAAGCCCAGCAACAAACCTTTAGCTGACAGGCAAGTCCCCTGCTTCCGTCTGTGTCTCAAGTGAACTTGAGCTAAGATGGTCCTCAGTCAGTGACAGCCAAGTGTACTAGACACTCCTGGCACAAAGCGGCTTGAGGTAAAAACAATCTATTTCCTCGCTGGCTGAAAAGTTCATAGTGTTATCAGGCACAGCTGAATACGGGCTCTAAAGCAGTGTGCTTTCCTGCGTTGGCTTCCCCCACCCCGCTTTCTATGGGCTGTCTTCTCATTCAATGGAGGAGCTGTACCCCTATCCCCACCTCCCAACACCCCCATCTCCACACCCCACTCCACCCCCACTCCCACCCCCACAACCAGGTGGCATCAACCAAAGCAAGAACTGCCTATACCTGGTAAAGTGAGCAAAAGCACCAGGTGTCCTCGGTCCTCAGCTCTGATTGGCTGAGCCTACTATGGGGGCGGGGCAGCGAGAGGATGCGTACCTTGTGTCACTTCCTGTCTCAGAAGCTGGGAGCAGCTCGAGCCCCATCGATGGCATGTGATTTAGAAGCAGCGAGCCATGGCTCCCCTAAAGAAATGTGGGGTGCTTTGAGTGTGAGATGGGGTTAAAAAGAAAAGCCAGTCTTCTGTAGGCAAGATCATACTGTTCATTTTAGGCAAAAGGATGGGAGACAAGAGGCCGCCCAGCAGATGGGCCCTGGAGCTGGATGGAAGGGACGCCAGGCATGGTGCCAGTCGTCAGCACCAACCTGCCCCCGGCTGGGGGCTGGGGGGCGGGGAAGCAGAATTCTCGGGATCAGAAATCTTGAGTCGGAGAGCTTGTCTAAATTTTTGCAATGTCTATTTTCTTGGCTGCAGAGCTGAGGGAAAGCCAAATGGAAATAAAGTCCCTCTCAAACAACGCCAGCTTGTCGGCGCCTCGTGACACGCCTCGCGCAGAGAGAAAGAGCCTTTTGTTGAAGGTTGTGGAGAAAGCAGGAGTGGGGGTCTGGCAGCCAAGGAAATGTATGGAGACACACATCCCCCCCCCACCCCACCCCCACACACAAGCATAGACCATGGAAAGAAACAAACACGAGAGGGAGAACGGCTTATGCTGCCAGCAGGGATGGCAGGGCAGGTGTGAGGGCTGGAAATCCCAGCTCTGTCCTTGTCCATCATCTGGCTTAAACTCCATGAGCCTTGGTTTCTGCATCTGTGGAATGGGGATGATTACATTTTATAGAGATTACACCAAAGGACAGGTATACAGTCATTAGCCTGAGGTGCAGGGCCTGGGCCAAGGGATGGAGAACTCATTAACGTGGTCTCCACAGATTCCGGGCCTTTCTTCGCACACGGCACAAGGGAATTATCTTCCCAGCATGAAGACCAGCAGCGTCCAAGTCCTCCAGGCTGCACGAGACACTCCTTGTTTGTACAGAGTGGACGTGAACTGGCGACTCACAGAATGCACTTGAGTTCCCTCCCAGTTGTGGAGGTCCCAGGCCCTCCAGTCACGGTGTCTGCTGGCTCCCTCAGGAGCTCTAAGGGGGAACCCCATTTTCCCATATTTTCCAGCTGCCAGAAGTCACCCACATCCCTGGGCTTGTGGTTTCCTCCTCTCTACTCAGGGTCAGCAGTGCATCATCCTCTGATATCTCTGCTTCCATTGGGATACCACCTGCTCTGGCCCTGATCCTCCTCCTTCTCCTCCTGTCCCTCCCCCTCCTATTCTCCCGCCTCCCTCTCTTCCTCTCCCTCTCCTCCCTCCTCTCTCTTCTTCTCCCTTCTCCCTCTCCTCATCCCTCTCCTCTTCTCCCCGCTCCCCTGCTCTCTCTCTTCCCACCCCCTTCTTTCTCTTCCCCTCTTATTTCTTCTCTATTTCCCCCTTCCTCTCCTTTTCCTTCTGTTTTTAAAGCAGAGTCTCAATGTGTAGCCCAGGTTGGCCCCAGACTCACAATCCTTCTGCCTTAGCCTTAATTGCTGGGATTCTACCCCACTTCCCTCCTTCCTCCCATGAGGGCCTCTAGTGACAGTGGAACCTCTTATATAAATTAAAATCACACTCCCCCTCCCCCCATCGCAAGACTTGAAACCTGGTCATATCTACAAAGTCGCCTTTATGTGTCATATTTGCAGGCTCTAGGTTGAGGGTTCAATGTAGACCAGAGGAAGATGCTTGACCCACTGAGGTTCAGCTCAGTGAGACTATTGAAGCACAGAGAGGTGTCATCACTTACTCAAGGCCACTCAGCTTATTAAGTGGCAGAGCTGGGATTCAGCCACATACCCTGAGCCCTGTCACCCCTAGATGCAGAAGTCCCGTGTGGAGAGATGGCTGACCAGTGTAGGCTTATATAGATGAGGCTACATAGCAGAGGTGCACACACTGACTAGTGCACATGCTGGTGCACAGACACTGGTCCCCTCAGCCCTGCCTTCACTTGGTCTCAGCCGCTATCCAAATGCTGAACTGACCCAGCTTCCAGGGTCCATCTCTTTAGAGGTGGGGTAGCCCCAGCAGTACATCTAGAACTGGGGATCATTTCCATCACCATGAAGGAACGGCAGGAGGACAGTGTCTATGAAGAGACCCAAGATGACTGCTTCTCCTGGGAGTCCAGTCTCCTTTTTCTCCCTGATGCCCTTGGCTTCCCTGCATTCAGGCTTTCTGTTCTTAGTCCCGAACACCAGAGCCTCTCAGTGGTCCTGTCTGCACCTCCCACTCCCTACAGCTGCCAGGCAGTTCCTGTGGTGGTACCCTAAATCAGTAGCTACCATCCCCAACCTTCCCCAACACATGAGACTCCCACCTCTAGCAGGTGAACAGCCCCAAAGCAATCAAGCTTCTGCCCGAGGTCTTCCTGGCCTGCTCCACTTAGAGCCATCCCCTGTCCACCCCCCAGCCTGGATACCCATCTTCAGATATCTCCCCCCCCCCCATTGGACTCTCGGTGTGTGTAGGTGGCCTCCTATATCCCTCTGCAAGAGGCCAGTTTAATGCTCAGCCACCAGGTTATATAAACATCGCCACTGCCAAGTTTATTACATTGTGTGGCTTTTTGTAACGCCTAGTGTAGGAGGAGCTAAGGTGAGAGGAGTAAGGAGAGGAAGAGGAGGAGGAAGAGGAGGAGGAAGAGGAGAAGGAAGAGGAGGAGCTAAAGGGTGAGATGGAGAATGAGAGAGAGGGACATGGAGGCTGATGTTTGCTTGTCTGTAGCAGTCAAAGGTAGTTGGTATATCTAGGTTGGGTATTGGGTTACACCTCTGAGTGTAAGGACATCTTGTTATTGATCATTACCAAATATACAAGCCTTTGATTAATTTTTAAGCATTAGAGTCTCATTTTTCTCCCGAACCTGCATGGTTGGTGGGATGGTCTGGACAATGCCCAGTCTTGCAGAGACAGCATGGAAGATTGGCAGAGTCATCTCCCACACTGGCGTCTTGTGGGTGGCAGGGCTGGTGTTTCTGGCTGGCCATTTCTAGCTGCGGCTCAGTCAATGTGCTTTGACCTAAAAGAATGGGGGAGTTATGAATGGGGAAAACATGAGTGAGGAAATTATGAATGGGGAAATCATGAATGGGTGGATGAATGAGTGGGTGAGGGCAGTCATCACTGGGCCACGCCTCTAGGGTGGGGACATGGGTTGTCTGTGGAGGAAAGATGGCCTCCAGCTGCATAGTTATTCATGTGGGTGTAGTTTCTCACCACACTCCCAACCCTCTTCCACCATATCATCCATGGATAGCTTCAGCTCTGTCTGGAATATTCTCAGAAATGGATTCTCTGATCTGTGGAAATAAATGTCTTCTGGGTGGCAATGACCAGGTGGCCAGTGGAGTGGCCAGACTCTTGGCCACCAGGAAGCCATGGTCCCCATGCAGGGAAGATATGGGCTCTACATCTGTGCCTGGGCTCAGCTATCTATCAGCCACATGCTCTCTGGGAGTTAGCTTCTCAAGCCTCAGTTTCTCTATCTGCAGGCCAGTTCTCCAGCGAGAAGGTATACCACAAGCAGGTACAAAAGGGTGCTAGGCAGTGGGGACATGCACAAAGGTCTTAGTTAAATGCAAAGTCTCCTGTTAAGCACCTTAACATGTTTAAGCTAAAGGCACTAAAGGGGTTGTAGGGAGCCCGCCTGTGAGCAACCCTCACATTCAAGAGTGCATGAGATGGTATATCTCAAGCCTCTGAAAGCAAGTAACTGCCAATCGAGGAAAAAAATGTCTTAAAATTGGTGGGAAGATAGGGACATTTCAAGACAGACTGAGCCAGTTCATTGCCACCAAGTCAACACAAGCAGAGGATTCTTAAAGAAATGTTATACACAGTGGAGTAAGAAAGTCCCCACCAGGAAAGCATGAGTCTCAAGGGAGAGATGAGGAGAGGAGAGCTCGGGAGGAATCCATCACGGCGGGCACAGAAAAGCAGCGGAGCCCTGATGCTAAGCAAAAGTCAAGGACAAACATCTCCAGACAGAAAAGCAACCAATAAAAAGTGGAATGAGTAAACCGCTCTCAAAAATAATCCTAAATGCAAACTGTCTCAATTCACCAATAAAAGAGACACGGACTGACTGACTGGGCTAGCAAAGACAGATCCAGTTTGATGCAGTCTCCAGGAAACACACCTCACTGGCAAAGGCACCCACAGACTGGGCCTCAAAGGCTGGAAGCCGATCCTTCAAGCAAACAGAAGCTGAGAACAAGTAGGTACCCTGTTCAGTTAACAGGTAAAGGTGATTTCAACCCAATTAGTCAAAGGGGATAAAGACAGCAACATATATCCATAGAGAATATATAATAGGCCTACACATACATGTGCCAACTGTGGGGCTCTCAACTTCATACAATGAACAGTAATGGACATAAAAGATGACACAGGACCTGATATGTTCCTAGCGGGTGATTTCAATAGCCCACGCTCATCTCTAGATCAGGCATACAAACTAAAAACAGCAAAGAAATCTCAGAGTTAAGCTACAGCGCAGACCAAGCTGTTTTTCTAGGTGTGAACAGAACATTCCATCCAACAGCAATAGAATTCTTCTCAGTAGCCCGTGGAATCTTCTCAAAGCTCGACCATATTCTAGACCATACATAACATCAAGTTGTACCAGATAGGGAAGAATAGAAATAATCTCTTCCAGGTTATGTATCGAGTCATACTAGAGGAAAACACACAGGAAAAAGTCAATAGCAAAACAAAACAAACAAAACAAAAACAAACAAAAAACCCAATGAGACCACAGAGACTGAATAAGGCTCTCTCGAGTGACCCACGGTCATAGAAGAAACCAAGAATCAAATGAAAGCAAAAGGCATTGGATACTGCTAGGGTATTTCTAAGAGTATTCTAAATAAATAACCCAACGCTTTACCTTGAAGCTAAGGAAAACAAGAACAAGCCAGACCCCGAAGGATTAGACAGTAAAAAATGATAAATAAAATGGCACAAGTTATTGAAATGGAAACTCAATAAGATATTCAACAAAGAGTTAGATTTTTGTTTTTAAAGTAAGATTGACAAATTCCTAGTCAAACTAACCGTCAGAGAGAGAAGGAACAGGCTGATAAAATTAGAGATAAAAAGGAGAGAGGTTGTCCTAGGTGCTAATGAAATCCAGGGAATAATTAGAGAATACTTTGAAAAGTTTATATCCTCAAAAATCTAGAAAATCTGAAAGAAATGGATAAACTCCCAGACACATGTGGCCTACTAAGACTGAACCAAAAATTGTAAATGATCAGCGAGCTTGAAGCAATAACCAAATGACTCCTAATCCTAATAAAAAACAGTCCAAGAGTAGATGGATTTGCTACTAAGTTCTACCAAATCTTTAAAGAAAAGCCAACACCAGCTTCCCGCAATCTGTTCCAGAAAACGAAATGGAAAGGATGCTATCTAAACCATTCTACAAAGCCAGATTTTTTCCAGATACCAAAACTTTATAACAGGCTGGAGAGATGGCTCAGGGGTCCAGAGCACTGGCTGCTCTTGCAGAGGACCAGGATACAGTTCCCAGCACCCACATGGCTGCTCACAACCATCCATGTTCCAGAGACTCCAGTTCCAGAGGAGCCAACATCTTCAGCTGACCTCTAAAGCAGTGGTTCTCAACTTGTGGGTCCCAACCCCACAGGGTCACACATCAAATGTTTACATTACAATTCATAACAGTAGCAAAATTACAGCTACAAAGTAGCAACAAAAATAATTTTGTGGTTGGGGGACACCACAGCGAGAGGAACTGTATTATTAAAGGGTGGCAGTGTTATGGAAGGCTGAGAGCCGTTGATCGATGAGGTTAAAGTAGGACCGGAAAGGAAGGATTTGTAAAAGACTCTAGAATGCAGAAAGGCTTCCTTTGAATAGGCAGACATAATGTTGTACAAACATTACTATGATTCTGTCGCCAGAAGCAGACATTTAACCCTTTCGTCTCTTCTCTTCTCTTCCCTTCCCTTCCCTTCCCTTCCCTTCCCTTCCCTTCCCTTCCCTTCCCTTCCCTTCCCTTCCCTTCCCTTCCCTTCCCCTCCCCTCCCCTCCCCTCCCCTCCCCTCCCCTCCCCTCCCCTCCCCTCCCCTCCCCTCCCCTCTCCTCTCCTCTCCTCTCCTCTCTTCTAAATTGGGACAGTGATCACTCAGGGGCAGCCCTTGTGTTGATTGAATGAGAAAGTCCATGAAGTATTGAGTGCCACCATGCCTGGCATGGAGTGAGCACTGGGTGAAGGCATCACGTGGAGTGGATGCATCATTGAGGTGGGGAGGAAGAGTGGTCCAGGCAGCCATGACAAATACAAAACCTGAAGAACAGACCAGAATGTTGGGTTTGGGTAGCAGATGGCTCCTTCGGGCTAGTGCCCAGAGGCCAGCTGGTCTTAACCCAGTCTGGGTCACAGCCCAAGCTGGGGAAATCCATAATTAAAAAAAAATTCAGATACTCACCCAATTCATACCTGGCTCCAGAAGAGTCATGGACCACAGCTTCTCAGGGGCCGTACAATCAGCATCCGTGGTGTGAATGAATGCCCTGTGCACTGTGGGGGTTGAGGCTGCACCTTGGCACCACTCACCTCCAACATGTCCTGCTCAAGTGGTGATGACCAGAATACCTCCAGGCACTGCCAAGCATTTCCTGAGGGTACAATGGTCTTTGGAGAACCAGTGCTCTGAGCCACCTGCACATTGCACTGGGTATCTTGGCTTGAACCACGGGCCTCTCCCCACCCCTCCTGGATCACTGGCCTGGAACAGGCCTTAAAGGAGAAAACACACTAAACCCAGCTTGACCGGCTGGCCGAGCAGAATTCACTAACTACCATGGGGGCTGACTCCCATCCAAAACAAGGTGCCTGACATGCTATAGGTATGGGGTTTTTTCTTTGTCTCCCCCCCACACCCTTGTACTGAGTCCCTCACATGCCAGCCAAGTATTCCACCACCATGTGACAGCTCTTTTTATCCCCTATTTTGAGAAAGGGCCCGTGTAGTCCACACAGGTCTTGAACTTATGATCCTCAGACCCTCGCCTCCAGAGCAGCAGGGGTGATAGGCTTGCACCTCCAGGCATGACTTATTTCTCTAGCTGACCTACCGCCTCTGAGAGTCATGGCCCAGTGACCCAGGCAAAAACAGAAGCCCTGGAGACGGTGTCTTCTATAACTGATGGGGCTATGCTTCTGGTCTCCAGCCCTGAGGTGCAGAAGGCTTGGGGAAGCTGTTCGGCTAACCCACACTGTCCTCCCTCCCTCTCATCACAGACACATCGGTGACAGCAGGAGGAGGGAGTGGAGCTTAAGAACCACTCCAGTGACATATTGATGGACCTATATATCACCCAGTATGGATGGAGCCACTCTGAGGAGTATCGACATTGGGCTAACGGCAGTGCACGTGTAGATGCCTGGTTCATCCATCAGGCCCCACTGTTACCCAGATCCAGGCCATGTGGTCCCACCGTTGTGCCCCAACACAGCACTGCCCCTGCCACCAGATTAAGGAGCAGATCTGATCACATGTCCTCTTCCATCTTCCACCCTTCTGTCTTGAATGTGAGCAGGAGGGGTGTAAAGCGCCGGACACTTGCAGTCTGGACGGCAGAGAGGGGTGTTGGGTAGTGGACAGGTCAGGACCATCAGTGGTAATTACAATGGATACAATCTAGACGGGTCCAAGACAGATGGCCGTGGAGAAAGTAGTCCTGCTCTGGGGAGCCCAGGGCGGGGGACTGGAGACTAACTGGACTTCAGGACAGTGGGTATGTGACTTTGGGGAGGGTTCAGGGCAGGCAGAGGGCAGAGCTTGGGCAGTAACTAGGGACCAGAGACCCCTACCACATTCTTCTTCTCTTCTCTCCTCTCTCCACTCTTTGGTCTCTTTGCGTGCCTGTTTTTCTCTCTCTGCTTCCTGCCTCTGCTTGATACTCTCTTACCTTCTCTTCCATCTTCTTCCTCCTGTCACTCCTCTTCCTCCCTCTCTCCCTCCCTCCCCATCGGGCCCTTCCCTCATTCTCCCTTAGGTGGGCATTCTCATCTTGCCTCCAGCCCCTCAGCTTCCCACATTACTCTTCCTCTCCTGTAGAGTCATGTACAACAGCTGGTTCTACCCTCAGGATGTTGCCTGACACTCTTTTATGACCTCTGCTTCTGTGGCTCAGTTCTCAGATAGAAAGCAGGGAGGGAGGGAGGGAGGGAGAGAAGAAGAAATCCTAGCCTTTTGTACCAATGTGCAGAATAAATGCCCAGTTCTGGGTGGCAGTAGGTTGACTTCCTGGTTTGTGTCTTTGCAGCTTCCCTCCTGGAGCACACATCAGTCCCAAGAGGAGCATAGCCTCAGGCTCCGCCCAGAATCCAAGATCCACACTCACAAGTGAGTCATTTCACACTTGCCTAAGTCTCAATTCCCTCCTCTGGAAAATAAAAGGTGAAATGGAATACCAGGTGCGAACTCTCAGGCACTGTGTATGCAAGATGCCTGCGAGTCCTCAGAGATGGCTTATAAAACAAGGCCTGCGTCTGCCTCCTTTCCAACCCAGCCGGGTCCTCTCTCCTTCTCCATCCCAAGTTCCTGATGGCATCTTGCCCTTCTTCTGCCCTCACCTCCCTACCTTCCCCTCTTCCCTCCCCCCTCCCCCAGAGTTTCACCATCCAGATGTTTGGTTTTGTGGCTTGAACTCACACATCATGGGGCAGTCTGAAAGACACCAGGTGAGGACTGATTGGATGTGAGGATGGGACCACGTCAAGCAGGCCCATGTCACGTCACCCACACATGGATTTTGTCTCAATGCAAATGATCATTTGATACCAACCTTTTGATTGACCACCTCTCTGAGCTAGGAGATGTGGGAACCAGAGAGAGAAATACACATTTTTTTCCTCTCCACCAAAGCTGGCCTGCATCCTGAACTGCCTCTTCTATAGGCCCCCTGTGGGGATCGCATCCAATTACAGATGGACCTCAAAGTCCACCATCTGTTGTCACAACCTGCATGGCTCTGGAGGCTCCCACGGGAGTAAGAATCCATGGGTGTTTGCCACGTACTGGGTGTGCGCTGGGCACTTTACAAACATTTTTAGGGTGTGACTGGGGGACGCTGTGCAGCCTGTGGTGAATGCATTTCCTGAGATGAAAATCACCCTCTGGAGCCTCTTCCCTTGATTTAATAACAAATGCATTGAACAGGCGAGTTGGGTATTCTCTGCCCATTCTGAGGGTGGCCCACAGACAAAGTATCACCAAAGACACCAGTAGATCCCTGAAACCACCCCCAACACACACACACACACACACACACACACACACACACACACACACACACACACAGCAGGCTGTCTGGGAGACGTGTGTGCACACCTGACTTGTACGAACATGCTAATTTCAAATCCTCCCTTGATTTTAGACGCGTCACAATACAGGTCGGGGTCTGAGGGTGTGGCTCAGTGTGTAGAGTGTGCTTCAGGCAAACATGAAGCCCTTGGTTCCATCACTAACATCATATAAAACAGATTTGGGGGTGCTGCCTGTAGTCCCGATACTCAAATGGTAGAGGCAGGAGGGTTGGAAGTTCCAGGTCATTCTTGGCTACACAGTGAGTTCAAGGTCAGCCTCAGCTACACGAGATCCCGTTTTTTTTTAAAGAACCACCTCCTCCCATAAACAATCAAGCAAACAAAACATCGAGGCGGAGGATAACAAGTTGAGAGCTGATGATTTAAGGAAGTTCTTCATCATTTCAGATGAAAAAACTTGGGGCTCAGAGAGGCAGAGTTCCTTGTCCAAGGTCACATAGCAGACAGCTCTGATCTCTCAGGGTCATGTTGCCTACAGCTTCACACAGAAGGGCCTCCAAAGGACAGCTGCAGAGGGGAGAGGGAAGGATGGCCTCCATGGGCTTCCCACCACACTGCATCCCACCCTCAAATAAAAGAGGCCGCTGTCATTGTCATCCATGACAGTCAATTCCTGGCTTCCGATGGTACCAAAGGCCAGCCACACTCCTTGTCAACCAGAAAGATGACCCTAGTTTACAGACTCAGGTCTGGCTGCGAATATCTCCAGAATTTTTATTTTTTCATTTTTTCATTTGTGTGTAGTGGGTGTGTGTGTATGTGTGTGCGTGTTTGCGTGTGTGTGGGAACAGGGTGTGTGTGTGTGTGTGTGTGTGTGTGTGTGTGCTCGTGCACGTACTTGCACGCAATGTAAAGGCCTGAGGCTGATGCTGGGGAGCCTCCTCCGTCGCTCCTCCATCTTGTTCACTGAAGCAAACCCAAGCTTGCCAATGTCTTTCTGTTTGTTTATTTTCCAGACCTGGTCTCTCTATGTAGCCGCGGCTGTCCTGGAACTCACCCTGTAGACCAGGCTGGCCACAAATCAGAGATCCACCTGCTTCAGCCCCCAGAGTGCTGGAATTAAAGGTGTGAGGCGCACTGCCCAGCAGTATGGCTAGTCTTGCTGGCCAGCTTGCTCTGGGGATCCCTGAGTCTGCTCTCCGAGGCTAGAATCGCCACACCCACCGGATACTTACATGGATTCAGAACTTTGATCCTCATATTTATGTAGCAAATGATTTAACCCCTGTGCCATCTCCTCGTCCTCGTCCCCAGCTTTGACATGACATTCTGCAGAGTTTTACCATGGTGCTGGTGTGCCATTTTGAAACATGCTGCAATGACCTGTGAGGAAGGGCCTCCGGCTTGCCATGTGGGTCTCATTGTGTGTCACTCCCTCAGAGAGTATGGTGAGGTCTCAGTTAGCTGCCTCTCTCTAGTGTATCGCCATGTCTTACCCTTAGTGTGACATCAGCGCTAGCTGAAATGATGTCGGCCCTTTGTTGGCTTGACTGTGATCTCTCTTCCTTCATTCATATGCCAGCCTATGGGAATGCCAGCCTAGGGAATGCTGACCTGTGGAATGTCAGCCTATGGGAATGCCAGTCTATGGAATGCTGACCTATGGAATGCCAGCCTATGGGAATGCCAGCCTGTGGGAATGCCAGCCTATGGGAATGCCAGCCTGTGGGAATGCCAGCCTTTGGGAATGCCAGCCTATGGAAATGCCAGCCTATGGAATGCCAGCCTATGGGAATGCCAGCCTATGGAATGCTGATCTATGGAATGCCAGCCTGTGGAATGCCAGCTTATGGGAATGCAAGCCTATGGGAGTGCCAGCCTATGGAATGCCAGCCTGTGGGAATGCCAGCCTGTGGGAATGCCAGCCTATGGAATGCTAGCCTTTGGGAATGCCAGCCTATGGAATGCTGACCGATGGAATGCCAGCCTGTGGGAATGCCAGCCTATGGAATGCCAGCCAATGGGAATGTCAGCCTATGGAAATGTCAGCCTGTGGGAATGCCAACCTGTGAGAATGCCAGCCTATGGAAATGTCAACCTATGGGAGTGGCAGCCCATGGGGTTGCCAGCCTATGGGGATGCTAGCCTATGGGGCAGAGATCAGATTTGCAGTCTGCACTGGGTTCCAATGACCAAAAGAGTCTGATACATAGCAGTGTTACACTGAAGAGTCAATGCAGATGGATGGGTGGATGGATGGATGCATGCATGCATGGATGCATGCATGGATGATGCATGGATGAATGGATAGATGGATGGATGGGTGATGAATTGATTGATGGATGCATGGATGGATGGATGGATGCATGGATGGATGCATGGATGGATGGATGTTGGATTGATTGATGGATGCATGCATGGATGGATGGATGCATGCATGCATGGATGCATGCATGGGTGGATGGATGGATGAATGAATGCATGGATGGATGGATGAATGCATGCATGGATGGATGGATGAGTATATGAATGGATCAATTGACTTTAGATAGCCTGAAGTTTTGAAGAAACTACTTTTCTGTCCTGGACTGTGAGCCCCCAAAGAAAGGTCATCTATGAAAACACAAGCAGTTTGAAATATCATTACCATGAAGCCAGAAATAGAGCAGTTCTCAGCATAGAAGAAGAAACTTAGAAAACTAGCCAAGATGGCTGGTACATTGTCAAGTGGATTCTCAATGATCTTCTTCCTCCTCTTCTTCTTCCTCTTCCTCCTCCTCCTTCTCCTCTTCCTCCTCCTCCTTCTCCTCCTCTTTCTCCTCTTCCTCCTCTTCTTCTTCCTCTTCCTCCTCCTCCTCCTCCCACCCCTTCTTCTCCTCCTCCTCCTCCTCCTCTTCCTCCTCATCCTCCTCTTCCTCCTCTTTCACTCCTTCTTCTACTTCTTTTTCTAGATGTATTTATTTTATGCATATGACCGCACTGTCCTTGACACACCAGAAGAGGGCATCAGATCCAATTACAGATGGTTGTGAGCCACCATGTGGTTGCTGGGAATTGAATTCAGGACCTCTGAAAGAGCAGTCAGTGCTCTTAACCGCTGAGCCATCTCTCCAGCCTCCCACTGATCTTTTAGACAGATAAGAATAGTGAGAAAATCAAACATGGTAGCCTACCCTCGCACACACCTCTCCTTGCTCCACCCACCTTCTGTTGGAGCCCTCAAAAACTCAGGAGGCTGACTTTCAGCCTTTGCCCATGACTCTCACTGGCTCAAGGGTAGCCCTGGACCACTGGCCTCTCAGTTTACTTTTCCCTAGGGACCAGTAAATATCTGTAAACTACGGGAAAGCTTCCCATCTTTGGGGTGGACGTGGTCTTGGGCTAAGGAGGATGGCTTGGTGAGGGGACCCCAGGCATCTCTTAGTGAGGAGCCAACCTTCTGATCCAATTGACCCAAAAGGCTTGGAGCCATAGCAGCCTGGTCCCCTATCTGTCCAGGACTTTCTTTGGTCATTAGCCCAGCAGAGTGAAGAGAGAGGGATTCAGTCTTCCAAAGCCACCCCCGTCTCTACCATGCCCCTTCCTCCTGCTCTACTTCCTTCCCTCCTCTCTCCTATGTTTTCCCTTCTCCCTTTCCTTCTGCTGCGAATAGCTCTGGGGTTCAACAATAACATCCTCTATGTGGGCTCCCGTGGTTGGCAGCCTGAAGGGTCTGATGTAACCCTTTTTCTCTGCTTCAGGACAAGGGTAGACACAAAGGCTACCAGTGGCCTCGATCGCTTAAGGATGGTAACAAAGCTTGTGAACAGGGACCCAGGCCTGCTTCATGAGGCTACAGCTCAGCCACACAGAGCAGCTGAGGGACTTGGGAAGGCGAGCATGTGTCTGTTACATCGTCTTAGGTCTGAGTTTAGGCAAGAAACCAGACCTCCTGGACCTTCTGTTTCCTCTTCTCTGGAGCAGGAGTGGAGACGTCTGTGTTACAGGGTGGTGGGGTTATAAGGCCAGCCAAAACTGGTATTCTAATAGGGGTGTTTGTAGCTGTGAAAAGGGATTTCTGGGGGAAATTTCAAGCAGCTGGCTTTATCTGGTGACAGACATGTTATCACAAGTTGCTACAAGCCCATGAACCCTAGCAGGGAGAATGTTATAAAAACTCAGGCCCTTGGGACTGGGGTAAGGTTTCTTCTTGTGAGGGCAGGATTGACCTGGAGCTAAGAACTATGTTTTAGCCTCACCCGTACTCAGATGAGGGGCTCTTGAGAGCTGGTTTCAAGTCCTTTGCTGGTGACTCAGGTTGGCACTTTAGACCCAACCTCCCAAAGAGAGAAAGAGAGAGAGTGAAGACTTCCTGAACAACCTGCGCAGGGAAAGCCTGGGAGGGCTCTGGTGCTCCAGGAGTCCTCCACACCCTGAGAGGTATTTCAGAAGGTGGGCACGGACCACCGGGCTGGGGAGATAGTGCAGCTAGGAGAGAGTTTGCTCTACAAACACTCGGCAGTCAGCCCTGGTGAATCGGCGGGCGAGCTCCCAGCTCATTGTGAGACCCTGTTTCCAAAAACAAAGTGAAGAGGAATTGAGGAAGCCAGATGACATCCACTTCTGGCCCCTACATGCACACGTGGCATTCCCCTACATGAGGTTGGGGAATCTGAGGTGTTGTCTAAGAGATGGAAAATTAAAGCACATTAACTCTGATCCCTCAAAGATCACAGCTTGGGCTGAGACAGGCTCCTTGACCATCAGTGAGATTCAGACAGGAGTTAGTTCTTGGTGACAGGAGACCAGATACCCAGGAGGGAGGACCAGGCCTGAACTCTGCTGGAAGGGTCTCTGCAGAGTCTGGGAGACAGCATATCTTAGACAGGCTGATCCCTCAACCCGTGTTGAGAGATCAGTTCTCAAAGTCTTCCAGAGGGCACCCTTGACCCAGAATGAACTGTAGTTGTTTGGGGCTTGTTTTTGAGATCTGAGTCTCCGACTATCTCACGATCATGCCAACCGAGCCGCCATCTTGGTGGCAGATCCTGGGACTCTGCCTGGAAACAGGTCACTTAGCAGCAGTTACGGAACACATCCAAAACACCGAGGCCACTATTCACCACCTCTCTTAAGCGTGTTCCAGAATGATCTCCTGAAGGAACACAGCCTTCTAAGCCTCATATTCGCTGTCCTCATGCTGCTTGACGAGACTTACCCAAGCATCCTCTGAAGATTAAGGGGACTCAGCCCAAAGTGACATTAGATTCATATTTAACACTAGGCATCACTCCCTCATTTTCAGTCTCCGTCCAGTTCTGCATCTCTTACTGGCTGCTACCCACTGCAAAAAGAAGCTTCTTTGACCAAGGTAGAGAGAAGCCCAGGTCTGTGGGTATCAAAGACAAATTTGTCATTTAACAAAATGGCCTGTGACTCACACCCTCCCTCCACCCATGGGATTTACCTGGGGTCACAGCACCAGGCATGAATTCTCTCCTGTGGAGCAATCAAAGAGTGGTTGGTTACTTCCAAAACACACAGGTCACTATTGTATCTGCCTTGATTGGCAGGTCCGGATTTGCAGGAAACAGGGTCCCAGGGAAGACCATCGATGCCTTTCCTCCTCATAACTGCTTGCATACTGCCTTTGTCACTATCAAAGCCAGCCAGCAAGGAGGAAGCTTCCTGGGTCTTGTTTTATTATATGCATTTATGAAGCTCAAGAATAAAGATGAATATATTTTTAAAATGTTCATCCAGTCCAGAAGAAATGACACTAGCTATAAGGGGGGGGGGGGGAAGGGGGCGGGAGAGGGAGAGGAAAAGAGAGAGAATCCTTCAGCACCTAAGAGAGCAAGCTGTGCCAGGGGAACTGGAGTCTGGGTGGTCCTGTGCTCTGGAAGAACTCCCTTTCCAGGCTACCTGCCAGAGCAGACCCTGAGTAGGTCTTGTGGGCAGGGAGCTCATTTGAGATGAAGGAGGAAGTGAGAGAGAGCAAAGGAAGGATATGATACTGTGTCTAGGAGCACCTTTCTGCTCTAGACTCAGTATGTAAGTGGGGATATGGCTCAGTCTATAACTGGGATCAGGGCTCAGTATGTAACTGGGAACTGGGATCAGGGCTCAGTATGTAACTGGGATCAGGGCTCAGTCTATAACTGGGATCAGGGCTCAGTATGTAACTAGGAACTGGGATCAGGGATCAGTCTATAACTGGGATCAGGGCTCAGTATGTAACTGGAATCAGGGCTTAGTCTATAGCTTGTAT
Source organism: Arvicanthis niloticus (assembly GCF_011762505.2). Classification (NCBI taxonomy): domain Eukaryota; kingdom Metazoa; phylum Chordata; class Mammalia; order Rodentia; family Muridae; genus Arvicanthis; species Arvicanthis niloticus. The sequence goes on from NC_133432.1 coordinate 10,981,977, forward strand.
CAGAGCTCATGTTGTGATTCAATCAGTGGCTGTGCCCCAAGCTCAGGATGTAATATGAGTTAGAGTTTGGCAAGAAGGGGGGACAGTGCTAGAATTGGGGATCTGGGGACTTGTCTCAGTGGGTGAAATGCTTGCTGCATAAATATGAGGACCAAAGTTTGATCCCTAGCTCCTGTATCAAAGTCACATAAAGACAGGTGGATATGGCAGCCTGCCTGTAACCCCAGCAATGGGCTGCACTGTCAGGGGAGCCCCGGTGCAGGCTGACTAACCTAGTTAGCTGAAATGAGCACTCCAGGTTCAGTGAGAGACCCTGTCTCAGTACCTATATGGTGGAGTGCAGTTGAAGAAGATACCTGAAGTATCCTAGGTACACACATATACACCTGTACACACACACACACACACACACACACACGGGGGGTGGGTACCTGCATATACATGTGCCCACATACATTCAAACATGCATACACATGTGAACACATACAGAAGGGAAGAAAACGACGCTTCGGGTTGTGAGTAGGAATAGGGCTCACTCAGGCTGTAATAAGGCTTAGGGCTTGAGCTTAGGATCAGGGATCAGACTATATAACAAGGGTCAGGGTTGAGTCTATAGCCAGCATCAGGGTTCAGGTTCCAACAAGAGCCAGGGCTTGCTCTGGAGCCAGGATGAGGGTTACACCACTAGCCTGCATGTTGGAGGCTTACACCCCAGAACCTGTGTGCTGAGCACTGACTTCACCTCCCACGAGGTGAAGTCCTTTGTTCTGACCCTACTTCCCCAGGAAGAGCATCCCTTCCTTGCCCTGTAGCCTCAGGCCCCCTGCTTGGTCTTGGTGTGACCGTAGGCACATCTAGCTCCAACTAGATACCCCATGCTTCTTTCCTTTCTCCCTCCCTCTGCCGCCAGCTGCCGGCTCCGTCTGCTCGCTCCCTCTCCTCTCCCCCTCTCTGCCTCAGAGACAGCTATAAGTCTCCCGTGAAATATATACAGTGTAAATATATAAAAAGCTTGTGCCTGCCTGCTGCTTATGTATTCATGAAATAGTAAATAAATTTTATGGGATAATTTGAAGGCTGCCAGGGAGCCGGGAGATGAAAACGAAGGCCTAATGAGATGGAATATCGGGGCAGCACACGCGATCGATCGGCTGCTGCAGGCTTGACTGGGAGGAGCCTGGCTCCGGGGGCCCAGGGCCACAGGACGAGGTGCTCCGAGGGGCTTCGGGGCTCATAAACCATGGTAGCCATGGAGGGAAGCTGGGGAAAGCATACAGAGAGGAGATGCAGGCTGAATCCTTTCCCTCGCTTTGCTGGGGATGCGCTGTGAACCAGCTGAGTGACTTCTGTGTGCCTCAGTTTCTCCACATGTCTGGCGAAGGCCTGGACAGTCCCCTTAGAATCGCCTGCATGCTTACTGAGTTTTTAGCGGTCTCTCTGCAACACTTGCCCATGGCCTGAGCAATCTAGTTTATTCAATTACGTTTTTGGCTTTCCTATCTCTCAGTAACGATCGACCGATTAGATAAACAAGAGAATGAATGAATGGATAAGGAAAAAAAACTTTTTCTCACCACCTTGGCTGAAGCCACCGGCAACTATTGCTTGGACAACCCCTCAGGAGACTCTGTTAAGGCCATGGCTGCCTATAGATCATTTCCCCATAGCCACTAGAGGGCTCCTTCTAAGCTAATAAATCAGGCCATGTCCCACTTAGTCTCTCCTGTGTCTCTGACGGGATCTGTCCCCTCTGGTCCCCATCCCTTCACCCCTCGTGCCACTCCTGGATTGCACCTCAGGGCCTTTGCACTGCCTGTCTCCTTCTTCAAACAGACTTCACCCCCCCATTCCAAGCGTCCCCCAAACCCTGCTCAGTTACATGGCCATCCTGAGCCCTCTGTTCAAAACCCAGCTGTCCACTCCCTCCTCCCCTCCCCCCTTCCCCCTGCTTACCCCCAGCACCCCTCCCATCCTAACATGCAATAACATGCAGCAAATCCCCCTCCTATGGGATCCAGAGAAGTGGAGGTTTTGGGGGGTGTTCATGACAGACCCTCCTGGTTCCGAGAACACTCTGCACCATGCAGTAGACACTGTCGGTAATGTGTGGTGAATGAACGACTAAGGGACTTTCCAAAGCTGGTTTCTTCATATGTTTAGAGTTTAATTAACTAATTAGTTGTGCTGGGAATGGGTCCCAGGGCCTCATACACTCCAGGCCTGACTAAGTTGCTCAGGTTGGTCTTGAACTCACTTCGTCAGCCGAGCAGGGATTTCACAGTGGGCCTTTGCAGCTGGGTCACAAGAATGGGAACGGCCAGCCTGCACAGGACCTTGGCAGACCTCAGGACAAACTCACCAGACAGCAGGCCACTATTGTGCCTTAAAGAATGAATAGATGGTTTTTCAGGAATGCCTCCAAAGTTCTCTTCAGGGTCTGTGAGACCTTGGAATAGGATTCACAACTGGGTTCCATCACTTACTTGATTCCTGTGCTTCAGGCATATCAATAAGCGAGCAGAGGGGGCCACACCTAAGTAAACAGCAGATAAGCAATAAAGAAGTAAAGCGCTGAGCTTCAAGCCAGACTCACAGTAAGCACCCTATTACAGTAGCCGGAATCAGTGTGGTCAAATGACCACAGGACCCACTTTTTCTGATCCACATGATAGCCCAGGGCTCCCCCAGGAGCACATTGCTAGCTGCTAGGGAGATTTTCCCCATGTGAGCAAAGATGAATACACCCTATATGTTGGCCATCCTAGTCAGAAATAAGTGAGCTCTGGGGCCCAGGCGCTACCTGTCAGCGGGTTGTCTTCACCTTCCCCAAATACCTTTCACTTGTCTTTTCTTCCTTTGCTCACCCTCCTTTCCAGTGCTCACCGTCCTCCCTTCCGACACTCACCCTCCTCCTTTTTGACACCTCATCTCTGCTTCAGCAGCAGGCTGACCCTCCGCAGGCATCAATAGGACCTTCCTCATCCAGCAGGGTCAGTTAACATCAGTTGAAGCACTTAGTAAGTCCTGTGTGCTCAAACTCCTTTTAGAAGCTTCCATGGCTTTGTATATGTTGACTCTGGCCCCTCACAGTGTTACCTTTCTTCCTCTGCCCTAATCCACTATGAAACAAGGTCTCACTCTGTAGACCAGGCTGGCTTCAAATGCAGAGATCTGCCTGCCTCTGCCTCCCGAATGCTGGAATTAAAAGCGTGCACACTCCAAGGCTCTCCTAGCATTTGAGTGTGCTGCCCCCCACTACTCAAGCACTGGCTTACCTCTTCTTTTGAGGTCCTGTCTCATGGGGTCCCCTGACAGCCTTTCTGCCCCAGTCTCCAGCCTTGGCTCTCTGCTCAGAGCTTCCTCGGGGCTGTCAACTGAAACACCTAGCCACAGCTCTCTCCTGGATACTCCATCTTGTCTCTCTCCCAGGGTTCCGGAGCAAGCAGGAAACAAGCCTTGGGCTCTTCATTATGGCTCAGCATCCGGAGTCACAGAACGTCAGATCCATCGGTACTCACAACTGTGGTCCATGTTCAAGTGAGCACAGCACACCCCCAACTGCTCCTCCATATGTCCATCCTCTCTGCAATCTGGGGGAGTGCTGAGGCAGAAGGATTGCCTATTCGGGGCCATCCTGGGCTACACAGTGAGTGCCCTGCCTCAGAACAGATAAATAGATACGTATTTTTTAAAATGGCCTCCGCTTTGAAAATACAGGGTGGCCCAGACACTGTCACCCCTTCCCCGTTTCTCTTCTGTAAGAATGGAGCTGTCCACGAATGAATGCCCCTGGGTTCCTGGAGAAGAAGGAGGGTGTGCGTACAGTTGGCCCTGCTACTTGCACTCCAGAAACTACTCAGATCACAGATAAGCTGGTGGCGTCAGTACCCGGTTGTCACTCAATAATTGTTTCTTCGATGTGTGAACGTCTCCGGAATGGTACGATGCAGAATCCAACCCCCTGGCTCCATGTGACCCACGAACTTGGCTTGGCAACCAGTGCCCTCCTTGAACCACCTCCCAGAGTAGGGTCTTGCGCTTGCGCAGTAGATACTTTCCCTAACGAGCTGGCTTCCTGGGCCCCGCCAGAGTCTTGGTCTTGTCTTTTCTTCTGGACACCAAGCAACGTGTGAGGAGCGGTTGCCCTTGATGATAAATTTGTTGACCCTCCCAAGCTGGGATGGACTTTGGCCGGCTTGAGGCTGTCTGTGGATGAGGCCTGGGAAGCGGGGTTCTGGACTCAGCCCACCCCACCTGTCTGCAGCCACCTCCTCCGTGAGGCAGAAAGTGTTTTCTTTCTTCACCCAAACAAATCTTTATATCGATTCCCACACCTCCACCTCCTGCCGCAGCCCATAGGCGTCAAGAGTACCTGAGTGTGCTAACTTTACCCACAAACTCCAGTGTGACTGCCATTGTCACCAGCTGCTGCAGTAGGGACCAGGCATCCTGGCCCGAGCACCTTCTGGGCTCTGGAGACAGGCCACAGACTAACCCCATTCTCACAGACAAACCTCATTCTCTTCTAGGATCCATTTGAGAGAGAGGTGAGTCATTTATACTTCAGCACTGTTTGAGCACCTACTGTGTACCAAGTCAAACCCAGGCTGGGGAGATGCCTCGGTGTTAAAGGTTTTACTATGTAGGTTGAGGACCTGAGTTCAAATCCTCCAGATGCCACATAAGTGCCAGGTGGGTGTGGCACCTCACCTGAAATTTCAGCCTGGGGGGAGGTGCTGGTGGAGACAGGGGACCCCTGAGAGGGCTGGGCAGCAAGACTAACGATTTCCTCAAGCCTTAGGTTTGAGAGACTCTGCCTCCATGAATAAGGCGGAGAAGCAATGAGGGACGTAGCCACATACACATGGGAAAATAAAAAAGGAAACTAAAGTCAAGTCACATTGGTTCATCCAAGTAACACAGGATGAACTCCTGGGTTGCCATCAACCCTCAGGAACCACAGGTTCAGCATCTTGTAGACCCAACTGGTACCATATCAAAAGGCTGGAGTGCAGCATGGGTGCCTTCCCAGCATGCCCTGGAAAAAGAAATAAATTAAATAAATAAAATTAACCACACATCCTCCATCTATGTCTCCCACTTTCCCCTATCCTTATTCCCCAGATAATAGAGTGTAGCTGTCTCTATGCACTCACGCTGAGGTGGTGGACACTTCAAACCCAGCACTCCAGAGGGCTCAGGCACAAGGATCAGGAGTTCAAGGTCAGCCTGGTTACATAGCAAGACCCGGTTTCAAAAGAGAAAGAGGGGCATGGGAAAGGACAAGGGGGTACATGAGGTATGGTGAGAGCAGGTTTGCAAATCGTTCTTTCTAATCTGTTTCTGGGTGTGATCACGCATGCACCAGTGCATGAATGGACATGTATACAGGGAGTTATGTGCCTGTGTATGTGTATGCAGAGATCAGGGCGGGACATTAAGTGTCTTTTATCACACTCAACCTATTCCCTCAGGATGGGGTTGCTCACTGAATCAGAAGCTTGCTACTTAAACTGGGCTTTCAAAATCCACCTGTCTCCACATCCGAGTACTGGGGCGGGGGAGGGGCGTCCGCAGGCACATGCACCATGCCAGAATTTTTCTGTGGGTACTGGGGTTTTGAACTTGGCTCTCTTGAAGATTTTCTTCCAGCTCCCTGTTTTATTTCTCAGCTTTTAAACTGTATGCACAACACCCAGAAGCCCCAGAAGCCCCAGAAGATAAAATGAATGAAACCCTCATTTCCATCTTCCAAAGCCTGACAGCCTCATCCCTAGTCAGCAGTATTCACTCCTTCATTCTTCTCCAGAATATTCGAGACTATATAAATAAGAATGGATACACTGTTGCTCAACCCCATCCACGGTTTCTACGCCCACAGAGCCAGCCAATAATAGGACAGGGATATTCATAGCCAGAACTACATCTATACGGGACACATCCAGACTTTTCTTGCTTCTCATTGTACCCTAGACCACACAGGATGATAATATCCCTTTTTATATATTCTATTGAAACAGTGTGCTACATGCATCTCCAGCAGTGTGGTGCATTTCTGTTTTGTTTTACATTCTCTACCGTGGCAAACCTCCCACCCTTTTATACGATTGCATAGTATTCCATCAGGTGGCAATACCAATGTTTATTATCCTGGATCCTCTATCTATAGGCACATGGAACTTTTTTTCTTTTTTAATTGTGAAACATTGTTGGTCGTACCATCCTTTGAAAGACCATGAAACAGAACCCAGCCCTTCTGGAGAGATGAGTGGAAGAGGAGGGGGCCTCTCTCGTCGCTACCCACAAAGCATCATTAAGCCCTGTGCTTCCCCACTCAGCTTTTATTAAATTATCCCAATTTGTCCTTTCAAATAGATGTCTTTTCTTAAGTAGTGATTTACCACAATTAAGCCCCCCAAAATTAAATTAAATGAATTACGCCTCTCAGGTTGGGTGTCTGCAGGACCTGAAGTTAGATGCAGCAAGGGTCTAGATGCTATTAAAAGCGAAGGCAGGGGGGACTGTGTGCTGGGTTAGAAGGGAAAATTCATGGCTCCACTGATACGCCATGATAAATAATTATGAGTTATTAATTTTAAATTACATCTTTAATGCGATGCATGATTTTAATTCCCCTTACAGTATTAATATCGGACTGGCTTTGATTAATTTAAGGCAGAACAGAAAGGTGCCAATTAAGGAAGCTGGTTGGGAGCTTGAAGGTGTTCAGAGCTGTCTCCTGGTACCCCTCGCTGGGGGCCCAAGGTCACTGCTCAAGGGAATCTTCAGATCGTCCCCAGGAACCCAGGCTGGGCCATGTCAAAAAGAATGGGAGATGGATGTTAACCCTTGGTGCATCTTCAGTGGCAGACGGAGAGAAAGGAGGCCTGATCCTTCCGCAGCCAGAGGAAAAGCCACACAGCAGCTAGGTGGTTCCTACAGTGTGCATAAGAAGAACACTTGACTGCAGTTCCTAGTATGATATTCTGAATGCCTTTTTACCAGTAAAGCTTGGTCTAACAAACTACAGAAAGAAAGAAAAAAAAAACAAAAACCCAAGGGATGGGCTCTGAGACAGAGCCCTGCTCTGTAGACCAAGCTGGTCCTCAAACTTGCAGCGGTCCTCCTGCCTCTGCCTCCAAAGTGGTGAGATTACAGGCATGCACCACCAGGACCCACTTTAAAAAGCAATCTGTATCAGCCGGGATGGCCCATACTTGGGAGGTTGAGACAGGAGGATTGTGAATTTGAGATCAACCTGGGTTACAGAATGAGACTGGTGCTCAAGAAGGGAGAGAGGAGAGGGAGGGGGGATGGAAGGAGGGAGGGAAAGAGGGAGTGAGAAGGAAGAGAAAGGGAGACTGAAATCCATGATTTAGCAGCCAGGACTTCTTAGATCGAGGGAAATTTTAAGCAGAAAGAACAGACATAAATAAATAAATAAATAAATAAATAAATAAATAAATAGTCACATAAAGCCTCCTTGTCTTTTTTTTTCTTTTAAAGGTTTGTTTATTTATTTTATGTATATGAGGACCCTTTAGCTGTCTTCAGACACACCAGAAGAGGACATCAGATCCCATTACAGATGGTTATGAGCCACCATGTGGTTGCTGAGAATTGAACTCAGGACCTCTGGAAGAGCAGTCAGTGCTCTTAACCACTGAGACATCTCTCCAGCCCCAAGCCTCCCTGTCTGGCGTGTGAGATTCAACAAGAGAAGCCATAATACTGATGGCAACGGAAGCTAGTGACCCTGGGGTGAACGTCATTCCAGCTCCAAGGGAAAGAATAGCAAGAAATCAATCCATGGTCTCCAGCTAGCTCGGGGGTAACTTTCATGTCAGCTCACGGTCATAGAAGATGCCTCAGGCCACCTGCCGTCAGAGCCTCATTTTAGGTTAATGTTCAACCCAGCCAAGACCTGCTTTCACAGACAGCAAAGCTTGGGTTAAAGTTATTTCTTGGAGTTTTAAGAGTGATCCCGGACCCTGAGAAATTGTTTCCAGGAGAAGTTGGGTGGGAAAAAAAAAAAAAGCCAGTTCTGGAGATGTACTCTACAACTGCAGGGACTGAGGCAGGAGACTTTCTCAGGCTTGCTGACCAGCCAGCCTGGTAGAAAGGTTCGGTGAGATATCCTGCCTCAAAAACAGAGGGAGAAAAGTTGAAGAAGATGCCAGTCACTTACCTCTGGCCCCCACATATGCAAGCATGCGTGCCCGCATGCACACACATACACACACACACACACACACACACACACACACACACGTGAAAATCCATCTCAAACATAGCAGTGGTGGATGCATGGATGCATAGCAGAAGGCGGCATGGGGCCCCGACAACATTCCTGGCTGTGATGATTCCACACAGGGACTGCAGTGGTAAAGATGGAATCACTGGCTCTCCGGCATCACCAGACAGACATCCCAGCCAGGGTTCCACACTCATGAAGCTCACTGAGACCAAGGTGTAATGGGAATGCTGTGCCCTGCCGTGAGAATTACCGTGGCTGCTGAGTGTCAGCGGGCCCCATTCAAGACTTGGCGTTTCTTAAAATAAGACCATAGAGCCTGGGAAACTGCCAGGTTTGGGATTGAAGCTGTGAAGGTGATCACGCTGTGAGGGGGGAAGGGGACGAGAAGGAAAGGACCAGGGCGAAGATAAAGAAGGGAAGGATCTGAAATCAAATTGCAGCTCACAGGAGGCTGAGGCAGGAGAATCTTGAGCAGAGTGAGACCCTGCCTCAAAATGGAACAAAGCAGAGGGAAAGGAGAAGGAGGTGAAAAGTCTGAGTCAATTTCTGCCCATGTCTCCTTTCAGACCCTCTACACATAGAGTTTTGATTTTTTTGTTTTTTAAGATTTACTTATATGTATATGAATGCTCTAGTTGCATATACACCTGCGTGCCAGAAGAGGGCATTAGATTCCACTATAGATGGTTGCAAACCATGTGGTTGACTGGGAATTGAACTTAGGACCTCTAGGAAGAGCAGCCAGTGCTCTTAACCGTTGAGCCATCTCTCCAGCTCCTCCACGCGTACTTCTAATTCTTACAGCAGTGCATTTTAGCTCGTGTCCTCCTGGGTCCTGATGCAAACTGAGGTTCCTGGAGATACAGCAGCTTGTTTGAGGTCAACCAACGCGATGGGGCCATGGAACAGGTCTTTTACAGTCTGATATTCAGAGATGTAGAAAGATTTTTGCATCAGGCCCAAGATCACACAGCCAACTGAATTTAAGGTGAGCTGGGCTGCCATGCCAGTCTTCTGGGACCATAGCTGGGTGTGTTGGTTCTCGGGGCATTCTGGGTGGGACCGTCACCATCAGTCCAGAGAGGGCCCTTCTGGGGCCAAGCAGAGAGAAGTGTGGGCGCTCTGTGGAGCATAGGGCGTGAGACCGTGAGGAGTGGCACATGGACTCTCTAACCCTGGCTCAGCCCAGCCTCCTCTGAGCATGCGCATTCATCATGCTCCCCCCTTCCTTGGGGCTTTGGAAGGCCAGCCAGAAGAAAGACAATCAGGCAAGGCCCCTGGGGTGGATTAGAAAGGCGAGATCTGCCAGGTGGATTGCACAGAGCTGGTTCATGGCCAAAGCTTGCTCCTCTAGAGGAATTAAAACTGGGTTCTAATTCCAAGTGAGAGAAGAGCCAGGGAGGCCAGCTCCCTGAGATAAGCCAACCAGCAGGTGCAAACTCCCTGGTCGAGGGCAGCGAGATTCAACCTAAATGCCCAGGACACAAACACTGCCGGTCCTCAGCTTCTTCCCTGGGCCAGGGTTCAAGGTCTGCCGCTGCAGACTACTGTCCTATATCACGTCTCACTGAAGTTGTGAGAGATGGGCAAAGATCCCATAAGGAGACCTGCTCACCAACGGAGGGAAACCAGACAGCTAGAGGGCTGAACTCGGACTCTAGCTCAGCACAGCTGGCTCCTGGCCCCTCACTAGCCTGACCACAGTGAATTATTTGTGTGTCAGCAAACTCCTGGTTTCCTCCTCCTTTGCTAGATCAGGGCTGAGACCATATCTATTTCACATTTATTTTAAGTCCAGACTCAAGCAGGCAGCGGCAGTAGGGCATGGCGCATTTTTTTGTAGAATAAGTTGGAAGAAAAGATGAGGGAGAGATCGCGTGGGAGGGAAGGATGTAAGATAGATGGATAGATGAATTGTGCAAGGATAGATGAGTAGATGTGTGAATGGAAGAGAGGAAAAGAAACAATGGGTGGATGGCTAGATGGATACATGGATAGATAGGTTGATGGGTGGATATTGGATGGATAGATGGATGGGTAGATGTAGATAGGTGGTTGGGTAGACGAATGGGTAAGTGGGTAGACAGACAAATGGTAAATAGGTAGATGGATGGATATTGATAAGTGGAGGGATGGAAAGTAGGTGGCTGAGGGGTGGATGGGTTGATGCAATAATGGATGGATGTTGGGTGGGTAAGTGGGTAGATGGATGGCTGAATGAATGGGTGAGTGGATAGATGAATAGATGGATGGGTGGGTAGATGGATGGATAGTAGGTGGGATGGATGGATGGATGGATGGATGGATGGATGGATGGATGGAAAGATGGACAAATAGAATAGGTGGACAGATGGATGGTTGGGTGAATGGTGGTGATTGGGTGGGTGGGTAGGTAGATGGATGGTTGGGAGACACATACATATAGAGCAAAGACACGTTAACCAGGCTCCACATGTCCTTGCTCAGATGCTGCCCGTGTGCTCTGAATAAATGGTGACGTATGCAGAGGGAAGATGCTGAGAAAAGGCTCAGAGGCAGGGGTGCAGACACTCCCAGCTTCTAGATCGACTCTAAGATGCACCATGCAGCAATAGACAGGTCAGTTCGTTTCTTGTTGATGTTCTCAGATGGTCCTGCCTCCCTCGTGGGACTCACTGATGCTTCTGCTCTGGATGATCCGGTGACAATGTCAGGCTCCCTGTCATCACAGCAGGCGAAATAACAGCACAGATGCCATCAGCCTCCACATTCTGTTTGGCTCTTAGCTTGGGCACGTGCCTGCTGTGTGGCCCTGGACAACTGTCTTGCTCTCTCTGATCTCAACTGCCAATCTGTCCCTTGGGGAAAACCACATAAGTGCACCTTGCCAGGGATGGCACTGACTGTAAACTGAGCTTATAGGGGGTGCCTTAGCATAGTGCCTAGTACATGGTTGGCACAAGCTGGGCAGTAGTGGCTTTTTGTAACCAGTAGCCCTTCAGCCACACCGGGCAATATGGCAATAGGAGAATAGATTGAGAAGATGGGGTTGGAAAAGACCAAATGAGAACTAGGGAGATGGCTTACTGGGTAAAATGCCATGGGTACCCAAGTTCAAATAGCGGGTGCCTGTAATCTCAGTGCTCATGGGCAAGATGGGAGGTAGAGGCAGGAGAATTCCCAGAAGCTCACTGGCTAGCTAGCCTGGGTACACAGCGGAGAAAAACTAGAGACTTTGTTTCAAAACGGTGAATAACTAGAGACATTGTTTCAAATAAGGCGGACGGGGAGACTGACACGCAAGATTGTCCTCTCATCTCTCATGGGAACATGTAAACACATACCCAGCACAAGCACACATGATTTAAGTGTGTGTGTGTGTGTGTGTGTGTGTGTGTGTGTGTGTGTGTGTGTGTGTTTAAAGAAAATGGCCAAACATAACAAATCGTCAACTGGGAAGGACAGCTGAGCTCAAACTGCCTCGTAAGCCTTAGCTAAGTCATGCTTTCTTTTGTGTGTTGGAAGAGGTCCTACATACAGCTCATATGTATCGGCTATCTGTACTCACGTGTGCTTTCTAACAAACATGTACACACACACACACACACACACACACACAGAGAGAGAGAGAGAGAGAGAGAGAGAGAGAGAGAGAGAGAAACCTCTTTACTCCTCCACCTGGATCTGGGGTCCAACAGGGACTAGTACCATGTAATTGGGTTCAATCTTTGGGTTCACCCACAGACACTAATTGCTTTCCTCCGCTAATCTTTCTTCCGTCTCTGTGAAATGGGAACAGTTGTGGGGACTTTGAAGAGTGACAGGAGGCTGGCATACACTTCATGGATGGAGTGCCTGGCTTGAGAAGCTACTGAATACATGCAGAGTCACACCAGCTACGATCTGTGTGGCATCCTGGGACCCCGTTCTTCCGGGCTCCAGGCTCTGCGTTGGGATTCCCCATAGGAAAGGGCTTTGTGTCCAGGTTGGGCCCTGGGCGCTTGCTGACCATCTGCTGGGGGGAGATTTCTGGTTAACAAGCCTGTAATCTTTGCTCTGATCACAGCTCCCAGCCGCCCTCCCTGGGCTCTCCCAGGGGCTCCAGCCTGTCTTGCTAAGCCCCTGCCACAGCTATGAATAGCTGAACACCTGACCCGCATTTCAATATGCTTGCAAGTAGCCCAGAAGCCAGGCAGCCCAGAAGATGGGGCAACCTCCCTAGCTGGCTGTGGCACCGGCAACGTTTACTTACTCAAATCTTTCACACAACAAACATGTAACGAACATGCCAACTCCATGCCTGGCCAGACTCAGACATGGAAACGTGCTGCTGCTTCTGAATCTCAGGACCTTTCAGGACCCACTGTGGAGACAGTGAAGACATTTGATCCAAACAGCAGTGAGGGCTGGTGAGCTGGCTCAGCGGGTAGAGGCACTTGTGGCCAAGCCTGACCAATCCCTGTGTTCAATCCCTGAACCCCACATAGAAGAGGAAGGAGAGAACCAATTCCTTGCAACCTGCTTGTTGTCCTCGTGTAAGACCCAGTGATCATGAGACTCTATCAAAAGCTCAGATGACATTGAGTAAGAAGTTCAGAAGTGACAAGCAGGGGAATGGGAACTCTGAGAGAAATCCTAGTGGACCTCGGAAGGGACACAAGAGGGCAGGGCAAAGGACCCATAATATTTAGTCTCAGCTGGATCCCACTTAAATTGGATTGCAGAATCTGTGACATTTTGAAGCAATGGAACAGGTTACTGTCCCCAGCAGGAACCTAACATTGTCTATAGGTCACCTCTAATGTGTTGGGGAGGCAGACCTAAGCCTCACTGTCCAAGGATAGGTGTATCAAGTGCATACTTAGCGCATACAGAAGCTGGACACAGATGCACAGAACCACGTGAACCAACCAGCATCCTCATTTCCTCCCTTGCCCCGCCATGGCCCCGCCCAGCCATTGCCCCGCCCTGACCCACCATTGCCCCGCCCCAGTTCAGGGTGACAGTGGCTGTGGGCTTCACAGAGCTGCATGGTGGTGGCTTTAAGCAGTTTCTGATTCTGCCTCATAAAATTTTGGAGAAACATCCTAAGTATCTCCAGGTCTCAGTTTTTCGTTGTTGTTTTGTTTTGGTGAGACAGTGTTTTCCCCCGTGTAGCCCTGGCTGTCCGGTAACTCACTCTGTAGGCCAGGCTGGCCTTAAACTCAAATCTGCCTGCCTCTGCCTCTGCCTCTACCTCTGCCTACCGAGTGCCGGGATTAAAGGTGTGTGCCACCACTCCTAGCTGTGCCTCTCTCTCTCTCTCTCTCTCTCTCTCTCTCTCTCTCTCTCTCTCTCTCTCTCTTTCATCCACAAAATGAGGTACTCACTCTTCTGTATGGTTCTTTAGGACCTCGGAGGCTCCAAACCCAGATTCTCAAGGCCCACAGCCTATGCCCGAACCCAGACAGGAACTCTGATTCCAGATTCCTCTCCTAAAATGAGGCTGCTCCTGAACAGACGTTCCCTGGGGAACTCTGAACAGACTACAGTCTCCTCTGGCCTCAGTTTCCCCATCGGTTGCTTCTAGCTATAAGCAACTCTGAAAAGCAGCCCACTGAGGAGGACATTGCTCTGGCCATCTTTACCCTCTTCCAGGGCAGCCCACAGCACACTGAATCCATTTTTACTCACCATTTTAGGAGTGAATACACAGTGCTTTTCCTTTAACTGGAAGGGGTTCGTTTCCTCTGCATCACTACACTGGCTTTAGTGTCCTCAACCCAAAGCCAGGACAGAAAGTGTTTTGCTGATGTTTCTTTCACTGATGCTCAGATAAAGGCAGGTTAGCTAGGATGGAAGAGATGGCTGTACCCATCTCCTCCTTGCAGACAGGTCACTTGATACAAAGCCGGGACAACTCTCGGGTTCCAGTAGAGTTCTGGAACCCTGAGGAGAACCGGACCTTGCTATAAACTCTTTCCCTATCCTGGCCTGTATCACCCTCACTCTGAGGGTTCCCTTTGTGTGTCCTAAATTAACCACTTTCCTGGTATCCCTGTCCCAGGCCTTTAGGCCCAACCTTCAGAATGATCCTGTATGATTTTACAGATAACAAAGAGTCCCCTTCCTCCATGTCTGCAAGGCACAGAGGAGTGTGTGTGTGTACATTCACAAACACAACACCTGCCTGGTTGATACTGTTAGCATCACTGTTCCCCAACTGGAATTCCAGGCATTTCTTCCTGGTAAAAGGTCGGAGTTGGATTGAGCCTGGGTCACAAAGTCCCTCACCAGCAAGGACACACGTCCTGCCCTTTGGGTGAGGCCATGGGGCACAGGAACAACAGAGGATGGAGAAGGTAAGCAGGAAGCCAAAGGAGGCAGCCATGACATTGGAAAGGGAAGGACTCAGAGCCACCCACACACCGCCTGTATGCTGGGTCTCAGGTGGCTGTCTGCTGGGGCCAGCCTCACCCTCCACTTCAGAGACACTCCAGCCATAATAGGGACATTGAGACCCGTCTTCCTGCAGCTGGGGCCCCCCAGCCACCAAGACAGCCGCGTTGAGCCAAGGACTTCTGCAAAAGGATAGGAGACAGAATGGGCCCTAAAGGTCGCATCCTGGTGGACAGGGCAGGCTTCTAGGAGCAGCAACCTCTCAGAGCCCTGGGCAGGAAGGAGAAACGCAGAAGGCCATTCTCCCTTTGCCTGTGGGTGAGAGGTCTGTGTCCATGAACCCTGCAGGTCCCAGCTGTGCCCCCTCAGAAGTCCTGTGCATGGTTTCCTTTGTCAGTGTCTCCCAGCTTGGAAATAGCCCCTGTCATGTTCCCTGCCCACCGCATGCATGACTATGCAGTAAAGGAGGGTGCCAAGCTACCTGCAGGACATTGGTAAACTGAACACCTACTTTGCGTAGGTACTATTTGACCCAGCAAATATAAAGACTGACAGGTCCCCCGGGTCACTGTGGGTAGAACCCACAGACCATCCCAAGCAAGTCCACAGCTGCTGTGTGTGGGGTACTGATAAGGGATTAACCCTGAAGAGGCAGAGACATCATGGACTTCTTAGACCCAATCAGGGGAGAGACGAGTGAGATGGGTCAGGGGATTAAGGTGTAGCCCTTGACAACCTCAGTTTGACCTCCCCAGATCCCACACGGAGGAAAGAGAGAAACGACTCCCACAAGTTGTCCTCTGGCTTCTACATAGACAGATGGCGTGTAAGCGTGGGAGTGCATGTGTGTGCAAGTGCACAATAAACATTGCAAATAAATTTTTAAAAAATCCAGGAAAGAGAAGCCTAGAGGTACATGCAGAAGAGATAAGAAGTGACCGGTAAAGGCTCAGAAACCTCCTGGCTCTGAGGCCTTGTGGGCTTCAAACTTCAAAAACGTAGAAAACATAGGCTTTGGGCGGCTGCAAAAGCCAGATGAAGCTGGGCACAGCACAAGCCTGAGCCTCCCTCTACTCTGGCTCCCTCCTCTCCAGGAACAGCCTTCTGCGCTCACGCCACTGCCTTCAGTCCATTAAAAGCCTCTTGGAGAAGTCTGGGGGGGGGGGGTGCACACCTTTCATCCCAGCATTCTGGGGGCAGAGGCAGGCAGATCTTTGAGTTCGAGGCCTGCGTGGTCTACAGAGCAAGTTTCAGGGCAGCCAGAGTTACACAGAGAAACCCCGTCTAAAAAAATAAAATAAAAATTTTGGAGAAATGACAGCCAAGATTGACCTCTGATCTCCACATACACACAAGTGCACACACATTTACTTGCACACGCATGAGCGCGCGCGCACACACACACACATGCACAAGCACAAGCTCCCGGCAAAGTTCAAGTACTACTGTTCACTGGCTGGCTTAGGTCACGTGGTTGCCTGGACGCGGCCAGGGAACCTTGTTGTGGTGGATTTCTCCTCTGCTTGTAAAGAAGTGTGGCCAGGAAACAGAGAAGAGGGGGTAACAGGGAGCGGAAAGAGGAAGGCCCACGGGGGAGAGACTGTACCCCTGAAACTTGGTGGCTCCTAAGTAGAACTTGGGTCAGAGCATAGCTATGCAGTGGGTTTGATCCAGCCTGAGCCACAAGTATCTAAATAAATGAATAGGAAAACCAGACTGGTGGGATAAGGAATAAAGGCAACTCCCCCACCCCCACCCCCGCCGCCCCCGGAGCCTGGTGACTCGAGTTCTAGCCCCAGGACTCTCACAAATGTCCTCTGACTTCCACAACGGCTTTGTAAGCACGAACATAAATAAACGTCATTTTCTAAAAAGGGAAATCTTCACCTCGCTACATTTAAGATATTGTTTCAACACATCATCTAAAAACTGTGCAAATAACCTATTTTTACATTCTTTTAATTTACTCCACTCTGGGAGCCAGCCTTTGATTATACCCCTGCCACCCCAGTCCTGAAACACATCTTGTCCTGCGTGACAAGTGGCTGTCCTGGGCCCTCAGATTACATAGGCACCAGTTATATTGTGATGTACTGACTGGAGAAGATACTCAGAAATGCAAAGTGCCAGGCTGAGCCCAGGCTGTCCAAAGCAAGCCCCCACTGAGCTCCATCCCAAGGGACTGTGCTGTCTGGGACACACTGGTCCAGACCAGCCCTGTCTTAGGAACATTCCACGGTGATGGAGTTTATCATGGATGTGGATAAATCTCCAGCCACTCGTGCCCCCCACAGCACTGGATATAGTAGTGTGTGTGTGTGTGTGTGTGTGTGTGTGTGTGTGTGTATGGTGTGTATGTGGGTATGTATGTGTGGTGTATGTGTATGTGTGTGTGTGGTGTGTATATGTATGTGTGTGTGGTGTGTGTGTGTGTGTGGTGTATATGTATGTGTGTGTGGTGTGTGTGTGGTGTGTGGTGTGTGTATGGTGTGTATATGTATGTGTGTGTATATATTGTGTGGGATGTGTATATGTATGTATGTGTGTGGTGTGTGTGTGTGGTGTGTATATGTATGTGTGTGTGTATATTGTGTGGGGTGTGTATATGTATGTATGTGTGTGGGGGGTGTGGGGTGTGTGTGTATGTGTGGTGTGTATGTATGGTGTGTGTGTGGTGTATATGTATGTGTGTGTGGTGTGTGTGTGGTGTGTATATGTATGTGTGTGTGTATTGTGTGGGATGTGTATATGTATGTATGTGTGTGTGGTGTGTGTGTATGTGTGGTGTGTGTATATGTATGTGTGTGGGGGGGTATGGGGTGTGTGTATGTGGTTTCAACTAGCTAAAATATACTTCTTGGAAAAAACAGGTATCCACCATGTTGGCTATCACTTTCTCTTCTTTTCTCTCTCTCTCTCTTTGTTGTTTGTTTTGTTTCCAAGACTTGTTTTTTTTTATTTGTTTGTTTGTTTGGTTTGTTTTGTTTTGTTTTGTCTTGTTTTGTTTTGTTTTCTGTGTAACAGTCCTGGCTGTACTGGAACTTGCTTTGTAGATCAGGCTGGCCTCAAACTCATCCACTTTGCCTCCTGAGTGCTGGGATTAAAGGTGTGTGCCACCATCGTGGATTTTGTCTAAGGGAAGAGGAACCAAATGCAGATGTATTGAGCACCATGGACAGCCATTTCTGCTTTATGTATTAAGTATTGTTTTTGCTGGTGGGGTAGCGGTGGTGGTGGTGGTGGTGGTGGTGGTGGTGGTGGTGGTGGTGTGTGCATGATGTTCCTGTGGAGATTTGAGAACCTCTTTGTGACGTGGGTTCCCTCTCCACATCTGTGAGTGTTCTAGAACAGAGCCCAGACTCCAGGCTTGTGTGGCAAGTGTTTTTACCTGCCTAGCCAGCTTATCTCATTTTTTTTAAAAAAATGTGTGTGCACATGTATGTGTTCTTATGTATATGGTTGTCTTCCCTGGGTTTCTTATTGCTGTGATAAAACACCATAACCAAAAGTAATTCGGGAAGGAAAGGCTTTATCTGGCTTTATGGTTCCATGTCCCTGTCCATCATGGAAGGAGGAAGTCAGGGCAGGAAGTCAGGGTAGGAACCTGGAGACAGGAACTGACACAGAAGGCAGGAGGAACAAGCCAGTCTCCCTTCATCACGTCCTCTGCCTCAGTTTCTGCTTTGAGTTTCTGCTCTACCTTCCCTGTCAGATGGGCTGGGACCTGGCAGCTGTAAGCGGAATAAACCTTTTCCCTAGGTTGATTTTGGTCCTGATGTTTTATCACAGCGATAAAAGCCTTAACTAAGACAATGGGTGTAGTTGTGTGTCGGGTGCCTTGATATGGAGGCCAGAGGACTATCTCAGGTGTCAACCTCAGGAGCACCGCTCATCTTCCTTGAGACATGGTCTCTCATTAGCCTGGAGCTAATGAGAGTTAGGCTAGGCTGGCAGCCAGTCCCTTACCTCCAGCACAGCGACTACATTGCAAGATGCCACCACGCCTGCTGTATCCAACTCAGGCTTGAGTTGTGACTTTGGAGTCACTTCCAAGACAGAACGGTATAAATAGTGACAGTCCCCACGCTATCTGTGAGGTCCATTTGTGAGCTTGGACTTTCACCTATTCTGACCACATAACGAACGTCTCAATGAGGAGATGCTGTAACCTGTATTTTACAAAAGGAAGGCCTGAGAGGCTCAGAGACGTGCTGACGCTTGTCAGGGGTCACATAAACCATACATACACAGTGGTCAAACACAGCAGTATCCCCAGGCTAGGCAGTAATAGACCTGATGTAAAGACGAGGCTCTATCTGGACCCTGGCTTTGGGGGGTTGGGGGTGGGGGAGTGTTTGAGGAGGAATGAGGAAGAAGCCACTACCCGGCTTGGAGATGCTCCTTGGAAACATGGGAACCACCAAACTTCCTTTTTCTGTGTGGAGGGGGTCCCTGTCTGTCCTTCGATTGGGCAGTGGCAGATGCCAGGCACACACCGAAGCCTCAGGGGTCTTACAGTTAGTTCTGCAGCAGTGTTGGATTGGCTGCAGCTGCAGGCACATGGAGACGTGAGTGGCTTCCTGAACAGCGAGTGAGCGGGATGTGTGGCCAGCTCTAGCCAAGGAAGCCCGAGGAAGCGCTCGTCCTTGTGCCTCGGTCTCAGGCCTCCGCTGTGCGCTTGTATTTAACGCCTCGCTCCATTTCCGAGCGAGCTTGGGTGCTGTGGGTTTGTTTGTCTAGCGACAGAAGGCAGCCTCCCAGGGAAGGGCCCTCCCTCAGCCCCCTCCATGCTCACACAGTCGGCCTAATGCTGCGTGGCGGGGCGCGCGCTGATTAGGAAGCAAGCTGAGTGTCTCCTGGCACCACCCATCGGATCAGGCTCTCCCCTGCCACGCGCAGCCAGCCTGAATCCCAAACTGGTAGACTCGGGGTGCTTCGCCCCACAGCGAAGAGCGCCCGAGCCAACCTCACAGAAAACGAATCTCTGAGAAAAAGAAGCCATTTCCTGTTTCCCAAACACCACGCGCGGCTAATTCAGTCCATGCGGGAACCTGTGAGACACGCATCACGGCTGGGGAGTCATCTCCTCAGAGTGCTAGTATTAAAAGCGTAAGGATTCGAGTTCGATCCCCAAGACCCACACAAAGAGTGGTTCATGGAGATACTATAGCATCCTAGCCCCAGCCCTGAAGAGGCAGAGACAGGAGGATATCTTGGGCTCACTAACCAGCCAGACTAGCCTATTTGGTGAGCTCTAGGTCTGTGAGAGACCTTCTCTCAGAGTAGGTGAACAAGTCTCTGATGGGGTCCCCTCCCACCTCCCCAAGCATGTGTACACAAAGGTACCTGCACACCTTTAAAAAAAATCTACCCAGTACGTTAAAAATAATCAGAATTAAAAACGGGAAAAAAAAATCAAACAGACTCCATCATATGCCAAGCTACATAAGAGCAGCTGAATCTCTGGGAGTGTCTTTAACCGAAGGATCCACATTACAGGTGCCTAGGAGAGGCAGGATTTGAATACAGCACTGCCTAGCAAACACAAAACAATGTAAAAATCCTGCTGTTGAGAGACAAAGGGACTCGGGGCTGTTAACTTCACATCTACAATGTCTTTGTCATGAGACTTTAAGGACCTCTTGGCCTCAGTTTCCTAATCTGTAGAATGGCGATGACAAGGCCAAGTTTACATGAACAGAGCAGAGTTGAGATGAGACAGTAGGTGGACAGGAAGCGGGGGGTGGGGGGGGACACGGGAGGAATCACAAATAGCTGGTGCTTGATGTGAGTCCATACCACAGAAGTCTCTTTCTGGTTAAGTCTCTAGAACCTAGTGTCTGGAAGCCAAAGGACTCTGTTCTCAAAGTGGGCAATGAACATATGTCTCTCTGGATATAGTTAGTCCATTTTAGAGACAGGCAAACTGATGCTCTGGCCAGTTTGTTGGCCCACTGCCAACAGCATAAAGATGGTGTGAAGAAAATACATTGTGGGATCTCTCTCTCTCTCTCTCTCTCTCTCTCTCTCTCTCTCTCTCTCACACACACACACACACACACACACACACACACAGCTGCTACTGTTCCTGATGCCAGTGTTGTCACAATGTCCTTGCCCAACTGCTGGGGCCAACCATCACCATGGCAACCGCCAAAGGCCAGCTGGCCTCAGGTGCAAGGATGGGCTGTGGCCACCTTGAGCCCTGGCCCTGGTGCCCTCCTTGACCGTGCATGATGATGTATCCAACCTGGTGGCCTTCGCAGGTGGATGGAGCTGGGTGGATGCTGGGTCCTTCCCTGAAGACAGACCCTAAGGTGTCCCCCCCCCCCATTCTCCTGCCCTGAAGGTGTGATGCCCTCAGGGTCTGAGGTCTCTGGTGAAGCAGGACTGCAGACCCCATTCCTTGCAAGCCAGCCAGTGAGAGCGCGGGCTGGAACAGCTTAGCAGCCGGCTCTGTGCTGCAAATATTAATTATCTGCTAACGACTCTCCAGGCAGTCATTAGACTCTGCTGCTGGCAGCTGTTCCCCAAACCTACCAGAGGCAGCACGAGGTGGAAGGAGCTGCCTGCGTCCATCCGGAGGGGTGGAAAGGACCCTGTGAGAAGGCATGAGGCTGGGCAGGAATGGGATGGGGAGCAGCTTCAGGAGTGAGTGATGGCCACTCTCTTCAAGAGAGAGTTAAGGAACAGAGCGTGGAGCAGGCTGGGTACTGGGGGAGAATCCAGACAGGCAGGAGGAGCGCAAAGCCTACAGATGCCAAATCTTTGAGTCTAGCACATCATGTACACTTATTGACCACTTTTGGTGTACCTCAATGACAGGGAATGCCAGTGGAGGCCTCTACCCTGCATATCTATTGTACCCTTCACTTATGAAGGCACAGCTGCCTCTACCCAATGACTGATGACTGTGACTCCTGCCCTACATCTGAAGATGCTGTCTGGTCCCTGGTCGCTGGTCACAGCTCCGCAGATACTAGGCTAGGGATGGAGCCAGGGATTCAAGGTCAAGGCCTCAGGATCTCCCCACTTCATCTGTTCCCACTGTGACTGAAGCAATGTCACTTTGCACAACAGTTGTCCTCGTGATCTACCAGTGAGAGAATGGGCTAGCTTTTTCCTCAGGCTCCCCATGAGGACAGATGAGCTTGAAGGGGAAGGGCATCTCCAGGAAACATATGAATGTCTGATGTATCAGGTGTAATGCAGTGGCCAAGGTTCTGCTGGCTGCCCCCAACCCCCAACCCACCCCAATTGTCCCTGAGAGGAAGACTAAAGAGTCCACAAGAATACCTTGCTCCACCAAAGGGTCTGGGAGGTCAAGGCAGAGGGGTATTGTAGAGTGTGGCTGGAGTTGGTGAAAACAGAGACCACCAGGCTAGGGACATCTCACGTGACCATCAGTGCTAGATATAGTGGCACATGCTTGTAACCCAGTACTCAGGAGGCTGAGACAAGAGGATCATGAGTTCAAGGTCTCAGGGGCACAAGGGTCAAAGAGAGTGAGAAGGAGCTGGAAGCAGACTGTTTTCTTTGTGGGGTGTGTTTAAAAGTGTCTAAACTGTGTGTGTAAAGACTCCCATGCCTTAGGGTGTGTATGTTACACTTCTGTGTGCCCCTGAGGGTGGGCATGAACTTCATGAGCTTCAGTCTAATTTTAGTACAGTCACAAGGCCATGGAGCCACCACCCCGATAAGTTGTACATACTCCATTTTGCCTTCTCAAGATGATGCTTGTTCTCCTCTGCCACCACTCTGGACACCTGGCCCCATCACCCAAATTACTGGCTACCCAAAATCTGCTTCACGGGTTTCCTCATCTAGGTCAGGGGAACCACACAACTCATCCTTTGTATCTGGTTCTCTCACTCAAGTCCTTACAATGACTTATCATGAAGCAGGGACTGGTCCTTTATTCCTCGTGTGGCTGTATAATATTCCCCTGAATGGACATACCACATTTTTTATTTACCCATTCCTCAGTGGATAGATAAATATATAACTTTTTTATTTGATTTCTTGCATTTGCTGTTAGGCCACTGGAACTCATATATGCTGTATTCTGTTCAAGGATTTTCAGTCCAGCACAATAGTCCTCGTTACCCATAACCTATGTCGCCATTTTGAGTGGTTTCCTTCTCAGAATAAAGCAGCCAGGGTTATTCATCTGGTAACTGTTTCCACTGGGCGAGTCCCTGTGTGGAGTTATTATAAGTGAGTCCCCCTGTGTTTGTTTAGTCGTTTTTTAAATAGAGAGCTGGCAGGGCTCCAGGGAGAGCACTGCCCACTGCATCTTTTGTAAATGTAACATCATCTCTTTCTTGCCTTGTGTTTAGTTACTCTGTTACTTTCTCTTTATGGAACCAGGATGTTCTGTGTAATGTTAATCCTAAAACTCTTTTAAAATGGTATGCTTAGTTCTGTCCCCAACCCCCTTGCATGTTAGGCCAGCTCTCTACCCATTAGCAACAGACCAGACTTCAAAACAGTGTTTTTGGGTGGGGAATAAAAAAGAAGTTAGTTCAAGGAATATTTTCAGCAGATAATAAATAATCAGGCAATCCAAGCTCTGGTCGTCTTGGCTCATTGAGTCTAGCCAGGTTGGAGTCTGAATGAGGTGGTGGGTGTGTACACAGGACTCCAGGACAAATTCTGAGGGTAGTGACTGCTAGGTGAGAGATGGGGGTGAATGAGAAACAGACCCAAGGAACTAAGGCTCGGCTCCAGTGGTAGAGTGCCAACCTACTGTGTGCTGGTGACACCTGAAATCCTTGGGAGAAAAAGGCAGGAAAATTAAGAGTTTAAAGTCACCTGGGCCACATAGAAGTTCAAAGAGGGAGAAAGGGAATACGGGGGAGGGAGGGATAAAGGAGTCACATTAAGGAGTTCTTAAGCCACCAGCAAAACTTTGACTTCACAATAGAGGACGTGGTTTTTATCCTACCATGGGATTCCCAAGCCTGGTGACCTTGAACAAGTTCTTATTTTCTTTGTGCCTCTGTTTCTTCATGCACACCAGGAGGGTCCTCCTATGGGCCCGTGCAAGCATTCCTTTTCTATTTTTATTATTTAATTCAAAATTATAAGAAAATTTATGTCAGAAAATGGTCTTCTTACCTAGTGGACGATATTCGTTGTGGTGCTGGGCTTCCTAAGGACAGCCTCAAACAAATACATATTGTATGCTGGGCACATGCCCTCATGCATCCCCTAGCTCTGCCCCATCTCCCAAGAGCCTCCTGTAGTCTCTGGGATGGTTTTGTTTGTGTTTTCTGGCCATCTATACAAACATGAGTTAATTTTCTTTGTCTAGTTATCTCCAGGTGCCTCCATCTTCCTGTAAATGACCCTGCTTTGTTTCTTATGACAGCAAAAGTCTTTTGTGTCTATCAACCATATTTTCTTACCCGCTCCTCTGTTGTCAGGCAGCTAGGTTAGCTTTGTAATGTTGTAACATTGTTCTTGTGAATTGTGTCTCAGTAACCATTGATGAGCAGAATGTCTGTGATTGGCTAGTCTGGACAATTTGGAGGCCTTATGTAAATACCCAGATATGGTACTGGCTGGGACATGTGATGGATCTATTTTCAGTTATAAAAGGAATCTCTGTGCTGATTCCTATGCAGTCTGGACTCACAGCCACCAGCATTGTTTAAGAGTCCTCCTTCCTACACACACACACACACACATACACACACACACACACACACACACACACACACAAGCATTTCTTATATTTTTTCAAAACATTTTTCATCTACTTATTTTATTTTATGTTTATTACATGGTTTTTCTGCATGTATGCTCTGCACCACATGTGTGCAGTGTCAGTGGAAGCCAGAAGAGGGTGTCAGATTCCCTAGAACTGGAGTTAGAGAAGGTTGTGAGCTGCTGTGCGGGTGCTGGGAATTGAACCTGGGACCTTTGGAAGAATAGCCAGTGCTCTTAACCACTGAGCCGTCTCTCCAGCCCCTGTAGTCCATTCTTTTTGTTCTTTCCTGTAAATTTTATAAGCCAGGGTCTCACTCTGCAGTCCAAACTCACCTTGGGCCGCTCTATTGCCTGGCCCTCCTAGTGTTGGGCTGAAGAGGAACATGCCACACTCGGCCATATGGGCTTCTGCTCACATACCCACAATAGATATCTGGGATGAGAGGTGCACAGTAGGCCTTCAGCACAGCCCAGGGATGACTGAGATTACAAGTCCCCTCTGGCCAGCCCTTCTCAGAGACATCCCCAGCAGCCAGTTGAGTCCCTGTCTCTTCTGGCAGAGAGTGGCTGGGAGGTGTGGCCAGTGAGTAGCTAGCTGCTAACCAGAGAAATGAACGAGGCAGGTCTATGCTGACATAAATCTCGGGGAGAGAACATTTAGAGGCTCTATACTTGGGCTGGCTATCATTTAAATTGCCAGCCTGCTGCCTCTCGGCCCACATTCTCTTATTAGCGTGTTTCTGAAGCTCAGGCCTTAATTTGCACATCACTGCAGACTTTGCCCACTGTGCCTGCCCACCCATTTGCAGATCCTCCACCCCTGGCTCAGCAGCACCAGGCCTGGGGTCTGGGCACCAGAGCAATACACAGACAGGTGCAGCCCTGTAAGAGCAGAGTGCAGAGAAAGCCTGTCAGTCATGCCTGCTTCCCTCTCTGCCCTCTGCAGGGCTGTTTTCCAAACAGAGCCCAGAATGACCCAGAGCTATGAATCACACCAACTTTGATCCCTCCTCTGGGTCCTAGTTAATGCTGGTTAAAAGCTTAACTCGGGGCTGCGGAGATAGCTCCATCAGTAACATAATTGCACATAAGCATGAGGGCTTCATTTAAATCCCCATACCCCACTCCACCTGCCAGCTGTGGCCCAGCCTTGTCCACCTTCCTGGATCTATCTCAATAAGTTCCTCATGCCGCAGGACCTTGGCACATGCTACAGCCTCTTCCTGTCTTTTTCTTCTCCCAGTGTTTGCCTGATGGACTCACTCACCTGCCTCAAAATTGTGGTTTTGTTTGTTTATTCTTTTTTTTTTTTTTAAGGTCTCACCTAAAACCCATCCCCATTCCCCACCATACCTTTTGAGCTCCTATGTTCCTGAATCCCATTCTTCGGTGTTGACAGGAGGGCACAGGTCACCTTGGACTCTCTGACAAACGGAGAAGTCAAGGCTCAGAGATAGGACTTCCTGAACCACACACTCATGTAAAAATAAATAAATAAATAAATAAATCTGGTTTTTTTTTTTTCCTCCCAGCCACGTAGTTCCCAACAGCAAGGACCCTGAGACTAATTATTTATTATTAAATACCTAGGCCAAAGCTTTGGCTCACTCCCTACTAGCTCGTAACTTATTTAGCCATTAAAACTATTCTATATCTACCATTTGGTTAGTTGACTCTCCCTCCATCCCAGCCTGCATCTTCCTCCATGTCTCCTCAGCATCTCCCTGAGTTCATCTACATGCTAATTTACACCTGTCTCCTTGATCCACCCTCTCCTCTCTGTCCACGTCTCTCTTATATTCTTACTAGTTTCTTAGAATCCTGTTTTTTCCTACCAGTGTCCCACCTATTTCCTGCCTCAGTTCATTGGCCATGGGCTTTTCTATTAACTGGTAGTGCTTATAAAATGATTCTACACACTCCTATTCTGTCTAGAGGTAGCATCTGCTGTCCACCCCAGAGCCTTTGCACAGGCTGTTCCCTGCCTAGTGTATCCCTTGTCCTACTTCCTTATAAACTCTTTGATGGAGCTCAGATCGTGACTGCTTTCAAAAGCCCTATGTGTGAAAGGCTTAATACCCATGTCTACAGGAAGGAAGTATATCTCTTGGGACCTAGGAACTATCAGAAAGAAGTTATTCCACAGGGGTATTGCCTTTGAAGGGGCTCTTCAGACCCTGACATTTTCTTCCTCCGTTTGCTTGTTATCCCACTAGGTGTTCCTGACATACTCAGCTGTCACAGTCCAGAAGTATCAGAACCATTGAAGGCTGAAATCATGAACTAAAATAACCTTCCCTCTCTTTAAGTTGAAAAGCTCGGGTAATTTGTTACAGCAACACAAAAAGCTGCTTGACACACTCTTAACCTCCACACACATCTCTTTTTAATATCCCTTCCTCAAAAGAATCCATTGCTCCCCATCTAAAGTATATATATATATATATATATATATATATATATATATATACTTATATATAATATATATTATATATTAATATATAATATATTAATATATATTAATATATAATATATAATATATTAATATATATTATATATAATATATATTTATATATTAATATATATTAATATATATATATTACAGTCTCATGTAACCCAAGCCAGACTTAGACTCACTACGTAGCCAAAGATATTCTTGAATGCCTGATCCTTCTGCCTTTATCTTTAAAGTGCTGGGATTTCTACTGTACACTTGATTTTATGATACCAATGATCCTTGAATGCCGGACAATCTAACCCTGAGCCACAGCCCCAGATCTCTATCTTCTGGAGGTTCTTAGCCTATCTCCTTTCCTTTATTTCTTTTTTATTAAATATTTATTTATTTCATGTATGCGAGGACACTGTTACTGTCTTTATTCACACCAGAAGAGGGCATCAGATCCCATTACAGATGGTTGTGAGCCACCATGTGGTTGCTGGGAATTGAACTCAGGACCTCTGGAAGAGCCTTCAGTGCTCTTAACCGCTGAGCCATCTCTCCAGCTCCACCTATCTCCTTTTGAATATAAAAATGTGAGGAAGTGGGCTTGCTCGAGGATGGTTTGCCAGAGGTGGGCGGGTGCTCCCTGGTGAGGCACAGAAGAAACCATTGTAGGGTGTTTGGGGAGAAGATGGTATCTTTAGATGTCTGGGTTTACTGTACCACTGGGATACAATTGTGGAAGCAGCCTGGGGACAGGGATGTTGGGCCATTTGTCTACAACTCCGCCCTCCTCCCAGCTGCCATTGGTTATAAGCTGCTCCTAGAATACAAACTTAGGGATAGTTCTGAGGTCAAGCTTATACCGGTGATGATTGTCAGCTCCCAGGAGAGGGGAACAGGTGTTAGAGGTAAGGTGCTCTCAGTAAGTCTAAGAACTGCCCACCCTTTGAACTTTGTCCAGTGAGGACAAAGCACTATGTGGTCACTGATGTCTCAGTCCCAGCTTCTTGAGCTCATGGCTATTTACACCGTGTGTCAACCAACAAACTGCTTAGTAACTTGGATCATGGGTCCAGCTCTGACCTCTGAAAGAGACCAAGAAACCTGTGACCTGTTCGCTGCTCATCAGTCCCTGGACCAGCAACTTCAGCTGGGGAACCCCAGAGCAACCCAGAGTGACAGACACATTCCATAGGTGCTATACAGAAGCCCAAAGAGTTGAAGTTATTTTCCTGAGGATGCCCAGCTAGTAAGAGATGGTGCTGAGATCTGAACCCAAAGCTCATGCCCTTCCTCCCACATCAGCACCCGGTCCCCAGAACCTCTCTTACATCTATATGACAGCACTGTCTCATCCCAGAAGTGCAGCTCTGCCCTAATCAAATGTATCTTCAGGTGAGAAAACCAAAGATCTGTGGATC
The DNA here is from genome assembly GCF_011762505.2 of Arvicanthis niloticus. Lineage (NCBI taxonomy): Eukaryota > Metazoa > Chordata > Mammalia > Rodentia > Muridae > Arvicanthis > Arvicanthis niloticus. The sequence goes on from NC_133432.1 coordinate 11,010,172, forward strand.
CATGATCAAAGAGTGGAAGCCAGACGCAGGCGTTAGACAGTCAGTCACCATCCTGGAAGCCCACCTCAGCTACTGCCCCTCCATCAGCCCTCAGGAGAGCAGCAGCCAGAAGATAGACCAGAAGTGGTAGGTGCTATATCTTATTGAGAAGTACAAACGGGGGGGGGGGCGCTTTGGCATAACTCAAATTCACTCCCCCATCTCACAGCTAGAAAGACTGAGGCACAGCTAAGTGGCAGAGCTAGGATTCCAACCCAGAGCAGCAAGATCCCAGAATGGAGCTCCATCAAGGTATCCGAGCTTGGTTGCCTCCGGTTGGTGAGGAGGCTTTCTTCCTCACAGACATGCCAGGCCAGGACTGACAGCTCCAGTCATGGGTGCTTGCTCCCAGGAGTATCCCAAGGTCCAGATCCAGGGCCCCTGCAGCTTGGACTTTTCAGAGCCCTGAAGCTCCTGTCTGGACTTCCTGGAGCAAGCTATTCTCTGTTTAACACCACCGTTCTACAGAAGCGAGGACCTGGGCTGATCCCTTGGTATCCAGGCACAAAGGCAAAGAAATAGACTGAGACCAAATCAACATATAAGCCAAGTGAGATCAGACTTTCCCTGTGGAAGACGCATGCCCAGCTGGAGAGAGTGGGCTTCCCTATGGAAGTGTGTTACAGCAGTCTGCAGCGAGGGACGGGGGGGGGGGGGGGGGGGGGGGAACCTAAGTGTAGCCCAAGAGGTTCACAGCATGGGGTGGGGGAAGCTGTAGAACCTACATCCACCCCAGAGACTATTCTACAAGGAATCTGACATCCCACTAAGTCTGTGTTCATAAGTCACAACCAATCACTCCACTTTCCCCCCAGATGTCAGGTGCTCACGTGCCAAGGATTCAGACTGGGAAACTGAGTCATACCCAATAAGGCTTTTGCCCAATGAGATCCACTGAATGGTAGCTGAGATCCATCCCTCCCACAGATCCATCTGGAGACCTGCACCCCACTACCCAGATGGGGTGCAAAATAGCAGGAAAGGAGTTGGGTGGGCCCACAGAGGTCAGGCATGGAGGTGGAGCCTGGTCCAAGTCGCCCCCTGTGTGCCTGCTGTCCTGATGCAGCTCCCGGTTCAGGGCCAAGGCTTTGTGGAGTCTTATCTTTACCCTCACGATTTCTTCTCTCTGAGCATTGAAGTTCAAAATCCTCTCTTCGCCTCTCTGATGGGCGGTTTCCGTGTCACCACCATATCGCTGTTTAACATGTGCTGCTAAGAACTGGGGACAGTGGCCGGTGGTGCCTGCAGATTAGCTATTCCCACGGAGAAGTGATTTATCGCGAAGATCCTCCCCCCACCCCACCCCCAGAACACATTCATCAGAAATTAAAGCTGGAGGAGGAGGGAGGGTGTCATGGTGATGGGGAGGGAGGTGAAGAAGGGTGAGGAGACAGGAAGGTGGGAGAGGGAGGGGCCAGGTGGTGTGGGAAGGGAAAATAGTGGGGACTTGGGATCTGGAGAAAGCAAACGGGGTGGGGGCTGGTGAGTGGAAAGGGAGAATATAGGCTGGGACGGGGTGGGGGGAGGAAAAGAATGGAGGGAAAAGGAAAGGGGGAGAAGAGAGGAGAGAGGAGGAGAAAATACCGAAGGTGGAAAAGAGTCGAAGAGTCAGAAGATGAAAGACCCGGGGAGAGGTCATGGGGGAGGGAGAGGGGGGCGACCCTGGAGGCGCGGGGCGGGGGGGGGGGCGTAGAGAGGCGGGGGCGGGGAGAGAAGCGGAAGAGAGAGATTGCAAAAGAAAAAAAAAACCAAAAGAGCTTAAAAATAAAAAACAAGAAAGGCACACAAGGCTGTGAACATGGGAGCAGAGAGGAGAGAGAGGAACCCACAAGTGTGGGAACCTCAATGCCTGCGCCCCCCAGGTGCGCCCATGCCAGACCCCAAACCCAAGTCCTCTGTCCTCCCCCAAGGACTCTTTCCAGGGGAAGAGAAGACAGCCTGCTACTTTGGCTTGCTGTCTCCTTTGAGCAGGTTCATGCAGATACATGTATGCACTGCTCTAAACGGAAATATATCCATATAAATCTCTGGCTCCGTCCCGCAGGCCCTGGAGATGCGCAGTACTGGAGCAGAGGTGACAGCGATAAGCAGATTAGAGCGGGTTGGTTCATTTGTTGTAAGATGCTCCGGGAGGGGGGTTTTGTTCTCAGAAGACCAACCGGAAGGTTATCTAAATAGGCTACGTCTGAACTAACCCAGAGCCGCCCCCCGCTGGGACATTAATGGTACAAAGAGCGAAAGACAGGAGGCGGACATGAGTTACAATGATTATTTGATTATCTTGGGCTTTAACAAACCCAGCCAGTTCGTCTGAGTGTGAAAAATTAACTGTTCTCACAGTGGCAAATTTCACAGCGTTCTGAGTCTCTCTCTCTCTCTCTCTCTCTCTCTCTCTCTCTCTCTCTCTCTCTCTCTCTCTCTCTCTCTCTCTCTCTCTCTCCAGAGAGGCGGAGGGCCGTGGGCGAGGGTGAGGGGTGATAAGGATGCCCCAGTTTCTCTTGGATGGGGACCCATTGACGGGGTCCTCTGGATTGAGGAAATCACCCACACAATTTAGGGTCCCTTCAAAGAAGGTTCTGGATCAACAGTTTAAAATGTAAACATAGACTGGCGTCCATAACGAGGGCCTAGCCCTCTGCAGCTGAAACAATTTTCTTTCTTAAAGCGAGACGTGGTAGCCTGAAATCCTAGCATTTGCAAGAAGCAGGACGATTGCTGGGAGTTTGAGGCCAGCCTGGGCTCTAGATCAATAGCCAGTAACGAAGTGTGTGTGTGTGTGTGTGTGTGTGTGTGTGTGTGTGTGTGTGTGTGTGTGTGTGCTCGTGCCTAGGTGCACGTGCGTGTTCAGGTACACGTCCCCGTGTGTGCGCATGTGCGTGGATGTCGGAGGTCAACCTTGAAAGTTGTTTCTCAGGCATCACCCCCCTTTTCCTTTATAAGACAAGGTCTCTTGCTGGAGCTGAGTTAGCTGCCGCCTTAAGGCTGGCTGGCCACAGAGCTCCTGAGATCGGCAAGCCTCTGCTTCGCCAGCGCTAACCCACACCGTCTACAGGGGCTTGGGGTAAAGCTGCAATTCTTATCTTATACAGTAGACTGTTGATGAAACTTCTCCCTGCCCCAATAAAAATTATATGTACATCTGAAGAATTTATCTTCTTTATCGGGAGTCTGCGGGGGTGGGGGGTGGGAGTGCGGTGTGCACATGGGTGCAGATCACTACAGAATCCAGTAGGGGGCGTTGGATTCTCTGGACCTGGCGTTACAAGGGGGTTGTGACCCATCAGTGTGGGAAGAGGGAACCGAACCCAGTTCCCAACAAAAGCAGTAAGTTCTTTTAACCACTGAGCCATCTCTTTAGCTCCCCCCACCCCCCAATATCGATTCCTTTGTTTATGGTCCAGGCCATTTCTGCTTAGACCTGCATTAGCCAATAGGGCTGCCCTCTGCCTCACTGGACTGCATGGTGCCGGGCACTCTGTTTTTGGGCTTCAAACTACTAAACACCTAGAGTATCTCAAAGACTTAAAAAGGAAAAAGACTAAACTAGATTATGGTTTTTCTAGCTCTGAGACGGAGGCAAATGAGACGATATACTGGTTATTCAGAGAAAAAGAATGCTATTAATTTGGAGATTTAGAGATGGCTCAGATAGTAAAGTGTTAACCTGGGCTTAATTTCCAGAACACAGTTTTAAAAACAAAAATATATTTAAAAAAAAAAAAGCCAGGCATGGTGTCCTGAACCTATAATCCCAGCTCTGGGGAGGCAGACTCTGAGGCAGGTGTCTGCCCGACAACTCAGTTGGCCAGTTGATCCAAGAGACACTGTCTCAAAAATATCAAAGGTAGATGGTTTCTGATTCTCCCTAGATGCATGTACACACACACAAAGTTAATTTCACCTGTGTGAACTCTCTCTGTAGACCAGGCTGGCCTTGAACACACAGAAATCCAGCTGCCTCTGCCTCCCACGTGATGAGATAAAAGGTGTGTGCCACCATCACCAAGCTCATCTGAGTCTTTTTAAGGCCACGGGTACCAGCTCATGTTAACCTCCATGTGCAGCTGTTAGTTCTCTAGCGCCATCGAAAGCCACAGTGGGCACAGAAGGCTTGGTGACAGGATGTTTCACTAAGGGTTTCCTGGGGGCCAACCATGTGCTTTCAGTCAGTGTTAGAATTCTGCTTGAGGTACGATTGACCGGTCCCTGCATTGACCACCAGGGAAACTGAGGCTAGGCAGGTGAAGAAATCTGCCCCAGGTCCCTCCTGCTGATGGCATTTGTATCCACAAGGCCTGGCTCCTAGCTGCAGTTGTCATGAGAGACTACCACGTGTCCCTAAGTCATCAGAGAACAGGTATTCTGGCCCACTCCTGCAGCTCCATCATATGCATCTGAACCGGACACAGGGGACACTGAGGAACATGAGATGACTCGTCTGTAATGACATATGCAAGCTCTGTATGGGTTTCCTGTGTCTCAGGAGAAAACTGGAAAGGCTTCCTGGAGGAAAGAACATCGCAACAGTCTTGAGGAAAGAAGAGAGAGCTCTGGGAAGGGTGTGGAGCCAGAACACAGTTTATACCTCTCTTTTAATCATGCAGATGTCACCTCAGTGCCCCACTCCACATACCCTCAGAGTAACTGACATCCGACCCACCCCGGAAGTTTTGTGGGTGGCCAGTAAAAACCTGGATCCTGGAGCTGGGTTCAAGTTCTGTCCCTGCCATGCAGACTCTCAGATCCTCAGTGATCTCTGTAGAATGGGTACTCATCTTACTTCCTTACTGTGTGGTGCTGGGGGTGGAGCCCACAGTCCCCTGAGTGTCCTGGATCTGCCTGTGTAGACCAGGCTGGCCTCAAACTCAGAGAACAGCCTGCCTCTGCTCCCTGAGTGCTGGGATTAAAGATATGTGTTACCATGTCCAACCTTATTTTAAGGGAGGATCTCACTAAGTTTCCCAGGCTGACCTTGAACCTTCCTACCTTAGGCATCTGAGTAACTGAGATTATAGGCTTAAACTACCAGTCTTGGATTGTTTCTCCCTCCCTCCCTCCCTCCCTCCCTCCATTCTTTCCTTCCTCCCTTTATCTCCCTCCTCTCTCTCTCCTTCTCTTCCTATTCCTGCTTCTCTTCCTCTCTCCCCTTTCTCTCCTCTCTCTCCTCTCTCTCTCCCTCTCTCCCTATTCCTGCTTCCCTTCTTCTCTCCCCTTTCTCTCCTCTCTCCTCTCCTCTTTCTCCTCTCTCCTCTCCCCTCTCCCCTCTCCCCTCTCCCCTCTCCCCTCTCCCCTCTCGCCTCTCTCCTCTCTCCTCTCTCCTCTCTCCTCTCTCCTCTCTCCTCTCTCCTCTCTCCTCTCTCCTCTCTCCTCTCTCTCTCCTCTCTCCTCTCTCTCCTCTCTCTCTCCTCTCTCTCTCCTCTCTCTCCCTCTCTCCCTATTCCTGCTTCTCTTCCTCTCTCCCCTTTCTCCTCTTCTCTCTTCTCTCCTCTTCTTCCTCTCTCTCTCTCTCTCTCTCTCTCTCTCTCTCTCTCTCTCTCTCTCTCTCTCTCTCTCTCTCTTGCCCAGGCTGTCCTCACATCTCCATACCTTCTTCCTGCCTCAGCCTCCCGAAAGCCAAGCTTGTAGACCTGCACCACCAAGCCTAGCTAAAATAGTAGAATTTGACCCCTTTCCCTGGGCAGTGCTGGGATCCAGAAGGACACTTCCTTTGCTTTCCTCACAGTGAAAATGTTAAATGGGGTGTCAGTAGAGGCTGCTGAGCTCCTTCACAGGAGCCACCACAGACAGAAGGGGGTGCTTGTGTCTCCCTCCACCTTCCACCTTCTGTGAGCTGGTCTCCAGCTTGAGCTCATGGCCCAGACCCCACCCATCCCTGGAGAGCCAGGCAAGGAGCCTACTCAAGGCCGCTTGTCACATCAAGGACATCAAATATCAACTCAGCCTAAGCCACTGGTGCTGCTTGCTTCTCCTGACACAGAGATCGGAGGACAAAGCGCCTGGGATTCTCCAGAGCCACTGTCTCTGTCCTGCCTCTGCGATGCGCTCCCCCCACTCTGTCCCTTCCCATCCCCTGCTTCCTTTTATGTCCCCCACCCCCACCCCACCTCCTCTCCCCCCACCCACATCTCCTCTCTTCTTTCTCCTTCCTTGTTATTTTATCTCAACTTGCCACAAATCTGTCCCTCCACAAAGCAGCTGCCATCTTTGTTCTGGGCCATTATGTGTGGCAGTGCTGCCCGAGTGGGGCCGCCGGGCAGACAATCACCGGCTAATAGAGTGTCTGTGAGCTATTGTGGAGTGTGTCCGTGCTGATCCATCACCCGCTGCCTGACACCTTGCGCGGGCAAGCCACGGAAAGCCGGCCAGGCCACTCCTGGCATCTCCATTCTGACCCTGCGCACACAGGTCAGGGACTTGGGACAGGGGACACAGATGGGCCGCAGGCTCATTCTCGGGTACCCAAGGATCAGAGTTTCGATTTCACTGACCGCCCATCCACTCCAGCCTTAACAGGGAAGTGGGTTTATTCTACGATGTTTTAAAGGTGGGAAACAGAGGCTCCGAGAAGAAGTCATTTGCCTCAGCTCACACAGGGAAGTGGAAGGCATCAGTGCGGCTGAAATGCAGTTTTGTCTGCTCTGAAGCCCCCGAAGCGCCATGCACTGATGTTTCCAGAAACTGCTACTGCATATCTGGGACGCAGGACGATGTCCCACATAAAAGCGGAGAGAGTCGCTGTGGAAGTTAGATCATAGCCCTGTCTCCACCCTGGATTTTATGGATTCTTATGGAGTTTCTGGTGAAATGGGGAAAGCAGGGAGAACAGAAAAGAACCATTAGAACGGGAAGGGAGAGAGCGAGCACAGTGGCTACAGACACTCACAGAAGCCGCGGGAACAAGGCCAGCTCCCTTAGCTCCGCCCCTCCAGCTGCCACGGCCTAGGTTAAGCTGCTTCCCCTGTCTGTGACTCAGTTTCCCTGTGGTGATAAGTCGAGGTTATCCTGATAAGAGGGCTCACTGGGAAGGCTCAGTGCATCATGGGATGATGGGAGGGGCTCCACTTATTTTTTTTATTCCCAAGGTTGCCCAAGGTTCGTTTCCACTGGGCCAACTCCCGCCCCCCCCCTCCACACACACACTCCCAACAGAGCAAGAGGGCTATTTCAAAGATCAAAATCAGGCCCATCAAGGGGGTCCTCTGACCTCTCCACTTTACACATGAGAGAAATTAGGCTCCAAGATACCAAGTCCTTCCTTCAGAGTGAAGGTTCTCGGGTAACACCTCAAAGCAAAGCTGCCCTGTTATAGACTCTCCTAGAAGTCTGAGATGGGACATTCCTCCACAGCCACAGAGGAAATCCCCTCACCCTACCTTCTGGTGTTTTCACCAGGTCCTCTCCCCCAAGCCACAAGGATCAGCAAGGCCAGGTGTTATCTGTCTGCCAGCCAACTCCTAATCATCCTGCAGAGCCCAACTGAGATGTCTCCACCCCTAGGAACAACTCCATCTTGGGCCATTCTTTCTACGTTAGGGCCTCTGGACAGAAGCCCTTCTGGATTTCTTATCTGTTTGTTTTCAGTACAGCTCCTTGAGTAGCTCAGGCTGGCGCATAATCCTTCAGTCTCCCAAGTGCTAGGATCACAGGCATACGTCACCGTCACCGTCACCACACTTGGCTCTCCTGGAGTTCCTGTTAAGATCTATTGAGATGTATATACAATATAAATTCAGTATGCCAGGGATTTGTGTATGGCAGACATGACTCCGGGATGTCCCATGGACACCGACACCCAGGACGTGAGCAATGTGCTTACCCCGAACCAATGCATGTCCTCTTGCACACATTAAACATCCCTGGATCTTTCCACATCTGGGCCAGATCGAGTGGTGTACCCAGGTCACTGCCTTGTTCAGAGGAACTGTGGTTTAAAAGCCCTGACCCAGTCAGTGTGCACACACAACTGCCCCTGGATATTTTCCACGCTCCTGGTTGAACTTGCAGGCAGAGAACCCGCCAATATAGAAGCATGACATCCAATGACAGAAACCACAGCAGCTGCCCTCCATGGGGACCTGCCTGCTTGGTGCCAGGTGATGGCAATGCCAACTGCAGCAGTTGTCAATCACAGGGGCCCCGCCCACCATCCTCACGCTGCCTGGCAGCAGCAGGCTTAGTAGAGACGGTGCATTTCTCAGATAGGACAAGTGGTTTAGACAGAAGCCGGGCTGTCCAAGGAGAGGCGAAGGCAGGAAAGGAGCCATAGGGTAGGTGCACCATCCAACCAAGGGCCTCCCAAAGTGCTGGCCGGCTCCTCTCTTCAGCTCTCTTCCTTTATTCTCCAAAGACTCAGCTGCTCCCCCGCCCTCCCCCCACACACACCTGAGCCCAGCACACTTTGGTCCTGAGTGTGGTGGAGGGCACCGTGGAAGCCTGTCCAGGAAAGGCAGGAAGGATGTCTGGTGTCATTTCTAAGGCCAGCTCCTGTGAGGGTAGAGGGGACACAGGAGGCATGCAGCTCCAGTGAGATGCAAGGATCTCTGGGGACAGCAGAGGGGGCTGAAAGGCAGGCCTGGAGGGGGTGGGGTGCTGAAGAACAGACCGGCAGGGAGGTCCAACATGACCTGGGGTGATGGAGAGAAGGAGGGGACCCAGTAAGGGTCATGAGAGAGAGGCTCGCTGGATAGGAAGTGAAGGAGGGGAGAGAAACAGCTCAAGAATGGGCAGGTGTGTGTGTGTGTGTGTGTGTGTGTGTACAGATGTGACAGACATAGGAACTTTCCTTATTGCTCAGTTCCAAGAAACACACTAGCCAGACTCTGACCCAGTGGACTTCAAACACATCACACGCACGCGCGCGCGCGCGCACATACACACACACACACACACACACATTCATATACCCTTCACAACCCCAGCCCAGAGTTGCGGTGACTTTTGTGGGGAGCAGCTAGCTCCACTAGGAGCCGAGACCCAGAAGTAATTAACAAAGGAACCTCGATTTCCCCTACCCCCTCGCCCCGTGTTTACTGATCTCTGTGCGCGCACACGAGGTGAGCCGGGCTGAATGGCTGATTTCCCAGAGGCTTTAGCTCCGGCTTGCTGCAAAGTTGTGAACAAAATGACTGGCCATGCATTGAACTGGCTTACACAGCTCTCCATATGGAAATGAAGATAATCCAGGCCGAGCTTTGTGTCTGGGCTAAGGCAGGGGAGCCGGGAGGGGAGCAGGGAGGGAGGAGGTGAGGCTCCGCGGCCTTTCAGGATGATGTTCGGGCTCGCAAAGGATTGGGGGGGGGGAGTGCGGAGGTGGAAATTCAGCTAGATTTTGTTGGTCAAACACTTAGGAAGATGTCTTCCTCCTCCCCCACCCACCTCCTCTCTCCCCCACAAGCCCAGCACCGGCCACCCGGTCTCAGGACCTCAGTGCGATGTAAGGCTTGCTTGGGGTAGGAAGGTTTTAGGCAGCAGTACAAAAGAGGAGGGATTATGGGTAAGGTCAGAGGGCGCAGGGATTAGAGATATGAGGTTTTAAGAGGGCAAGGCTCCAAGAATGCTTCCCGTTTCTATGAAGCTTGTGTTAATTGATGGGGGGGTATCTCTCCCTGCCGCACCCCTCCCTCCATGCTGCGCTCCTCCCTCAATCTCTTCTCCACGCTTGGAATTCTGCCGCCCCTGACATCCGCGCGCACCTCTCATTCTCTTATTTGTTTTTACCATGGCTTTCCTGGGTGTGAAAGACAGCAGAGTGAGAAAGAAAAATGTCAAGCCAGGGAGCCTGGGTGTGATATGGACTCTGGGTTCAAATTGCGTCCCTTACACACACACACACACACACACACACACACACACACACACTTAGAGGACTTGATCAGTCTCTCTAAACCTTACCTTTCTAATCTGTAAAATGGAAATAAGATATTAACGCAGCTACTTGGTGGTGTTGGTTGTTAGCTTACAGGCGATTTCCCTAGGCTCCTCCCAGGGACCTAGCAAAAGCTTACATCCTTATCTGAGCATATGTCACTGTTGCGTCATCACCATGTGCAGGCAGTGGATAAAAGGACCGCTCGCCACCCCAGTTCTCTCTGGTCCCACGTGTTCCCGCCCCCTTCCCCCACCCCCACCCCACCCCGTCTGACCCATCCTCTTCTCTGCCCTCATGGATCTACCCCTTCCCTCGGCCCTCACTCCCCTCCCTTCCCCCAAATAAACCCCCTTTATACCCCCAGATGTGTTTCATGGCGTAACTTCTCAGGGGGACACCTTGGCATGGGCCCACCAGGTGCCCCCTCGCCACATCATATTTCATAGCATTGGTGGGGTTTTTTGTTGTTGTTGTTGTTGTTGTTGTTGTTTTGTTTTGTTTTGTCTCAGGAAGAGGTAAGGATGCTAAGAGATGCCCCAGAGTGAGTAAGAGATCCCCCAGGCAGCACAGCAAGGTAGGAAGAGGAGAAACTTGACCCCCAGAGAAGTGCAGAAGCCTCTTGACAAGAAGCCAAACCACCACCTATTTGTACTTTTTAAAGATTTGTTATGTACTCTCTCTCTCTCTCTCTCTCTCTCTCTCTCTCTCTCTCTCTCTCTGTGTGTGTGTGTGTGTGTGTGTGTGTAAGGGTGTGTGCATGTGATTGCAATTGCTCACAGCAGCCAGAAGGAGGCATCAGACCTCTGGAACTAGATGGACAGGCAGTACCCGATGTGGGTGCTGGGAACTAAACTTGCATCTTCTCACCAAGCACCCTTAACAACTGACCTTAGTGCCAGCCTCCGTTTGCATTTTGAGTGCTAGGTGGAGGAGGGACACAGGAGCTTGGCTGGGTGGCAGGAGGCAAGCTCTGGGGCCAGGTGACAGCCGTGCCAACCTCCCACCTCTTCAAAGAGCTCCAAGACCAGAATCCAAGGTGCATCTGCCAGGGCCAAGTAAACTTGAACAAATCAGTTAACCTCTATGGACCTCAGTTACTCTGTCTGTAAAATGGGGACTTGAGTAACTGAGCAGTCACAGAATTAAATGAGCCTGCATATGTAAAGAGCCCACTGATGGCTAAAAAGAAAAGCTTTAGTGGTGACAAGATCCAGCAAGATAAAGAAGTTAAAACAACAAGGTTCACGGGGAGAATAACAACTGAGAAGCTACTTATCTGACACAATCCACTTCTATACCCCTAATTTCTCAGAATCCCCCAAGGCCCCCATCTCCCTGCCATCTCCATCTCCGTGTGGTTAGATAGATCTCATTAAAATGAAAACTTGAAGGTTTCAACATCCAGGTCTGGGGCAGTTTCTAGCCCTTCCTCCCTTGCACTTAACTAAGCTGATGTCTTCAGGTTTTGAGCCAATTAAACAGAAACAAAAGCCTTTGCTTCCTGGTAAAATATTTTGTTGCCAATGTTCTCCTTGCTACTGTCATTTGCCCTAGAAACATCTGTTGTGACAGGAAAGTGATGTCATGATGACTGATCTTCAAGCAGGGCCCCTTGATGACCTCACTGAGCTGGGATGCCTCAGTGGTTAGCACCCGGCAAGAGAAATGAGCCTTCCCTGTCTTAACCACGAGGTCATTGGACTATTTGTTACACAGCATGAACCTGCCTGTACTGACTGTTACAACCCAGTCAATCCTGCCCAAAGGCTGCAATCAGAAGCATTCCCTGGTCTTGTCCCACCACAACACTGCTGAACAATCAGCTCTGGAGGCTACAAGAGCTTTCTCTATCTCTAGACCCTCAAACTCCTATCAGAATCCAGCACAAAGCAGAGGCTCACGCCCCGCCCCCCCCCCCCCCATGCTGGGAAATTCTAGAATTCTAGAAAGAACCCCAGAGGAGCCTCCTCCTCTCTGAGGCTCACTCATACTCATGAGTGACAAGCCAGACGCAAAAGGAAATGAATGACAGCAAATGTGAGACATCCCAGAGAACGCATCCTCTTCTGCTAATGAAGGGACATGTCACTCTAACCAACAGCCACCGTCTCTAAACGCAAAGATTCCTCGCTGGTAAGCACAATGAGACCCTTGAAAACTGTGAGCGTGTCTTGATTATTTTTTTTTTTTTAAAGAAGAATGAAGAAAATAATTATTCGATTCTAAAGGGTTTGCTCGGTGGCATTGTTCTTCGGGAGATGGTTGCCTCTTGAATTCCTTTGTTTTCTTCTCTCTCTCTCTCTCTCTCTCTCTCTCTCTCTCTCTTGAGTATTGTTCAGGGGCTAAAACTGTATTTTGTACTAACTGCTTCATTTGTGTGAGACATTCATCAGTCCCCTCAATTGGAAAAGCTAAGAATGTGTCCTTCTTAAATTTCCTAAGATGCTCTTGGGTCAGTGGGGAAACTGAGTGCTGGCTTGGGGTCCCAATAGCAGAGAGCTGGAGACCCAGGAGACTGACAGGGCAGTAGGAAGTTTCCAGAAAAATGAGCCTCACTGCCCAGCCAAGGAGCAGCCTGCTGGGTCAGCTCGTTGATCCACACCCAGCAAATCTGGCTTCCTGGGAAGCCACTTTCAGAATTCTCCTGCATGGAACCTGAGCAGGTCCCATCCCTCACAAGGAACACGGGACAACCACAAGTGACACTGTGTGACTTCCTGGTTGGGCCTTCTTTGCCTGGTTGTACTCCTTGAAACCTGTCCTGTCTGAGGACTCTGGTTCTCTTGCTAGAGAAACCACCACATGGAGAAAGAGCCAAGATTCTGTGTGGGAAGTGGGGGCTATGGGTACCAAACCATCCCTGCCATGGAGCATCCCAGCTGAGGTGCTAGCCTTCTCTGTTGCTATGTGAATCTTCCTAGCATCCTGAAGAGGAGAGGAGAGGAGAGGAGAGGAGAGGACAGGACAGGACAGGACAGGACAGGACAAGAGAGGACAGGAGAGGCAAGCCCTCCTGTTGGCCTCAGCTCCAGGTGGAGCTTACAAACCTGGGAACTGTTGAGGTGTTTCAAGCTGGGGCTGAGCTGCTGATCACAGGACATGGAAATGACCACAGCTGGGGGATCATGCTCACCACAGGTATGTACATACATGTGGAGGCTGGAGGAAAACCTGGGTGTCATCCCATGATTTCTATTCACCTTTTTGCATGTGTGTGCGTGTGCGTGTGCGTGTGCGTGTGCGTGTGCGTGTGCATGTGTACATGCATGTGTGTATGCTATGGCATAAAAGCAGATGTCAGAAGAGAATTTGGGGCAGGGCAGGCAGTCAGCTCTCTCCTTCCACCATGTGGGTCCTGGGGCTGGAACTCAGGTTATCAGGCATGGTAGCAAGCACTGTTACCCACTGAGCCATCTCCTGGGCCCTTACTTAGAATTTGGGACCTGGGTTTTTGAAGCTTGGTGAATATTTCAGGCCAGATCGTCACCCTGACTCAGCTCCTTCCCTCAGAAACCATGAGGATGACTGTTTAGCTGCACAGTATTTACATTGCCATTCGCCAGGCTTTGATGACTCAAACTCTCAAGGGTCCCTGTTATTACCTTGGGATATCCCGTCTTGATTCATTTTTACTCCTTATAATTCGATTTCAAGATCCTAAGTACAGCTGGCTTTCTCTTTATGCCACTGTCTGGCCATTGGCCCTGGCTGTCTTATTCTCCGATACAGGCAGATTTGAGAACAAGCTCTTGTAGACCCAGAGCCCGGGGTCCACTTGAGTTGGTCAGAATCTGTGGCCCATGGGCCCCAAATCCCTAGAAATCTCAAATCCATACATGACTTAGTCCCTGGGATTGAAGACCTTTGATCTTCCATCCTACCTAGCCAAAGAGACTTTGATTGGCAGAGGCAGAGGTAGGCCAGTCATGAGGAGTTCTTAAATCAGACCCCTGTAGCTGGAGTGTATGAATCCATAATCCCTAGCACAGGCTGGAGTGTGTGATACATCACCATCCATAACGGTAATGCAGCACCATATATCAGCCGCCTGTAATAAATAGCAGATCATCCGCTTATCATATTTTATAATATATGGTGACATCGGTTCCCAACATCATATTTTAAGTGATTGACACTCGAGCATCTCCCCCTGAGAGGAGCATCCTCAGGTGTGTTTGTCTAAAAAGTGCCGTGACTCTTGTTCAAAGATGAAGAGTTTCCCACAAGTCCCTGAGGCTGGGCTGGCCGGCACAATAGGCTCTGCGGTGAGAGTCTCAGTTTCAGCTAGACACTTGCAAAAGGAGCAGTGAGAGATGCAGACCCTGGGCTAGCTCCAGCTGACTCCATCTGATCTGGAAACAGATTCCTGTGTGAGGAATGAGGCTGAAGTCATGGTTCCTGTTCACTGGACGGCCTAGCAGGCCCGAGGCCCTGGTTCTATTCCCAGTGCTCCTGAAACCAGCATGGTGGATGGTGTGCTCACCCATCATGGTCACTCTAGAGGGGACTCAGGAGCTAAAGGTCAGCCTCAACTACATAGTGAAGCCAGCCTGGGCTACACAATATAGCCTCAAAGAAAGTGTTCTCCTGTGAGACTAGAGCCTGCCCCCCCCCTTGTGCTCTGTGTGGCCCACAGCATCAGAAATGTGCACAAGAATTGTGTGAGTATAAACGCATGTGCATGGAGATTTGTGAACCTCTCACAGGCAGGGGCACACACACTTTGAAGGGAGGATCTTGGGATCCCCTGGATTCATTTGTACTGGGTACCTACTGCACATTTCCACTCTGCTGTTTAGCTAGTAACATTTTAACACTCTCTCTCCCCTTCCCTCCTCTTCCCTCCTTCCCTCTCTCTCTCCCTCTCTCCCTCCCTCTTTCCTTCCCTCTCTCCCTCCCTCTCTCTTTCCCTCCTTCCCTCTCTCCCTCTTCCCTTTCCTCCTTCCCTCTCTCCTTCCCTCCCTCCCTCCGTCTCTCCTTCCCTCTCTCCCTCCCTCTCTCTTTCCCTCCTTCCCTCCTCTCCCTCCTTCCCTCCCTCTCTCCTTCCCTCTCTCCCTCCCTCTCTCTTTTCCTCCTTCCCTCCCTCTCTCCCTCCCTCCCACTCTCTTGCTATATTACCCAGAGACTGGGCTCAACCTTACAATCCTCGTGCCTCAGCCTCTCGAGTACTAGGATAACATGACCTGAGTCACTTTTTAATTCTGTTCATGTTTTTTAACATCTTGGTGCTTAAACCCATCTTCAAAAAGAAGAAGAAGGAGACGAAGGAGGAAGAGGAGGAGGAGGAGGAGAATATATTTACAGGCATCAAATAAACAAACATAAATAAATAACCACCTCTGCTCCTGAGATCTGAGCCTCAGCAGCATCGACTCTTGAGCTGGATAATTCATTTCTTTCATGCAAAGCTAGAATAAAATACGGGTCTTGCACAGGCCAAGCAAGACAGGCCCCTGTGCTGTGCACTGTGGGAGGATCAGTGACATCTCTGGTCTCTACTCGCTTCAGGCCATTAGCATCTCCTTCCCTCAACCAAAAACTGGCTGGGCCATTGCCACTGTCCTCTGGGTGGGATGTGTCAAAAATGGCCCCAGGATTCACATCTATTGTTTAAAAGCCAAGGATGGACAACAGGTTTGTACTGGTTTTCCCTGTAGGCACACATCATCAAACTGGGTGGAGCCGCAGTCCATCACCTCCCCCCCCACTGCCATGTGCCTTGTATGTACTGGTGGCTAAGCACATGTGTGCAAGGTGTACGTGTGTGTGCCCACAGTAATTCTTTTATCTTTCCCTCACACCCTGGGCATTATGGGCATTCATCAAAATAATTGACGCGGATGAAATTAGCACTTCTGCTATGTCGGCCAGATAAACTTTGGTGAATATTGATTCCACACAAAGAAAATGACATGTGCTTGGCTCTAACCCTTTATCTGGCCAGGCCAGGGAATGAGCCAGAAGGGGGACAGGGCTGGCCGCCTCTGGTGGAGATGCGGCCTCAAGACTTACTTTTATCTCCGCCTGAACCAGAGAACACGCTCAGATAAGAAACCGGAGGGAGAGAGCGCTGTGGAGATCTGCAGAAGTCCTGGGATCGGGCAGTCCTGGGGGACCAGGAAGGAAGCTGGTGCATTCAGAAGAGGGGGGCGGGGCAGAATGGAAGACAGCAGGCTGGTGTTGGGGGTGGGGCCAGTGAAGAGGCTGTGTGGGACACCGGGTCTCAGCCCGGTTTCTGCGAACAAGTAAGATAAGCAGCCAGACCAACTTGCCGGGGGCTGCACACATTCCCAGGATATGAGGGTTTGGATGTTATAACCAGACAGCCCAGATGAGCCCGGGAGGCCATTCATGTCTTAGCCTCGTGGCCTTGGGCAGCAGAGCCTGACTTCCCTGTAGGAATGACAGAGGTGAGGTGCCCCCCCAGCCTGGGCAAAGGGAGGTGAAAGCCCCCACTAGAACATCCAAGTAGTTCAACAACAGTTCTGGATCAAAGCTTCCATTTCCCAGAATTCCTCTCTGCTCACCCCTAGCCCCAGGCTCTCCTAAAATGTAGCAGCACTGGCTTGGTTAGCTTGGACACACAGGCCTCCTCCTCTCAGGCTGTTGTTTGGGAGCAGCATCAGTACCAGATGTCTGGTTAAAGGAAAACTGATTTATGGTCCTCAGGGTCCCAAATTCTCTTCCCCTGGCAGCTGACTGTGTTGTGGGTATGTCCATCCTATGTGATGTTCTGGGTTCCATCCCCAGTCACGCACAAAGTAGGCACAGTGGTACATGCCTGTGATGCCAGTGCTTAGGCAGTGGGTGCAGGAGGATCAAGAGTTTGAGGTCATCCTGGGCTACTTGAGGCCAGCCTGGGCTACATGAGACCCTATCTCAAACAGACTGGGGTACCCAGAAAGTGGATAAAGGTGCTTGCCACCAAGCATGACAGTATCAAGTCAAGCCCCAGGCCTCACATAGTGGAAGCACAACCAACCTCTAAAGGTTAAAAACAAGAACAAAACAGTTGGTCCAGGCCTTTAATCCCAGCACTCAAGAGGCAGAGGCAGGTGGATCTCAGAGTTCGAAGCCAGCCTGGTCTACAGAGTGAGTGTCAGAGCTACATAGAAAAACCCAAACCAGAAAGTAGTGGAGCATGCCTTTAATCCCAGCACTTGGGAGGCAGAGGCAGGTGGATTTGTGAGTTCGAGGCCAGCCTGGTCTACAGAGTGGTTCCAGGACATAGCCAGAGCTATACAGAGAAACCCTGTCAAAAAAAAAAAAGAAAGAAAGAAAGAAAAGAAAAAGAAAAGAAAAGAAAGAAAAACCCTGTCTCAGGTATAGGGGTGGGATAGGTGGTTTTCAGAGGGGAAACCAGGAAGAGGGATAAAACATTTGAAATATAAATAAATAAAATAACCAATAAAAAAAAGAAAAGAAATAGAAAAACTCTGTCTTGGAAACAAGCAAACAAAGATAGACAAATAGTAACACCAAGAAACACTTAAAACCTGGAGCGCACCTGGCCCTGGGCAAGTGTTTGCCACTTGCATGGAATCAGAGCCACTGGGCTGACTGATGGCAAAGAGTATTCATGACCATGTGAATCCATCATTCACAATGGGGGGGGGGCATACTTGGGACAATGTCACCTTCTCTCAGCTTCACTCCCTGATTGCCCCAGTCCCCAGAGAACTCTGGTTGTGAAGGCCCAAAATGCCAAAAGCCCAGCTTCTTCCAAAAGAAAAGGGGAATAAGAGGGTGGATGCACCCAACCTCCCTCACTCCTCCTCACGCCGCCATCCAAGGCCATGCGCAAGGCTCCATGGGGACAGGATGACGACACCATGAACCCTGACAGTCATAGGAGCCTTTCATTACCATGGTGATATTCTAGAGTCAGGAGCCCAGCACAGGGCTAGAGCACTTGCCTGGCACGCACAGGGCCACGTCCAGGTGACCCAGCAGGAATGCCTTCATTCCTCTAGGAGTTTCTTCCCCTACACAATACAGACTCCATCCCTGTCTCTCTGAGGATTGGGAGGGCTGACAAGCATACAGGGAGATGAGCTAAGTACTCACAGGGGTGGGGTGGGCACTGGGCAGAGCTGCTCAGAGGTAGGACTCAGCACCCTCTGCAAACAGGGAGACATGGTTAGCTGTGTCTAGCACTGCCCTGGCCTGACCAGGTCTTAGATTTGAGAGTCAGAGGCCCCCACGCCTTCTTCACTCCTATCCAGCACCCCCAGGTCAGAGAAGCCAGCTGTGAGAATAACCAGAAGCTCTCTGCCTGCCCCTGCCTTCTGGCAGTTGCTGGCAGTGGCTCCACCCCCTTGGCCATTTCCGTCTTGGTACCAGTACCTCGAGTCCCAGTGGGGGGCCGTGGGGCTGCAGCTAATTGCAAATTGCTTCTCAGAACTCCCCCGCTGTTCGGCTAAATTCACCGGAACTAATGTGTCCCGAAACAAATTTCACAGAAGAGCAGGGCAATTACATGATATTTAGCTCTCCTTCCACGTCCCCCACCCAAGGCTTGAGCCAGGGCGGAGGGGACAGAGTTGGGGGTGGGGGGTGGGGGTCAGACTGCTGTTTCTTCCCACCTTTGAACCCTACACATCCAACTCTGTTCTCTGTCCCTTCTACTCTCAGATCTTATCACCCCACCCCGGCTAACTGAGTCCCCCTCCTTACCACTAACAACTTCATCCCTGGATTTAAAAGCCAGTTTAATATCAGCGACATAAGAAATCACTGGCTCTGTACCCAAGTTCAAATACCAGCTCTGACCCTTCTCAGCTGTGTGTTCTCAGTCAACTCACTGGACCTCTCTGGGACATTGTTCCCTGATTCCTGAAATGAGGGTGTTGGCTACCTCGAAGAAGAGACAGAAAGACAGAGCTGATATATTCCTTGTGAGGGTCTAGCACGTAGTAGGCCCTCAGCACTTCAGCACATAGTAGGCCCTCGGTAAGCATTGAACACCTTCAATACCCACCTTGATGTGGTCTTTTCAAGTTCAGGGGAACCTGCACCCAGGGTGATCTCCCAAAGCAAAAAGCCAAGACGCCTCCCCGCACCCCCTTCATGTCTGTTACTCACCATCCCCACCCCTACTGCAGCGGGAACTGATGCTCCTCCAGTCAGCATTTCCCAGAAGGCAGTGCGAGAACAAGCCCTTTCACTTTCTTAGTTGACGACCAGCTTTCTAACATAGTTTTTTCACGATGGGCAGACTCAGACCTGCACTTGGCCAGCCCATGGGTTGGTTTCACTATGGCTGGTGGGGAAACCAGCCCTTTGCCTTCTGTACAAGGAAGCATGCCAGCCTGCAAGCAGGGGGTGGGGGTGGGGAGCAAGGAGACTCCCCTGCAGGAGGTTCACCTGATTTCATTTTCTACTTTCTCACCCACCTACAAAAACACTTATAAGAATCCAAACACCAAGGTCAAGGGTTAAATAAGACATGCCCCCCCCCCCAAACTCTCCAATGCAAGAACAGAAAAATCCAAGAGGGAATGGGAGAAGCCCAGCACCCCACCGTGTGTAGTCTCTGGGAGGGAGGTAGGTCAGAAGTCAAAGAACCAAACCAAAAGCAGGGAGCCAAGTCAAAGCACAGTTGGGATAAGAAAGATATGAGAGAGACAGTCTGGGGGTCCTAGACACCTACTAAAGGGGCCACCCTGAGAAGTGAACCTTGGGGTTATGACCAATCACTCCTGCTGGGACCAGCCCGTGCAAAGGCCCTGAGGTGGAGAGGCTGAAGTGAAGCATCTTGGGAGTGGTGCTAAAGGAGCTTGGCAAGGTTGGGGTTCTGAGGGCTAGGGGCCCTTTTGAGGTCAAATACAGAGAAGGGGAGGGAAGAGGGACCAGAGGCTGTCAGGGAAGCTGGTGTGCAGAGTGGCAATGGGGTGGGGGCGGACAAGGCCTACAGTGTTGAAGACATGTGACCCAGCATGGCCAGTCTTGGACCATGCCATCACTATTGGCTGCTGCTCACAGAGAGAACAGAGAGTCAATGGAGATGTCCATCCCAAACACAAACCCCAGAGCACAGCGTGTGTGCAGCTCATCATTTCAGGGGGCATTTGTGGGTGGTCTTTGCTACATTATGACTTCTTCTTCTTCTTCTTCTTCTTCTTCTTCTTCTTCTTCTTCTTCTTCTTCTTCCTCTTCCTCTTCCTCTTCCTCTTCCTCCTCCTCCTCCTCCTCCTCCTCCTCCTCCTCCTCCTCTTCTTCTTCTTCCTCTTCTTCTCCCTCTTCCTCCTCCTTTTCTTCTTCTTCTTCCTCCTCCTCTTCTTCTCCCTCTTCTTCTTCTCCCTCTTCCTCCTCTTCCCCCTCTTCCTCCTCTTCCTCCTCTTCCTCCTCTTCCTCTTCTTCTTCTTCTTCCTCCTCCTCCTCCTCCTCTCTTCTCATTCTTTATTCCTCTGGTTTCACCTCCTATCACTAGATAGGAGAGAAAAGAGAGAGGAGAGAGGAGAGAGAGAGAGAGAGAGAGAGAGAGAGAGAGAGAGAGAGAGATCTGTGAATCTGATTTCTTCTTATTGCTTCTTTCAACCCCCCTGAACTACCAACCACCAACCCTGCCTCGCAGAGGCCCTAGCATTTATACACCCTCTGAAAAGTTCCCAGAATTCCAAATATCACACAATTGTAGACAACCATCTGCAGCTGGCAAAACCAAGCCCCTGCTAGAGCACGAGGCAAATCATAGTCAGCTACTGTGGACAGTCTGAAGCAGGCCTACATCCCCCACACCTGGGGTTAAAATGAAAACATGTTCTTATGATATTTCTGTGCGGTTGGGTTTTTTGTTGTTGTTGTTGTTTTTGTTTTTGTTTTTTTTTGTAATAAACCAAAAATTCCAGAAATCTCAAAACTTGTCACCACAAGCTTTAGCTCCAAACTCATCCTCTTCATGAGTGTGGCCTCACTGTCATCCCTCGGGGTTGCTAAAGGGAGTCAGGCATAGCAGAGAGTACCCATGCGGGCAGGGCCTCTGTGTCCCACTGATGAACCAGGAACGGGAGATACATAAAGTAAGCGTGGGCAGCTACAATTCCACCTCCCAGTGTGCCAAGCAGCATGCCCAGGATATCTTTAGAAATTTCCATTTTATGCCCAGGAAGGAAGGGGTGAAGTAAAGGAGAAGAGGAGAGGGAGAGAGAGACAGAGAGGAAAGGAAAAGGAGAGAAGAAAGGAGAGAAAGGGCTACAGGAGATAAACTGGCTCCCCCATGCACCCTCAAGGCTCCACCTCTAAATCATGAAGGTCCTGAAGACAGAGGCCATCTAAGAACAGGCCACAAAGTCCCTGGCACTCCCAAATCCATTGTTAGCCAGGCACCGTGTTGTCACCAGTGTCCCCAAAGTCTCAGGGGGAACGGCGACTTCCCTCACAGCGCCCCCTCCCCATGAATCTGTGCACAGATGAGTGAGCTTCCTGTCTCCCACGACCCCACCTGCCCTTGGCTAAATGAATGCAGTGTCAGCCCAGATCATGCCACAGTCATAAAGATGATATATATGTAAAAAAAAAAAAAAAAAAAAAAAAAAAAAAAAAGTGGGATGTCACAGGGTGGGGATGGGGGCGGGGTGGGGGGTGAGAAGGTGATTGTAGAAACAGGGGCGGAGCTGGCTGCTTGCTTCTTATCTCCCCCCAGCAGGCCTGGCTAGGGGGCCTTCTGGAAGGGAGAGACCTGCCAGACCCTCCCTACCCCCACCCCAGTGTAGCTGTAGCAGAAGGCTCCAGGCGACCCACGTAGCTGAGTATAGAGTGGGTGGTGCTGGAGCCAACCAGGGGACAGGACAGCCAGGGAGTCATTTCTAGCTGAGGCGAGTGTTCAGGGATGCAGAAAAAGGGTCCCTATCTTCCTAGAGGGACCACAGACAGCAGAGATAGTAGAGGAGGGGGGATATACTGGTCCTGGGATGCTGAAAGCCACACTGAACAGCGGTGTGAGGTATGCGAATATGAACTCAAAGGCAGGGAAAGCCAGTGGTCCTGGCCTGTGCCAGAAACGACGGCAAGACAAGCAAGACAGGACCCCCCAAACTCCCCACGGGATCCCCACATGGCCCATGGGGCAAACCTTCACCTTCTACCCATAATGCGTTGCTCACACTGACCCCAGCTGAGGGAGCAGGAAAACAGAAAGGTCACTGGGGAATGGCTCTGAAGAGCCTGGGTCTGGAATCCACTGACAGGCTTTGGATGGCCAATAAGCACCCAAGACCTGTCTGGCTCGATCGCCTCAGCTGTGCCTCAGTTTCCCTAGTATGAAGTGAGAGTATTATTAGCCACCTCTTAGAATGGCATGAGAAAACGCATAAGGAGGGTGACCCAGGCCCTGAGATAGGTGTGAGGGTACTGTGTGAACTGAGGGGCAGGGGAATCTTGGCTCTTCCCACAAGGCTTTTGGGGGTGGTACAAGAAGAGGAGAGAGAGAGAGAGAGAGAGAGAGAGAGAGAGAGAGAGAGAAAGGTCCTTCAGGTTTCAGAGAGCTGGAGTAGAGCCTGGTGGGTTCTCCTGAGCTGGGTCATCACCTGAGAAGACACCATCCTGCCTGTGCCCCACTGCGGGATGTGATATTTGTTAAAGGGATGGTATAGGAACCTTCCAGCCACCAAGCCACCCACAAAGACAGCCACAGGCCCTGGAGTCAGAAGAACCCTAAGTGACCGCATGTGCACACACATGTGTGTCTGTGTGTGCATGCATCTCCTCCACACTCAGGAGCACACGCCTTAAAGGATAGCAATCGTTGACAGACGTGAAAGTAGAGGCCAAGAGGCAGGATCACAGAGGCAGGGATGGGGGCAAAGTGACGGAGAGATCCCTAGTGACAAGAGACAGAAGCAGAGGGAAGCTGAGCTGGGAAGAGGGAGACAGAGTCAACGGGGGAGGGGGTGGGGGACAGAAGACAGAACCGGTAAAGGAGGCAAAAAGAGCCATCGTGAGCAGAGGAGACCCCGAGTGCCTGGACCTTTGTACACCCTCCCAGAGCCTCTTCCCAGCACCCCTGCACTGTCTTGCAACTCACCTATGTCCCTGGACCCCACTATTACCCCTGCACCCCATCTCTACCCTTAACCCCACCCCTGCACCCCACTCCTACCCCTATGCCCACCTTGTGTCCCCGCACCCTGTCGTGCACCCCCGCTCCCCCGCTTCTACCCCCACCCTCACTGTCCCCTCTTGAAAGTCCACCCCCCACCCCCCACATCCTTGCCAACACGGCAGGGTGTTCTGGCGCCTTTGTGGCCGCCCTGAAGTGCGCGGCGACAAAGGCCGGGTGACAGGGTTAATTCGCGCGCGGCGGTGGGAGCGGCGCGGCGGGGACAATGCGGCGTCTTTGAGCGCGCGGCCTTTGTGCCCGTGTGAACAGCGAAATCTGTTCCTGCGCCCGGCGGGCGGGGCTGCGCAGTTTAACCCCCTCCCGGCCTCCGCGCGCGCGAGCGCGGCCTTGAACCCGGGCTGCGAGGGAGGTGAGAGGGGCAGCGACCGGTCAAAGTTCTGTCCAGGGGCCTCCGACCCGCAAGCTGACCCGGACAAAACCTTGGCCTTCCATCAGCCTCCCTTCCGAGGAGAATCAGGCTGCATGGCCACATGTGACCATTTCAGCAGCCTGGGGGGGGGGTCTGCTGTACCCCCAAGTGACCAGTCTCGGAGGTCACACTGCCTTTTCACTCAACCAAGCGACACAGGGTCAGCTGTGCATCCTTCAGGCAAGGCCTTACCCTCTCTGGTGTGCAGAGCCCACGGTTAGCAGGGTCTGTGTACATGGGAAATATCAACGCATCGCAGACCAGGCTGGGCCCTTCACTCTTGACTGGGACTAATCTTCCATTTGAACATTTACAGAAGTTTGTACCAAACATATATTGAACCCCATTATTTTTCTAATGACTCTTTGTTCACCTGTACACAGTGAACTCTTGCAAAGAGTCTGCTTCCAGAAGCTTCTGGGCTGGACCCTGACTGCTGCAGGCATCTTTTATCATTTTACACACACACACACACACACACACACACACCCCACATGCACACCCCCTCTGACCCTGGGGAGTCCCTAGCAGGAAGTTTCTATTGAGACTCTAGTCATAGATGCAACTTCGTGGGAGAAAAAGATCTCCCTGGATGCTGTCACCCCACTTGGACACCCTTATCCCTCCTGACCAGGTCCTTAGTGAGTGGGGTGGGGGAGGGGTCAGAACCAATATGGAGGAGAGCTCAGGGAAGGGTGGACAGCGCCTGTATGGCTGAGCTATTGCTTTTGTTGGGATTTGTGATCCCTTTTGCTTCTGGTGGGAAAGACTCGGAGGATCTTTCTAGAACAGTGGAGGAGGGACTCGAACCCCAGGGAAGCTAACCGGCAGCCTTTGGAGTTGCCCTGCCCTCTAAGATGTCGTAGAGGTTCTGGATCCCCTCTCGAGGAAAAGAACCACCCACTCAAAGGTTTGATTGGAAACTTCGGGTGACTTGGACCATTGTGTCCCATCACTCATAAACACGAGGACAGGAAGCAGTAGGAAGGCACTGAGCTAGAAGTCAGAACTGGGCTAGCCTGAGACTCATAACATCAAGTCACAGGTCCCCTTTGGTGAGATTTTTTTTTTTCCCATCAGGCGCTTGGCTTTAACTTCTCCAGGCAAAGGTCCCCACTGTTGAAAACCTGGCTCACACCAGGACGGCGTCTCCGTGGGTGTGAACCTTGTCTGGGTGACCTTCGCGTGTCCGACACACCACCATCCACGACACAGGTGTCCGCGGAACACATGCTGATTGATCCGCATTTCCCTGTCTCTCATCCTAGGACTTTGCGCTTCGGTTTTTATATTGTTTGTTTTTATGACCTGGGATCCCGTGTATCCAGGCTTGACCTTGAACTTCTAAATCTCCTGCCTCTGCCCCAAGCAGTACCGGGATCACCCGTGGGCACCACCATAGCCTGTTCCTCGCCACGCCGGGGATGAAAGCCAGGGCTTCACGCAGGCTGGGCGGTACTTTGCCAACTGAGCCACACCCAAGCCTTCACCTTTCACCGACCGGAAGTTGGAAAACCCTTTCCGGTAAGAAAGTCAAAACTAAGTTTCTGAACCCCTCCCACACCGTTCACGCTTCTCCGAGCTGAGGGACACGGAGTCTGGAAAACTCCAGAATTTCAAGAGGAAGCAGCCGGGCCGGGCGGAGCCCACGGGGACCCCACGTACAGGGTCCGCACAGATGGAGTGGCTCTGGGCTGGGGGCAAGGGGCAGATGCAACCATTCCCTCGGTCTCAGCTGCCCTCTCAGCTCCCTATTGTCTCCCACCCCCTCCCTCCCCAGCGCCCTTCTGTCATCTCTGTGCGCCCCAGACTCCAGAGGGAGCCCGGGCGGACGAGGGTCCTCTCAGGCCTCCTTGTGTCGGGCCAACTGGGAAGGCAGGTGGGGGGTGCGGCGGGAGGGGGTGCTGCATGAGGGCAGGAAGGAGGGAGGTGGAGAGGCCAGGAGCGGGGGGGGGGGGGTGTCAGAGTCTATAAATCACGGCCCACTGCGCTCCTGTTTAACACACTTCTCCAACGAGTTGTCAGCGAAACCGTTAATTAATTAGGTAATCCCGCAATGAAGTGGGTTCTAAATGGCTCCCCCCCTCCTAGCCTCCCATTTAGATAATTGCTGCAGAGGGATCTTTTGTGAGAGTCATTTTTTTTTCCAACAGGGATGGGCCTGGAACGGGAGGGAGATGAATTTAAAGGCGGGGTCAGTGTGCTCTTCCTGAGTGGTCTGTGAACGGAGACCTTTGGGGTAATGCCTGTGTTTTTTTTTTTTTTTTTTTTGGTTTTTGTCCGAGACGGGCTTTCATGTAGCTCAGGCTGGCCTCAAACTAACTATATAGCTGAGGATCATCCTCCAGCCTCAGTCTCCCCAGTGCCGGGTGGGTAGGGTGGGTACTAGGATTAGTAGTGTTGCCAAATCCAGCCCAAGAGCCCTTACCTCCCCCCAACTCTTTTTAAAGGTAAAAAATTGGAGCAGTGTTGTTGCTGGGGATGAGACAAGGAAGGCCAGGTAGTGTGACTGAGTTCTGGTGTTTGAGAACTAGGATGGCTTGTGAGTCTACGGATGTCTTCCCGGCAGGGTAATTATATTACCCTGGGGGTGATGGTGGCGATGATGGTGATGGTGGTGATGATAGTGATGATAATGGTGATGTTGATGATGATGGTGATGATGGTGGTGGTGGTGGTAATGATGATGATGGTGATGATGATGTCGTCCCTAACTAGCCCTTAGCCATTGTCAAGTCTATGTAACATCAACGGGACTGCCTCCACCTATCCTGACGAGCCAAGCGAGGGCGCTGCCCAGAATGGACAGTCAGAGTCTGTTTCCCAGCACAAACTCCGTCCCTAGATGCAATAGATTATTAGTAAGGTATAGACCTGTGACCCTAGTCAGGACACAGTACCAGAAGCCGTGGCTTCTCGATGGCATTGGAATCATCAAGAAAGACATGCTCTCGCTTCCTGGGTCATAAAGCAGCTATGAGACCCGTTGCAAGTTCCTGGGAGCGGGATCGCCATCAGGGAAGCCACAGAACCACATAGAGATGACATTAAAAAGCTCCTGTATACAGCTACACCTGATGGCCTCATACACTTCGAGATCTTCTCCCTTTACCTAAGTTTTTATTGGTGTGATATTTGCTACTTACTGGTCACCAGCTACCCTTCATTGTCTTCTTCCATCAGGATATCGATTTAGCTGAGAGACCTATCCAGGCTTCTCTGTAGCAGTAAGTGGTTGTACCATGTGGTCAGAGGCAATGACCCTAGGGACAGTGGTTTTTCCTTTTGCCCCCTCTGCCTGCATTGCATATCCTTCCTCCTCTCTATTTCTTGTTAATGTGGGAAGATCTCCCATCTGATTTATGTGTCTGACTCTGCAATGCCATTACTTGCAGCCAAATGCAGTCCTGAGAGACAGAATGAAGGTCCCCACATTTGCCACAGAGACCTCCCCATCTGGTGTGTGCCCCCTCTGAGAGATGGGAGGACCATCGGAAAGAGAAAATGGAGAGAGAGCAGCTTCAGACAGCCCCCTATATTACAAGATACACACACACACACACACACACACACACACACACACAACGTGTTCCCTCATCTCCATTTCCTAGCAAAGACAACAAGTAAGCAGACCATATATTGTACAGAGATGCAAACAAAACTGAGTTTTTAGCAAGCTCTGCTCCAGGTAGTATTTCAAGATGGAAAGAGATGCGGACAACACCTATCATATCTCCAGCCATACCCGGTCCCTGAGCCCACAGTTAAGAAACCTGCCAGTTACAGCACTCCCTGGTCCTGTGTCCGAGTCTCTCAGAGACCCATCATGGAGCTGGAGAGATGGCTACGCGGTTAGGACCTCTTGCTGCATTCTGTTCCCAGCATGCACAGCAGGCAGCTCACAGTCTCCTGTAACCACAGCTTCAGGATATCCAGCGCCCCCTCTGGCCTCTATGGGTAACTGCACTCATGTACACACACACACACACAAATAAAATATGCGCACATAGTTAAAAATAAATCTTTAAAAAAATAATAATGCCAGTCTGGGCATGGTGGTACCCACTTTTAATCCCAGAACTCAGGATGCAGGACAGGTGGACCTCTGTGAGTTAAAGGCCATCCTGTTCTACATAGTGAGTTCCAGGACAGCCAGAAAAACAAATAATAGAGTGAAATTCTGTCTCAAAAACAGTAGTGGTAGCAGCAGCGGTGGTGGTGTGGTGGTGGTGGTAGTGGTAGTAGTAGTAATACTTTAAAAATACAGAATTCTAAGTTGAGACATACCTGTAATCTCAGAATTGGGGAGGCTGAGGCAGAAGAATTTCTTTGAATTTGGAGCCAGCTTGGGGCTACATTGAAAGATTCCATCTTTAAACAAACAAACAAACAAAAAAAAGAAACAAACCCGAGTTGGGAGGGGGGATAAGAATTATAAAAAAATCTACAACATTAGACCTGGAGATTCTAGAATCATCACTTTATAAGACTCCAGATCCGTGGACTTACAGAATTGAAAATGTCCTTAAAAATGGAACCCGCGAAGCCCAGTAGCCGCCAGTTTGCAGACTCATGAAATGTTAACAGATGTACTGAGTAAAACCTTAGAATAAAAAAACTTCCAGCATACGAAGCTAAATAATTGATATGCATTAGATGTCGGGTAACAGATCATTGAAGTTTTAGAGTTATATAAGGTTGTGGGAATACAGAATATCAAATTAATAAATCTTAGGATAAAATACAAAGTGTGAGCATTGCTGGTTTTTAAAAACTTTAGAATGACAGAGATCAGGATAGCCCAGCCTTGTGCCTCAGGCCTGTAATGCCAACACTGGGGAGGCCAAAGCAGGAGGATTACAAATCCAAGGTCAACCTGGGCTACAGAGTGAATCCAGGTCTAACCTGGGCCATTTCTTGAGACTTTATCTGAAAGTGAAAAATGCCAAACGAGAGCTGGGGCTCTGACTCAGGGGCGAAGCGCTTGCTTAGCATGCTCAAGGCCCTAGGTCAGTGTCAAACACCCTAAGGTGTTAAGAGTTCTTGGACTTAAGAGCAGCCAAAGGCAACAGGTTCTTCTCCAGTGACTGGCAAGAGGCTCTGAGCAACTCAGGCAGCTGTGGGGACCCAGACTAGGGACTCTATACTGAGAGCAAATAAATGTACTTTTAAGCAGAATCACCAAAAGAAGGAAAAGACAGTGTGTAATTTCCCAAATAGCAAGGTGATGGCCATGATTTCTGTCTGCCCTACAGAGATGGGGGGAGGAACCCCCACACAGAATGTGCTCTTAAAGTTGCCAGAGTGAAAACTGAAATGGCAACAGTTACTTCATCTGTACAAATTACAATAAATGTAAATGGTTTAAATGTATCCCAAAAAGAGCGACTAAGGGGTTGGTTCTGGGGGGGTCGGAAGCTTGGGGGGGGAGGGTAAAAGTATTTTCTATAAAGCATTAAGACATGAGTTTAGGGGCTGGGGAGATGGCTCAGCGGTTAAGAGCACTGACTGACTGGTCTTCCAGAGGTCCTGAGTTTAATTCCCAGCAACCACGTGGTGGCTCACAACCATCTGTAGCACGATCTGATGCCCTCTTGTGGTGTGCCGGAAGACAGAGGCAGTGTACTCATATAATCTAAAAAAAAAAAAAAAAAAGCCATACATGGCAGTAAATGCCTGTATCCTGCTGCTGAGGTGGGATGAAGACAGAAGAATTTCCCCCCCCCCCAAAAAAAAGAATGGCTGGGGAGGTAAGAGCTCCTACTGCTCTTGCAGAGGGCCTGAGTTTGGTTCCCAGCACCTACATGGAGGCTCACAGCCATCTGTAACTTCAGTCCCAGGGTTCTGATGCCTCTTCTGGCTTTTATGAACCTGCATGCATGAATACTCCTGAACACACAGGCATACAAACATATACACATAAAATAACAACAACAACAAAACCTACAGTAGAGGTAGCTGAGCAGGCAAAGGTGCTTGCCTCAAAGCCTGGTACCCAGAGGGGGAACCCGAATGATGGAAAGAGAGAAGCAGTTTCTGCATGTCGTGCTTTGAGCACCACAAGTGTACTGTGGCATACACGGCCACTCACACACATGTAGTAATAACAACAACAACAACAACAATAATAATGATAACCTTAAATAAGAAAGGGTGCCATAAAGAAGGGTGCCTAGTGTTTATGGGTGGGTGAGCATACTTGCACACACATAGAATGAATGAATGAATGAATGAATGAATGAATGAGTTTTTCTAAAAGATCAGAGTTCTTGAATCAGATAAAATATAACATTGTTGACAAGAAATTTAAAAAAGCGTTAGGGTCAAAAAGGCAGGGGGATACTAACAACAACAACAAAAACTCAGGCTGATGTAGCCATATTTATAACATACACAGTAGAATCTAAAGAGAAAGACACTAGAAACATAAGGTGCCCGATAGATGTTTGTTGATTGATTGTTGTCAGCTTTGGATAATAACTCAGTCTATACTCAAGTTAGACATTTTGCTGCTATGGATAGGCTTAACAATCTCCTCACCTCCCACAAGTCTCTTCATTAACTGGTGCTCAACAATTCAGATGGGCTGGATGGTGATGTCCATGAATCCTCCTGCCTCTGCAGGAGATGCATGCCCCCACCATGCCCCTCCTTTTTACATATCAAACTCAGGTCCCCATGTGGACTTTAACACTGAGCCATCTCTTCAGCCTGGCATGAGGAGGTACTACGTGTGTCCTAGTTGTGAAAGAAAAGTCTGATCTCAGGGTCTGGATCACAGGATTTTACTTATGAGATGTCCTAGAACATACAAAGGCATAAAGACCATGAGAAAACCTCAAGCCTCAGTATGGCCTCAGGGCTCAGGCTGAGAGCTAACTCAAGCAGTAAAATTATTATTTTAGTACAATAAAATTATTCCATAGGATGCTAGGCTGGTGGCTAAAAGACACTGTGGCTAGGCAAAACCTGTGGAACTTTCTAGAACAAAACAGGGTCCCAGTGCACCCATGTTTTAAAGTTATTAGGGGTTAGGGGATGCATAAAGTGACAAAGTAATCCCTGTTAGATGTGTTTGAAACAACGCTGGAGGGCCTGGGGGGCGGGGGGACATGGCAGCCAAGTGACTTTGGATGTAAATGACATTCATGATGGCTGAAGGGACTCCCCATAAGCATAATCTTGTTTGATAATCGTGTTTCCCACAAGGGCATCAGGGATTGTTCTGAAGCTACTCTGTGGTGTACGGAGATTTAACAATAAAGGGAGAGGCAGATGGTGGGAGTCCGGGTCTCACCGCTGGGGGAAGGTTTCCCATAGCCCAGGCAAGAAGGCCAGAGAGACCCACACAACTAATGCCTCAGAGTCAGGGGCACCAGTGAGAACCCACAGTCAACTCAAACCAACAGAGCATGGAGAAAGTCACACAGCAGTTACTACAGAATGAGGAAAGACACACGCGTGGGTGGAGCCCTGCCATAGAGCTTTTGCCCAGAATCTATCCATGAGGAACTGGGTGATCTCAATGGTGTAATGTGTGCCTAGTATGCATGACATCCTGGTGTCTGCATGAAAATACAGATAGAAGATTATAGATAGATAATAGATAGATCAGTAGATAGATAGATAGATGACAGATACATAGATAGATACATAGATACATAAATAATAACATAGATCCATAAGTACATAGAGCGATAATCTATATATAGGTAGATAGAAGATAGATGATGATAGATAGATAGATGATAAATATATACACAGATGCATAAATACATAGACAGATGATTTATATATAGGTAGATAGAAGATAGATGATAGATAGACAGATGACAGATGGATTATGGGTATATAGAGGGTTGATGAATGGATGGACAGACAGATAGATACACAAATATATAGATACACAGACAGATGATAGATAGATAACAGATGGAATATAGGTGTACAAAGGGTTGATAGATGCATAGACAGATCATTGATAAATATGTAGATAAAAGACAAATCATAGATAATAGACAGACAGACAGACAGATGCTAGATAGATGTGGTCACACATAAAAACAAAGCATTGCTTGCCGTGGTGGTGCACACTTTTAACCTTCTCCCACCCCAGCACTCTTCAGGTAGAGGCAGGCAGATGGACCTTTGTGAGTTTGAGGCCAGACTTGGCTACACAGTGAAACCCTGCCCCACCCAAGACCCAGAAACACAGTAGAGACCCCTGTGTGTGCAAAGAGTTGATATTCGCGAACATTCCCCTGATCCGACAGTGAGGACGAGCTTTCTGCGTTATTAATTTACTTGCTCAGATTCTTTGGCCAGTGGGCTTTCTCTCAGGTGGACCTCGTGTCCTTTTGCCATCTCTGTTCTAACGTAACAAGAGGTTATGGGTTCATCTTGGGTATTTCCATTCCTAATCTGGCACCACCGACACACTCAGGAGACCCGACTTGGGTTCTTACCCAAGCTACAAGTTAAATGTCCATTTATATTGACACAAGGAAATGGTTGATCAAAAAGATTGGCTCAAGAGAGAGAACTGGGCAGCCCCTCATTCAGAGTCCTCAAGAACTGATAGCTTTGGGCTGTTCCCCCAGGAAGTGGATCTAAACACCCTAATCCTACAGCTGGGGGGGGGGGGGCGTGCGGAGCAGGAGTGAAGCCAGTAATTTCCATTCCCAGAATGCAGTGCAGGTCCAGGGACGCAGCTTAAGTGCTGAAGTGCTCATCAAGCATGCGCAAAGTCCTGACTTTGCTCTCCAGCGCCTTATGTGTATTGCATCTGTAATCCCACACCCCAGAAGGTGGAAGCAGGAAGATAGACATCCAAGACCATCCTTAGACACATAAGGTGTTCGAGGCCAGCCTCAGCTCCATGAGATCCCGTCTCAAAGGGGGATAGGGGGCGCTGCACCATGGAAAGGGGAAGGTAGGTTTACAGTGGAGATTACTCAGGAAATAAACTTTCAGTCAGACGCTCACTGTTGGTTCCAGCAGTTGTAAGACAAGGGTGTGGTTGGTGTTGGATGGTTAGGATGTGAGGCAGGAGCATCCTGTATTGTGGTCTCTATCCAAACCCACCACCCTACTCTGATCGTGGAGAAAACCCAAGGCGTGAGAACAAAGTGTGGTTTCATAACAGTGGACCGTGTTGACATGAGAGTTAAAGGCGGGGATGCTAGTGCGAATCTGGGGCCCTCTGTTCTATCTTTATGATGATTCAGTGCACGCACAACTCTTCTGACCGGAAACCTTTTTTTAAAGAAACAGAATGAATTTACAAAGGTCCTTCCTTTCCGAGTCAGTAACTAGGGTGATGTCTTTCGCAGCCATAGTATACAGATAGGAGCTGGAGGGCCGGAGAGACACCTCGGCTGTTAAGAGTAATTATGCTTGCAGAGAATCCAGTTCCTAGCGCCCACATGGAGGCTCATAACTACTGAGACCTACACAGCCTGGATCCTGGAACCCTGACTAGGGGCAATAAGGAAATGAAGAAAGAACTGACATGGACAGAAAATTCAAGTCACACCCTGATGGAATGACCTCCAGGACCTGGAACCTCAGCCAGTTTATTATGTCCAACATGGGAAAGGTTGGCTACTCTCCATAGGAGGCATCTATAGTTGAGCCATCTCAGGCTGCAAACATTAAGGAGAAGGCTTGAGTTGTTAGTGTTTGTTCACATTGATCGATCTTTGGTAAACATCCCCATACTTGGACAGAACAAGGCTTCGCTTTGCTAATTTGCCAAGGGTCAGAGGCTTGAGGATCCTACACAGATCCATGTCCGGGCTAAGAATGCACATTTACGGAGTCATTCACTAAGGCTTCCTCTATACCCTACAAGGTAACAATCTGTAATTCCAGTTCTGAGGAATCTGGCGCCCTCTTCTGGCCTCCATAGGCAACTGCATGCATGTGGTACACATAAACTCACAGAGGCGCACACACAGACACATAAACTAGACAGATCAGTCTTTATAAAGAAGCTGAGAGCATGGAGAGACACGACGGTGCTCTAGGTTCTGTCTGTGAAACACTTGCCACCAAAGCATGAGGAGCTGTGTTTGAACTCACATTTTTAAAATGTTGGTATGTACATTGCAAGATGGAGAGAGGCCCTGGGGCTCACTGGGCAGCCAGCCTGGCCTACCCTGTCTCAGGAAAACAAGGGGGATGGCTTCCTGAGGAAAGACACCCATGGTGACCTCTGGTCTCCACACAAATGCATACACGCATCTGTGTATACACGTGTGTAAGTAACAATATGCACAAACCCACGGCCACACATTGGAATTCTTTCATTCACATAAAGCTTTAACAAGTACCAACTCCCACCTAGTGACATAAAGACCCGTGGCCATGTTGGAATGGGGAGGGGCAGATTTCTGAGAGAGATTCACAGAGGGGTCTTTAGTGGGGTCTGGGTGTGGTGGCAATCTCCACTGTGGCCCTGGCTCCACTGTTGATTAGAGACAAAAATTGCCTTGGAAAATCTGCTTTTTCAACCAGACATGGGTACAGAGTGACGGCATTTGGGGCTGTGCCCCTGGGGACATGGGAAGGTGGCCTGGACCAGAGAATGGGAAGCTGAGAAGCTGAGAAGCTGGGAGCCAGCCTTCTCTGGTTCTGATTGGCTCTGGGAGCCAGTGGTGGCTAATTCCTCCTCCCTGGGGGATCCTGGGAAAGCAGGCCTCATTAGTTGAGGCCTGGCCCCGTGGAACTTCATGTTTCTTAAGAATTAATGGGGTGTCCCCAGAGTAAGAGTGGAGGGGTATCCCTCCAAGTCAGCCCCCTGCCATGCTCATGGGCAGTCGGGGGGAGCAGGCCACCGCCTGAGCGCCCAGAGGGAGGGACTGAGCAAGCTAATGGGCCTTGCCAGCCTCCCGCAGGCCTCAGGATTCTGCCACAGACCAGAGAGGAAGGAGCTAGCACTACTGAGTGTCCTGGGCTCTTTCTAACACAGCCCGGAACTCAGACATCCCAAGAGGTATGGTACCCTATAAGGGGTCATCATGTGGATATATATCCAAGATTGGGGAGCCACTACTTTCTTGAGGACACCTTCTGAGAGAGGTCTCCTTGGCACATCTCCAACTATAAAATTGTCTTCTTCTGATCCATGGTTTCCAGTTCCAAAAGTAGTCAAGGGATGGATAACGGCCATACCACCTGGCCCACATGTGTCTGTCGTACCTGAGTGTGATGTCTCTGAGCTGCACCTCTGTCTCCACTAAATCCTGGGAGTGAGCAGCTCTTGGCATCCAGTAGGTGTTCAATAGTTGTTTGATGCATGGACAGGTTAGAGGTTGGGTCCTGAAAGCCAGCTCAGTGTGTTTATTTCCACCTTGCTGCCTACCTTCCCACCTCTAAGAGCCTTAGCTCCTGGGCCAGCCCCTCCCAGGGTACCACTGAAGGGAAACAGAATCACACAATTTTGCCAACCCCAATCCGTCCAGAGCTTTGCTCAGTCAGAAGGTTCACACACTGCACTGGCTCACAAGGCCCCACACACATCCTTCCACCCCTGCCTAGTCTGCAGCTGCTCCTTCTCTGCTCATCTCACTGTGAGGAACTGAGGGGGGGGTTGTGTTGCTCCTTAAACACCCCTAAGCATGCTCCTGCCTCAGAACGCTTTCCTCTGCTTGCACACCACTTCCATACTGCCTTAAGACCCTCAGGCTCCCT
Organism: Arvicanthis niloticus; assembly: GCF_011762505.2. NCBI lineage: Eukaryota > Metazoa > Chordata > Mammalia > Rodentia > Muridae > Arvicanthis > Arvicanthis niloticus. The sequence continues at coordinate 11,045,302 of NC_133432.1, forward strand.
CCCATTTCTTCTCTGAAAACACCTTACACAAACCAGTACAGCCTTGACAAAATTGTGTGTGTGTGTGTGCGCACAAGCATGTGTACTGTGTGCATATGTATTGTATGTGTGAGTGTGTATACACTTATGAGTATACTGCATGTGTATATGTATATATGTGTATGTGTGTACTGTGTGCATGGATGTGTATGCACTTACGAGTATACTACATGCGTGTATATGGGTATGTGTGCATGTATACTGTGCATGTTACTGTGTGCATGTGAACTATGTGTGTATTTACTGTGTGCATGTGTACTGTGTGCATGAGTGTATATACACTTATGAGTATAGTTCACATGTGTATATATGTGTGTGCATGTGAACTATGTGTTTATTTACTGTGTGCATGTGTACTGTGTGTGTGAGTGTGTATATACTTATGAGTACAGTGCATGTGTGTGTATATAACTGTGTGTATGTGTGTGTGTGTGTAGGTCAGAGGGCACCCTGAGATGTTGTTTCTCAAGAGGGTTCCATCTTTTGTTTTTGAGACAGAATCTCTCATGTGTCTAAAGCTCACCACACAGGCTGAGCTGGCTGTCAGGGGTTCTGCCTCACCAGTACTAGGATATAGGCATGCTCCATAAGGCTTGGTTCTTTTGTTTGTTTTAATGTTGGTGCTGGGAATCGAACTTGGGTCCTCATGCATATGTGGCAAGCACTTTACCAACTGAGCTATGTCTCTAGCTCTTATGTAATTTTTTTAAAAGTTATTCTTAGTGTGTGTGTCTGTGTGTGTGTGTGTGTGTGTGTGCGCACGCACACACACAGTGGGGTAGAGGAATGTATAGAAACCAGAGGACAACTCTTTGGTTCTTCTCTCAGTTGTATTCTGGTTGCAAAGGTCAAAACCAGTCCAGTCTGAGGCACAAGGACCTTCACCCATGAGCCATCTCGCTGGCCAGTGTCAGCATTTTAAATAAATACAAGGCCTGTGGCAGTACCACAGAGATCCTATGGCACTTGAGCTGATGAGAGAAGGGGTTTACTCTTCTGTGCCCCATCTTCCTGGAGTCTGGGCTCCCAGAGGCCCTTTTGAACATCCTCGCTCAAAGCACGACCTATTATCCCCCACCTCAGCTGGCTTGTCAGTTAATCTGCTGCCTGCTTCTGTACGTAAGCTCCAGGGGAACCATGCTCACGTAGGAGGCAGGGCCACACCACAGCCTTCCCACAGCCTGCCCTGCCTGACTCAAGCCATAGGCGAGCTAATGAAAGAAGGGAGGTATGATGTCACACTGGAACAGCCGTGATACCCAGAGCCCAGAAGGTAGATGCAGCAGAGACCAGCAGATCATCCAAGGCTGTGAGATAGACTAAAGGCCCTGCCTGGCACTGGAGCATGCTGGCCAAAGCCAAGAATGCCTCTGTCTTTCTCCTAGATCTTCCCAGGCCTTGGTGTGGGGAGGAGGTTCCAGCTGCCAAGGGAGCCGCTGAACATACTTTGCTCTGGAGACTCCCGGCAAGCAGGGAAGGGAATTAGTGTTGTTTGCTCAGCAAATACGGTAAGGTGGGGAAGTGGTCGTTAGGCTTTAACACATGTGGTGTCTGTTGGCAAATACTCCAGCCAACCAGGCCTGTGGATGGGGTGGCTGGGGCCAAATGGATGAGAGAAGGTAGACAAAAATGCCAATTCACGTCCCAGGATGGGATGGGGGAGGGAACGGGATGCAAGGCTCACGGATACCTACTGTCTAACACAGCCTGGAAGTCTGGCAGGACCCTCTAGTTCTCTCCCCATCCAAGGTAGCTTGAGGTCCAGATATCCCTAGTGTGTCAGACATACAGACTACCCCAAAGCCAAGCTTTACCCATTTCTTTGCTGTTTGAAAGTGGATAGATCACATGATGTCTCCAGGCCATGCTCCAGCATACACAAGTAACCCAATTGCCCAATAGTCTGGAGCATATGCCCCCAGAGCTGCTAACTTTCCTGCATCCCAGTTTCTCCAAAGTGGGGACAACAACATGGCCACATTTGGGGTGCTGTCTTTCCCTCTTACATAATTGTTTTAAGTGGAGCAGCAAGGAAGATCGGACATACGCACACAGATGTTTATGTTTCCCCTTCCTTCCTTCCTTCCTTCCTTCCTTCCTTCCTTCCTTCCTTCCTTCCTTCCTGTGAGGGTCTCGCTGTCCATCCTTGGCCCATTTATATTTTATGTCCTTCATTGGGCAATCTGTAAGTTGTAGGTCTGGGTGACTCAACCCCAGGATTTCTGTGAGTATTTCCTAACTACAAGGGCCACAAGGAGCCAACATACAGCTTTCAAGGACATTGACATCTCTCTCATTTGTTGTTCACAGACACTGCAGATGTTTTTAAAAATTAATTAATCAATTTATTTATTTATGTCTCTCTGTATATATATATATATCGTGTGTGTGTGTGTGTGTGTGTGTGTGTGTGTGTGGTACCCACAAAGTCCAGAAGAGGGCGTTGGATCCCCCAGAGCTTGAGTTATAGACAGTTGTGAGCACCTGATAGGAGTCTGGAGAATCAAAGCCGGATTCTCTGAAAGAACAGCAGATGCTATGAGGCAACTCCTCAAAGGAGGTTTCCTCTTCCTGGATGACTGTACTTTGTGCCATGTTGATAAAAACTAACCAGCATAGATGACAACAGCAGGTAGTGGCTCTTTTGTTCTTCAGGAATCATGGGACCTTCTTCTATGGGCCTCAGTTCACCTCCATCTTTAAATGCACCCCAGGCCACTGCACACTAAGGTGAAAGGGGAAACCCTCAGATGACCCTGGGAGGCTTCATGGATACATGAGACCAGGCTCACTCTAGCTATAGAGGACTCTTCAGAGGGGCTGCCCGAAATTGCTCTGAGATGGAGCAGCCACCTCAGGGGGTCAGCTTTGAATGGCTCTGCACAGTTGCAGTAGGCAGGGGGTGAGTGAGGCTGTGAGCTCACTCTACCTTCTTCTGGAATCTCCTCCAGCTTTAGAGTCACATGATCCTGGAATAGAGACACACCCCTTCCCAGGACAGGAAGCAACACCATCCCATTAGAACCCCACTAAACCTGCACTATACCCAGTGCTCTTGTGCCTTACCGACACCCACCCCCACAGGAACACCCAACAGCAGGTGCCTAGAGAGATCCCTCCCAGACCCCACCTTCTCCATGCCCACCCCTCAGGATGCACCCTGCTCCAAGTCAAGCCCAAGTTCTCTGAACAACACGTTGTTCAGTTTTCTTAAACTCCTGGCTCAGATTCCTTTTAGAATGTTTTCTCATGGGCTGGAGAGATGGCTCAGCAGTTTAGAGCACTGACTGCTCCTCCAGAGGTCCCGAGTTCAGTTCCCAGCAACCACATGGTGGCTTACAACCCATCTGTAATGGGATCTAATGGCCCCTTCTGGTGTGTTCTGAAGACAGCTACAGTGTACGCATATAGAGAAAAAAAAAGATGAATAAAAAAAAATTTCACTGAAAAAAAATGTTTTCTCATTTATCTGTATACTCAGATCAGTTTCTTGAATGTCTATGATGGACCCAGAAGTGTGTCTGTGTGGCTGTTACAGCTCAGGATGAACCCCACCCCCTCACCCCCGACTGGGAAGATAATGTCCTGCCTGGGGTAGGAGCTGATCAAACCCAATAGCAACAATACCAAGACATTGGGGAAAGCACACAGGTCAGCAGGCCATTCTTTGATCCACGATGAGACTCACAGGACATGTACATGACAGCAGAAAACCACCTTGAGCCAGCCTGGATATTGACAAAGGCCAGTAAAGAAAAGACTGGTGACTCGGTTTCCCAGTCTGTCAATGGGATGCAGTACCTGGATCTTCACAAGCCTGACCCACCATGTCTCAGTCTCTAGCCACTCTGTGCTCAACTATCTGGTGCCAGTTGAAAATCTCCTGGTTCTCTAGTCTCTGCTCTCCAAATCCCTGCCCCACTCCCCTGGCTGTGTGTTTAAATATTTCCAAACTTGGATTATTGATGAGGCTGCGAGAAGAACAAGGACTTGGTTTTTGTTAATTTTTTTTTTTTAAATTAAGCATTTACTGAGCACCTGGGCCAAGCATTTTGCTTGGAGTAAGTTCCATTAACACCCCAAACACAGAGCAAAACCTTCTTCTTCCCTGGAAACGTAGACATTTACCAAGTGCCTACTGCATACCAGACATGGAATGTGTTGCACCCATTCTGGAGAACCCATAAGCAGAATTTCAAATAAACTTAACAAGCCGGGTGGGAGGCAGCACCCTTTGCCTTGTAGATGCCCAGCCTTAACGGGGGTGGGGGGGGTCAGAGCTGGGACCGTGAACAAGCAGCTCTGAGCCTTAGTTTGTCTTATAGTTGGAGAGAATGCTCTGTCTCCTTTTTTTGAACAGCTGTGAGGAGTCTGGGGTGGATGACAAATGCAGATGGTGGTTACAAAAAAAGGAGCTGAAAGTCCTCTTATTTGTCCCAATAAATGGGATATTGTGCATACACCACAGACCCAAAGGGTAGGAGGAATGCAGAAAATGCCATCTCTGCTCTCCCCAGCCCAGAGATCCTGTGTGTGTGTGTGTGTGTGTGTGTGCTCTCCCCAGCCCAGAGATCCTGTGTGTGTGTGTGTGTGTGTGTGCTCTCCCCAGCCCAGAGATCCTGTGTGTGTGTGTGTGTGTCTGTGTGTCTGTGTGCTCTCCCCAGCCCAGAGATCCTGTGTGTGTATGTGTGTGCTCTCCCCAGCCCAGAGATCCTGTCTGTGTGTGTGTGTGTGTGTGTGTGTGTGTGTGTGTGTGTGTGTCAGGGGCATCTCCCAAGATCACTTCTAGGCTGGACCTATGCCAGCAACAAATCCCCTAGGGAATCTGGGCAGCCACACCTGATCCATATTATGGGGTTTGGCATTTGGCCATGGTTGGCCCCTAGTGTCCCAGAGAAAGTCTTGGATGGGCCTTTCTCTGGTACCAGCAGGGGGTGGCCAAGGCTTCCAAAACTGAGGTACTTACACCATGGCTGAAGGTACCATTCAGGCCGCCTAGAGCCAAGTCCTGCTTCCCATTTTTCAGTGTTCCACTCTGCCTCCCCCCGCCCCCTTCCTCCCTATCTGCCTCTTAGACATCAGTCTTCTCCTGGCAACCATCACTGTTGTGCCTGGTTAGACTGCATTCTTGTAAACAGAATCATATATGTGTTGGGTTTGTTTGATTATTTTTAAATATAGACCTATGGTTTGTGCTGGGAGGTTCTGCGTACCTATGGTATCAGTCTGCCGTCATTACTGTAGATGTACAGCCTCTGTAGTATGCCCCTCCAATTCTTCTTGACTATCAAGCAAGGAGCATTATGGGAACCGCAGGGTGGAATCTGACAGCTCTGTGATTGAGATTATTTTTTTAGGGCATTGTTGGGTACACACAAACATTTCACTTCCTAAAGATGTTCGTGGTGGCTTCAGATGCATGGTACTCTCTGTCCTCCGGTCCAGAAGTTCACTTAGGTGAGGGATCTTTGCTTTATTTAAGAGATATCTTGTGGCTGGACAGCAAACACAGCACAGAAAATGATGAACTCATCCCACAGCAACCAGGAGGGGGCAGAACCCACAGGAGCTCCTAAACCATCCCCCCATCGCCCCCCAGCCCAAACCCAGCCTTGAAGTTTAGAACGGTTAGACACTGCCCCTGCTAAATTCTCACAACCCCCTTTGATGGACTCTAATGACCTCATCATCTCATGCCCCATCCTCCCACATACTCACACACAGGCACACACACATGCATACACACACTCACATACATGCATACACACTCACACACACTCACGTACATGCACACACCATCACACACACTCATGTGCATGCACACACTCATGTACATGCACACACTCACACACACTCACGTACATGCACACACAGTCACACACTTATGTGCATGCACACACTCATGTACATGCACACATACACACACATGTACATGCACACACAGCCACACACACTCATGTGCATGCACACACTCACGTACATGCACACACTGCATCCTGTGGTCTGAAAAGGAGGTAGCAGTTCTTCGGCCCAAGAATGACTTCCCATAATTGGGGCTCCTGGTTGCGATTTCTCTGTCTTCTATTTTATCCGAAAAATGCCTGGCAGTAATTGCCCATCCTCGGACATGGAGAGGAGCCTCTCTTTTTCTCGTTCATACTCCCAATTGGACTATTACTGCCCTGGCCTGCTTTCCCTTAAATAGACCCTGCTCAATTTGTAGGCATTTTCTAGAAGAGAAGATTCATCTCTCAGGACTGTGTAGAAGAACAGGAAATAGCCAGACTTTGTCTGGGGATGGAAGGCAGTGTGATAGTCTTCTCTCTCTCTCTCTCTCTCTCTCTCTCTCTCTCTCTCTCTCTCTCTCCCTCTTAAAGAAATTAAAAACCTGGCCAATCTATTTGTTCCCATTTCATAGAGGGAGAAATCAAGGTTAGTGATTGTTCTAATCAGAAAAACAGGACTTAGTGTGGCAAGAGGTTCAGATATTCAGCAGTAGGTAGGGTTGACAAGACTCAGCCGGGAAGAGCATTTGCTGCCAAGCCTGACAACCTGAGTTCAATTCCCAGGGACCCACATGGTGAATGGAGAGAACCAACTCCCACAAGTTTTCCTTTGATCACTACTTATGTGTCATAGCCTGCATCTGTTCACCACACATACACACACACAAATAAATGAAATAATTATAAAATGATGGAAGGATATATTATAAATAGTATCAAGATGATATTGGGGGGGAGATTATATTTGGGAATCCAGTAACATTTGCAAGTACTGGAGGGGCTCAGAAGAGACCAGCAGAGACCACAGGCATTCCTAGAAATCCCTGGTGCTGCCTAGCAATGGGGTAAGGGGTTTGTTCACCAATTTATTCTTTACAGAATGGGACGGAAAGGAGCAGAATCCAGGGAGGTGGTCACTCAGGGCAGAGAAAGCAATGCTTCTACCCTGGGGAACTATTTCCCAGTTCCATGAGATTTTTACAAGCCAGTCTGAACATGACATAAAATACATTCCATTGCTGGGGGTGTGCTGGTGCCATGCTTGACATTCTAACTCGAAGAGGCTGAGGCAGGAGGATTGGAGTGAGTCTGAAGCCAGCCTAGACTACAATGTGAGAATTTATCTAAATGAAACCAAATAATATTCACAATAGCGATGTACATTTATTTGATATCTAGTGTCTACTAGTTTTGAAATATGAAATCTTTTTTCCTTTTTTGCAGTTTTGTGTTTTCTGCCAGGTCCCCCAAATTTTAGATTTTTCATTCATTCATCCATCCATCCATTTATCCATCAATCCATTCATCCATTCATCCATTCATCCATCCATCCATTCCATCCATCCATCCATCCATCCATCCATCCATCCATCCATCCATCCATCCATGTGTATGGTCATGTAAGCCATGGCCACATGGTAGGACATGGCTACATCATAGTAGGAAAACTTGCAGAAGTCTCTTCTCTCTTTCCACCGTTTTGATCCCAGAGATCAAACTCAGATCAGCACACTTGGCAGCAAGCACCTTTGCTGACTGAACCAACCACCTTGCTGCCCAAGTCAACATCTTTGATGGGTGCTCACAGTCCCAAGTGGGACCCCAGGCTCAGTGAATGATCCAGCCAGGATGCTGACCAGGAGCGTCCTTAGTTGCATTTGGAACATCTGAGTCAAGACAGAGGCCCCAATGCCTCCCCTGCTGGATGCCTCCCTGGCCTTTCATGGAAGCTGACAAAGCCCACACCCAGTGGTAACATCTCTATCTCCTGTCACGAGGCGCCTGTCACTCGGCCACCTTCACACCTGCCTTTTCCCTCCCCACCCACGCGCCACCTCTACAAAGCCACCTTAGGGCTGATCAAAAGAGGGTGCTGCCTTAAGTCAGCAACCTCCCCAAGGCTGTCGGGAATGGGGGGGGGGGAGTGGCTGCTCCCCAGGAAGGCCACTGTCCTCCTCTTCCCCTCCCCCTCCGGATTCTCCGCAGCCTCCCGGATCATCGCTGAAAGGAATACTTTGCAGCGTTGTTGGGTCTTTGTTGGGGCGGAGGAGGGCGCAGCATAAAGGGGCTGAGAGAGTGAACTGGGGGGCGCAGGGCGGGAGGGGAAGAGGACGGATTCTCTGTGTCTAAAGGGGAATTAAAGTGCTTTTACCGGAGTGAAGAAATCAGATGAAGAATGGGCTGAGAACAAAAGGCGAAAGTCTGCGCGCAAGGCCGGCTGAATAGGCTCCGATCCCCTTAAGTTTGTAAACCCCCTCCCCATCCCTAAGCCTCCCTTCCTCGCTGCTGCCAAGAACAAACGCGGGGGAGGAAAAACAGAGCAGGGGAGGGGGAAGGGGACGGCAGGACCAGGGCCCAAAACCCCTAAAATAAAAGGTAATCCCTCGGGCACTCTGCCCTCCTGGACCCTACCGGGGGTCTGATTAAAGGTCCCACATGAAGCCACCCTTCCATTCACATGCAAGGAGCAGGATTTACAAGAAAAGAGGCAGCGAAGAATAGGCAGACAGGAGAAAAGGGGAATTATTTGTGTCCCGTAACGCTTGTTAAGCGCTCTTCTTTGAGTGCACCAGACAAGACAAGGCTCAGAACTGGAAGAGAAATCCAGGGCACACACCCCCTCCACCCTCCCCCTCCAGCGCGCCACCCCCCCCCCCCCCAGCTCGAGCAAACCCAACCACCCAATGCAGACTGGGGGCCAACCACACACATCAGGAGTGCCCGCACATACATGCCCAAGCCCGAGGACACATGCAAGGGGCTGTGAGCAAGGCTATAGACTCAGAAGAGAACTGTAATTAACCTCGGGTCCCCTGGCTGACAGTGATCTAATCAAACCAGCCTTTCACATCCTCTCTGTGCCCTTAGCTGGGTGGCCGAGGTGGTGTAGGGGGATGTGGCCTCTGGGGATGGATGGTGGAGTGTGTAGCCCATCTCTTATGTAAGATGCCTCCCTGGCTCCTGCCTCAGGACCTTTTCACATGCCAGGCCTTGGAGTAGGGTGCTGTTCCCACCCCTTTGGCAGAGTTGGTTTGTAGCTCAGATGGGAGACAGCGAAGCCTTTCCTGTCTGGTCCCTCCTCTCTCTTAAACCACCGCACCTTGATCCCGACACTCCAAAGCCCTCCAGACCCAGCAATTTACAGTTAATGGGATGTTACAGTTTATGTGTGACACACTGTAAGGTTCCTAAGATATAAATAAATGTATGGCCATGGGTGTGAATGCATTAGGGAGGTGTGAAGGAAGGTGACATTTATTTCTTGTTGAAATTGTTCAAGATTCGTCTGATCAACCACACGATGGGAAAGGACAGTGGCAGCTTCTGCCGGAGGAAGTGAATCACTAAAGTCGGGTCTCTGGAGGCTGAACCTGCATCTTCATTCCCAATGTGCAATTTGGGTCTGCTCTATCATGAGGTAAACAGCCTCTACCTTGGGCTCTGGTTGCTGGCTGCTGAGATCCTTAACCAGTATCCCCTTCTCCTGGAAGCCATGATGGATTGAAACTCTCCGAGACTGTGAGCCCAAACCTTTCCCCTCTCAAGGTATTTCCATCAGGCGTTTTGTCAGAGCAATTTGAGGTTAACGTAGACAGCCAATATAAAAGATATTTACAGGACATATTGTACCTCATTCATTTACTTATTTCTTTGATTTAGAGCTTCTGGGCACCACGCATGCCCGTAAGCTCACTTCCACTGGCCTCCATCTCGAGTGTGTACGTCATTTAATACTAAGCTCAAGCAATTATCTTAAATCTGGAGTAGTTTTGACTGATTCTAAAACTATGTAAAGTCAGCCCAGGAAGCAAAAAATGCAAAAGATCTCAGTCAGGCTGCTCACGGGAGCACCTCAGCCAGTGTTCCCCACTCTGGTTGCTTGTTTTAGAAACTCATGTGATAATTGTGGCCATCTTTACTGCCTGGGTGGTTAGTTTCTCTAATTTCTTTTAATATTTATCGTGTGTGTGTGTGTGTGTGTGTGTGTGTGTGTGTGTGTGTGTGTGTGTGTGTGTGGTGGGAGAGTACCACACACTATGTGACACACTGTTAAGGCCCAGGGAGTGGCGCTATTTGGAGGTGTGGCCCTGTTGGAGTGGGTGTGGCCTTGTTGGAGTAGGTGTGTCATTGTGGGCGTGGGCTTTAAGACCCTCCTCCTAGCCTCCTGGAAGCCAGTCTTCCACTAACACCCTTCAGAGGAAGATGTAGAACTCTCAGCTCCTCCTGCACCATGCTCTGGCATTGACAAAACCAAAAGAGGTCAGTAGTTCCTGCTGGAGCTGGAGCTGGTTGTGAGCCCCCATGTGGTGCTGGGACCTGAACTGAGCCAAGTCTCCAAATTTCTCTAGCCTTAAGTCTTCATCAGTCCACCACCAGTGGGCTCACCTCCAGACTCGTGCCTTCCCCTTACCTCCACAGTGCTACCCCAGAGCAACCCTCCCTGGAGCTTGCTTAGACAGGCACAACGGCCTCCAGCCACGACACCCTTCAGTGATCAGGTCTGTCTTCCACAACCCAGATCAGCCATCTCTTGGCTTTAAGACTTCTGGTAGATTCTCACTGTCTCCCAGAGACTGACATCTGCCTTCCCGCTCCCCGGGGCATTTCCTACCTGGTGCCCTTCGTACAGCATCGCCCACTGTTGTGGTGGCTGCTCGCCTAGTTAACCCTTCCTGCAGATCAGTCAGTGCTGAGACAGGCGCCGACCATCACACACAGACACAGGCTCACACACTTATACACGCACACCATTGATTTCGAGGAGGAAATTTTCGAAGTTGTAAGATCTCTTAGACACTTTAACTACCTCCTGACTCTCGGGGTCTTCCGCAAAGGACAAAAAAAAAGGGGAGGGGGCTGGAGGAGACACCTGGGTGCCTTGAAGAGAGAGAGGTAGGAGCCTTGCAAGGCGATCCCGCGCACGCATGCGCATGCATGCACACCTCAATTATACCTCGGCAAGCTGAGCGGAGGAAAAGCTGGATTGATTCGAAGATAACAATTAGGGAAGGACTCTAATTCCTGCTGTGATTGCGACACTCGGTTTATTTTTAATTTGTATCCATAATAAAAATAATAATTACAAGGGCTGGCAAATTGTAGCTTTAGCTGAGAAATTAGATTGACGCCGCCCACCTTCCTCTCCATCAGGAACGCAGCCTCCTCTCCCTCCCTGCAGCTCTCCTACTCTGGAGCCACAGACCTCACTTTAAATATAGAGACTCATTAGTGAAGGGGTGGGGGGGCGACTGAACTTTCTTTAGGCTCCCGTGGGTGGGGCAGGATGCTAAGTACATTCCTGGAGACTGGTGCATTTGGCCCTCAGGGTGGCCTCTGAAGAGAGAACCCCAGCTTCTTCTTTATGGAGGGAGGTAGGACAGCTGAGGGCGCCCAGCTGGTAGTTCACTGGACTCTGTCTGAGGCAAGGTTCAGGGGCCAGATTCATTCCTCAAAGTCCTCTGGAGTTTGTGTTTGGCTTTCTTAGCCAGAGTGCACACTCTGTCCCACTGTAACCCAGAGTGGGACTCAGAGCCTATGGACAAGGGTACACCCAGACTCAGGTTTGGAGTCCCTGTCTGTTGGGGACCAATGAAGAAGAGATTAACCCAGACTGGGGACTGTGGTGGAGGAGGAAAAAGAAGGTGGGGGCGGGAGTGGGGGAGAAAAAAACGAGAACAAAGATGCAAACAAATCCAAGCCCTTTCTCTGGAATGCTCTGCCAGGATCATGTGTTTGGACATGTTCAGTTTGAGGCTGTCCATCCATGCAGTCTTCCGTGGGAGTGTGTCCATGTGTGCCCATGAACTCTGTGACAGTTTGTATATGCTTGGCCCAGAGAGTGGCACTATTAGAAGGTGTGGCCCTGTTGGAGTGGGCGTGGCCTCGTTGGAGTGGGCGTGGCCTTGTTGGAGTGGGCGTGTCGCTGTGGGTATGGGCTTTAAGACCCTTATCCTAGCTGCCTGAAAGTCAGTCTTCCACTAGCAGCCTGAGGATGAAGATGTAGAACTCACACTCCTCCTGCACCATGCCTGCCTGGACTCTGCCATATTCCCGCCTTTATGATAATAGACTGAACCTCTGAACCTGTAACCCAGCCCCTTTTAAATGTTGTCCTTATAAGAGCTGCCTTGTTCATGGTGTCTGTTCACAGCAGTAAACCCTAACTAAGACAAGGTCCTTGGGTATATGTGCATGTGGAGGACAGAGAAGGACAAACATTGGTGTCTGCCTCTGTCTCTCCCCCCCTTTATATTTTTGAGACAGGGTCTCTCACAGAACGTGAAACTCCGATGACTTCCCAGGCTCCCACCATTGTAAGGCTTTCAAACCCATAACCAACAAAGCTGGACTAAGATTCCAGATGATCTGAGTGACTCAGAATTCCCATCCTGAGGGTAAGAAAGAAGAACTCCATTCAAACAGGCAGGACATTGGAAAAATGAGCCCAGATGTCCCAGGGTGGCTTGCAACCACTTGAGAACCTTTAAGATGGCTCAGCTCACCAGGCAGTGGTGGTGTATGACTTTAATCCCAACACTCGGGAGGCAGAGGCAAGCGGATCTCTGAGTTCAAGGCCAGCCTGGTCTACAGAGTGAGTTCCAAGACAGTTGGGGCTACACAGATAAACCCTGTCTCAGAGAAAGGGGGTGTTCCGTTCAGTTTTCAGCACAGATATTCAGACCCTCAAGATCAGAATTAAGGTTTGAGAAGATACCACGGTTCCCTCTGCTGCCTAACTTGATCCCTAGTGCAGCAGTTATAACTTTGTTCCTGATTGTGGCTCCCAGTCCCATCATCCTTCATCTGACACAGGAGGGTCTGCCCTGAATCCCATCCCTTCAGACACAAGGTGACTGAGGTGACTGAGCTACATATGCCTTCCTATGAAGCTATGAAGAAGGAGAAGAGGAAGAGGAAGAGGAAGAGGAAGAGGAAGAGGAAGAAGAAGAAGAAGAAGAAGAAGAAGAAGAAGAAGAAGAAGAAGAAGAAGAAGAAGACGAAAGAGGGGGAGGGGGAGGGGGAGGGGGAGGGGGAGGGGAGGGGGGAGGGGGAGACAGACTGTGTGTCCTCCAGGAACTTCAGCATAGAAATGATATCAGAGCCCAGCTGCCACCCCAGATCCAAGCTCCAGGTCAAGGAAAAAGTCACTTAGCCAACCAGAGTGGAAAGTCCACAAGTATCCCTGAAGAAGGAAGAGAGATCTCAAGGTCCAACTCTGAGATTAATCCTTTCTACCCCAACATTGCCAAGACCAAGTTAAGGAGTCAAAAGATAGGGCTGGTCTTGTGTTTAGTTGAATGTGAATGACTGACAGGAGTCCACGGAGGGCAGGTAAGAAAGCAGTAGAGACAGAGCAGGTGTTTGAGATCTAGAAAGACTCAGTGTGGATGCTACCTGCCATCTTGGGCAGGTGCATGTGGATGACAGGGAAGTCCTTTCTCACGGTCAGTTCCTGCCTACCATCTCTCCAAATGCATACTTCCTGCTCACCCAGTCACCTCTCCAATGCTGGCCTTTCTCTCTCTTTATGTGGAGAGGGATTTCTTGATTACCACACCATTGGGTGAGCTCCGCTGAGCCATTAAATTACCATTTCTGGAGCCTAGAGAGACTCAGTGATTGAAAGCATTGGTTGCTCTTCCAGAGAACCTAGGTTTGATTCCCAGCACCTACATAGTGGCTCACAACTACCTATAAATCCAATTACAGGGCATTTGATGAACTTTTCTGGCATCCTCTGGCTTGAGACACATGTAGTGTACACACAAACACCACATATACATTAAATACGCATCTTTTTTTAAAATGCTATTTCTGTGGGTCAAACCCTAGCCCCAATCAAAAGCAAATAAATGCCCTGCACCTCCTCCCTCGGGCTTTGCAGGAACAAGATGTGGAACCTTAATTTTAGAAAGACAATCTGGGAGGCAGGTCAGTGGTGGCGCATGCCTTTGATACCAGCAATCAGAGGCAGAGGCAGGCAGATCTGCCAGGCCTATGGAGCAAGTTCTAGGACAACCAGGGCTACAAAAAAAAAAAAAAAAAAAAAAAAAAAGAGGAGAAGAAGGAAGGAAGGAAGGAAGGAAGGAAGGAAGGAAGGAAGGAAGAGAAAGAGACAGTTTGGGGTTGGGAGACTGAGAAGATGCTCTGCCCTTCATGTATGAGCATGAGAAACAGATCACCCAGAACCCCTGTTTTTTAAATCAGGTGGGGAGAGGGGCAGATTATAATCCTTGGGTTTGAGAGACAGTAACAGGAAGATTCCTGGAGCTCTCTGGCCGCTGGTCTAGATAAACTAGCGAACTGCAGATTCAGTGAGAGACCCTATCTTAAAAAAACAAGAACAGAAACCACTAAGCCAGGTGTGGTGATACAGGCCTTCAATCCTAGCAGAGGGAGGCAGAGGCAGGTGGATCTCTGTGAGTTCAAGGCCAGCCTGGTGCACATGATGGATTCCAGGTTAACCAAAGCTACACAATGAGACCCTGTCTCAAAATAAAATGAATAATGATAATTGGAGACAGATTGAGGAAGATGGACTTCTGGCTTCTCCATGTGAGTACACATGTGTACACACACACAAACACACACACACACACACACACACAACTAGACAGGGCATGAATGGGGAAGGGTAAGGACTTGCCACATAAATTAATGCTGCCCAGAGTGGATCTCTGTGCTCTGTTCTCAAGGCAGAGGCTAGAGACTCAGCCATTTTCAAGGAGGGGGAAAATGTGTGTGTGTGTGTGTGTGTGTGTGTGTGTGTGTGTGTGTGTGTGTAGTATACACATACATACATATATACACATATAGATACATAGTAGATGATAGATAGATAGATAGATAGATAGATAGATAGATATCTCCTTAGTGACAGAATGGCTTAAGTTACACATGCCATTCTCTTCTGGGCTAATGATGTTATTACCTGTGGCCCCTTGTAACTGCTGCCTGGAAAGAGGGCACAGAAGCTGGGTTGGGGATGAGGAGGCAGATGCTGGCTGTCTCAGACTCCAACTTCTTCACAGACTCCAAAGCAGATTGGTGGGGCAGCTCTCTCCCCTGTTGTGGCAAAACACAAAACATTAATTAAAAATAATCGCCACTCCTTCCCCCAGAATTAAAGAGTGTGATGCACGGGTTCGTTTTTTAAGAAAGGCAATTTGACGCCAATAAATCACAATTATAAAAACTTCATTGCGGTGGAGAGCAAGCTCTCTGCCATTGTCCTAATTACACACTGCAGGGATAATGAACGTTAATGATTTAACGTGCAATAATTACAATTGAAAAATAAAACAGTAATCGCCATCGTTATTGTTATCAATAAGACAGCTATTTTGGCAGGGCTAATCTCCACTTGAGTCTGAGATGAAATTTTAGAGCTCTCTCTCTCTCTCTCTCTCTCTCTCTCTCTCTCTCTCTCTCTCTCTCTCCCTCCCATCTTTGTTAATACAAGAGACATATGGTGTGAAGCAGGTGTCTCACCCCTACTCAGTGGTCAAAGTTGAAGGTTGAAATCCAAGACTTCTCCTCACCTACTTCCCAAATACCTTCTCACAGAGAGAGAGAGAGAGAGAGAGAGAGAGAGAGAGAGAGAGAGACTATCTTCATATTCCTACTGGGCATCCAGAACCAGGATGACTAAGCAAGGCGGGCAGTGCCCACTGCCTTGGATAGGAACATAAAACGAAGATCCCTCTCGCCCACCTCCTTCAGGATGGTGTCTTGACCGAAGTCACTCTTGAGCTCGCAAGTGAAACCATCCATAGCTCTCTACTGGGGGAGGGGGGTAAAGAAGACACCCAGGTTTCTCAGCCTCAACTTTCCTGTGAGATAGGAAAATGGAGCCTCGGCTTGAGTCAGGGTCCCACCATGAGCTGAGAGACTTTGATGGAATCTTTCCACACTCCTGTCCCTTGCTCCCACCACAGTTCATGAAGTTTGAAGTGGAGGCCACCTCGGTGTTTCATGGGTTTAAGTGTGTGTGTGTGGGGGGGGGATATAACCAAAGACCTCAAAAAATGCTTCTCAATGAACCAAGACCTTCAAGAGAGCTGGTCCCCCCCACTGCTGACATCAAACACAACCCTAGCCAGCCTCCTCAGTCAACTGGCTCTACCATCTTCCCTGCCACACAGCTCACTGTGAGCAGTGCCTCCCCCCACCCCCACCCCACCCCCACCCTCATCCCTGCTCCCAGGCAAGCCACACTCCCGCCTTCAATATATCCAGAATTCCAACATCGTGTTCTTCACAAATTGTCATTTTCTGCCCCATGCTAGGGTTCTTCATGTCTGTGCTCTAAACGTTATGAGCCCTCAGAAAGAATTTGATATGGCACCCCAGCATAACTCTCAATGTAGAGGCTAGGGATGTGGCTCAGTGTGGCTAGGGATGTGGTTTGAGTACCTGCCTGGCTTTGCACATGCCCCATGGTTCTATTCCCCAACACTACATAAAACAGGGGAGTTATAGTTCTTGTTTTCAATCTCAGTACTCAGAGAGTAGAAGAAGGAGGATCAGGAGTCCAAGGTCATCCTTGGCTACATGAAGAGTAAGAGAGAGGACATCCTGGGCTCCCAAAAAGAATGCAAAGGTCCTTGCAATTTCCAAGTCCTTTAAAAATTATATGTATTTGTTCATTTTGTGTAAATAAACATGTATCTGTGCAGATATGGGCAAGTTACAATGAGCCTGCAAAACTCAGAGGATAACTGTGGAATTGGTCTGTCCTTCCACCTTGCAGGTCCTAAGGATGGAGCTTGGGTCATTAGGCTTGATGGCTATCTTAGGGTTTTACTGCTGTGAACAGACACCATGACCAAGGCAACTCTTATAAGGATGACATTAAATTGGGGCTTATTTACAGGTTCAGAGGTTCAGCCCATTATCATCAAGGTGGGAGCATGGCAGCATCCAGGCAGGCATGGTGCAGGAGGAGCTGAGAGTTCTACATCTTCAGGCTGCTAGTGGAACACTGACTTCCAGGAAGCTAGGATGAGGGTCTTAAAGCCCACGCCCACAGTACCACACCTACTCTAACAAGGCCACACCCACTCCAACGAGGCCACACCCACTCCAGCAGGGCCACACCTACTCCAACAAGGACATGCCTACTCTGTCAAGGCCACACCCTCTAATAGTGTCAGTCCCTAGGCCAACCATATTCAAACTATGACAGTGGCTAGTGCTTTTATCTGCTAAAGCATCTTGCCAGTCCTACCTTTTAAAATTCAACATCCACAAGTACTGCACCCGGAGAATAGAATGGTTGGAAAATACACACAGTGAACAGAAGAGAACTATGAGCCAGCCAGCCACACACACACACACACACACACACACACACACACACACACACACACTTCTCTGAGCCTCTGCCTCATCTAAGCTGTCCACTGGTGGTGTCTTATTTCACTCTGACACCCACCTACACGGTGAGTGTAAGCTGTTTCTGCCACACATGAGGAAACAGAAGCCCAGTGATTCACAGACAACCTAGCTGGCATGAGGCCAAGCCTGGATCCCACACAGGTGCCTGGCCTGCAGCCACAGCCGCCAACCTTTGTCTTTCTGCAGATGTATAGCCACGACAGTTTCCCACGTTGTTAAACTATCTCAGTAGATCTCACGGCCATACATCGCCGGTACAGACTACCACTAGCTTCTCCCGCTCCTACCATTGGACATTTTGCTTGTGTGTAATTACTCACTGTAATATACAGTCTTTGAGGACCATTAATGTTTATCAACCTCTGCCCACATCTTGGATAATTCCTAGGGATGCTTTCTAAGGAGGAAGATGCCAGAGGTGGAGGACGTGGGACCTCTAGTCACCTGCATCCTTGAGGTGCAGTTGATGAATAATGAAGACTAAGAGGTTATGGGTCCTTGTATCAGCTTGTTCTGACCCATGATGGGGAGCTCTGAGATCAAAGAGGTTCCATGGGGCAATAGGTGTTTCTAGAAAGCCCAGCTTCATCCCCCTGTGTTTCCAACCCCAGACCACCAGATTCTGCTCTCTGTCACTTTAGCTGTGACTTTTCAAGTATCCAAAGAGTCGTGCCATTTAAACAACTCTTCCTTCCTTCTTTAAAATATATCTTTATTTATGTCTACATGTGTATGCATTCCACATGTGTGTAGAACCCAATGAGGTCAAAATAGGACATTAGATTCCCTGGAACTGGAGTTATAGATGGTTGTGAGCTTCCAGGTGGTTGCTGGGAACCAAACTCAGGCCCTCTGCAAGAGCAGGCAGTTCTCCTAACCACCGAGCCATCTCTCCAGGCCTCTTCCTGACTCCATTCACATCCATGCTGTTGTGTGTCCGGGATCCACTCCTTTTGATGGCTGAGCTCACACCATGTGTGTGCCACACCCATTCATTCGTGGATGGGTATTTGAGTTACAATGACTTGTCTTGTTACTGAATTGGGAGAGCTTTTTATATTTTGTAGCTATACTAGCCACAATAGAGCAGTTGAGAAGGCAGCCAGTGAGCCTCTCAGCTCACACAATGAATCTAATCACTACGCTTGATGTCCTTCTTCGGGATTGTGTCTCCACAGGACTTGGTGCTGCAAGGCATTTGAAAGGGTCTGTATGTTTACCTGAACAGACACAAATAAAATATAAATGTGAGTGGATAAAATTAACATGATATAACACACATAAGATAGTAACATGGTAATCATCCCGAGATAAACTCTAGATTCTATGTATGAAAGAAAACATGCTGTTTGTGACTTTGTTTTACCCAGTGTCACAGTCTTCAGTTCTATCCATTTTTCTTGTAATGACTTAATTTCTTTCTTTTCAGTATTAGAAATTTCTTAATTTCTAATACTGTGTGGTTTGTGTGTAGTGGTATGTGTAAATGCACAAATATACATACATATATAACGTATTGATATATATTAGTCAAGCCATATAATCTACATAGGTGCCATAAGACAAATACAGAAAATTTGATATATACTATCAGTACATATTAATATATAATATTACATTAATATATATTAGTTAAGTCATAGAGTCAATGCAGTCAGTGCCATAGAGTCAGTGCCATAAACAGATACAGAAAATGTGATGTATATGTATACATATATATCTGTATGTACATTTTCTGTATCTGTTAATGACACTTGCTTGATTCTATGATTTAACATATATATATGTGTGTGTAATATTATATATTAATATATACTGCTAATATATATCACAATTTCTGTATCTGTTTTATGGCACCTATGTAGATTCTATGATGACTACTGTGAATAATGCAGCAATAAATATGGGTATCTAGGACCTGGAGCCACAGCTCAGTGGATGAAAGTACTTGCTATGCAAGCATGAGAACCTCACTTCAAATTCTCAGCATCCACATAAAAACTGGGCACATCTATTTGTGCTTTGTGCCTGTGTCTGCAGCATTTCCGAGTGGAGACGGGGAATGACAGGGGGTTAGTGACCAGCCCTTAGCAGAACGAGGCAGCTAGAGGCTCAGCGGAACCTTATTTCAAATATAAGGTAGAGTGACGGAGGAAGAGCCTGCAGTGTTCTCCTCTGGTTTCCACACGTAAGAGCACAGGTACATGAATGCAAAGGCTCACACAGGCACATGCTCACACGCAAACATGGGTACAGAGACAGACACCACGCCTACACAGACACACACAAGCACACACACAGAGGCACACACCACACTTATACAGACAGACTCACACATGCACACACAGACACACACACACATGCATGTGCCCAGAGACAGATGCCCCCGACACACAGACACACACTTTCACACATGCATACACAGACACATACACACACACACACACACACACACACACACACTCCCGCACATGCACTCACTTGAACACACAGATACATGCTCACACACATGCACATGGAGACAGACACACACACACATGCACACAGACACACAGACATGTGCATGCACCCAGAGACAGATGCCCATGCATACAGACACACACACACACACACACGTGTGCACTCATACACACACGGATGGACACACAAGCATACACGCAGACACAAAGAACTAGTTAAGTCACCAATTCCTCAGCCTCAAACCAAGATTCTGATCTGAGGGATCTTTGAGGGATTGGGATGTCCCGTGGAGATGCTCAGTGGTTCTGTTGTAAGTGACACAGGACTGCCTTAATTTCTATGATGCTCTTTGCCGATGCCACTGGCCCTGGTCTCAGCCACACCCTGGGCTCTGGCAGAGCCCTACAGTCTCTGATAGTGACTGGTGGGCTAGGGAGGCCATGCTCTCATTTTTCAAGACCAGGTCTCCCAGAGAACCTGCTGTGGCACCTTAGACCAAGGCCATTACAATGTCCCTGCCAGTCTGAGACTTATTATCACACGCTCCTAGAAGCGAAGCCCTGGGACCAAGCACCTCACAAATCAGCTCCATTAAGCCTTATAATAAAGACAAATGGAGACAATCTGTGTCTCGTGTAGCCCAGGCTGGCCCCAAACTCAATGTGCAGCTAAGAATGATCTGGCCTTCCCACCTCCAAATGAGATTATATGTGTGCACCACCACGCCCAGTTTATTCAGTGCTATAGGGATCAAGCCCAAGGCATCATGCATGCCAGGCAAGCCATCCCCGGCCCATGTATTTTTCAGTGCCCAAGTTACAGCTGGAGAAACTGAGGTTCTGAAAGGTTCAGATGTTTTCCAGAGTCACTCAGATAGGATGATCCAGGCTCAGCTTCCTCCAAGCCCAGGAAACAGTGCCAAGTCTGATTATAGATTAGCTGAGATGCTCTGAGAGAGGAAACCAGATGAAGCACCTCGAAGGACCTGGAGCAGATAAAAATAGCCAGGAATGGGCGTGGAGGTGAGCCAGGCCAGCGCTCCTAATTTACGGCTCCCAAGACTGTGAAGATGTGGACTAAAAGGCAGGTGAGGACAATGTAATTAAAGAATTAAAAGGTAATTTCCAGGGACAGAGCTCGCCAGGGCTCAAGATGGGTAATTGGCAGTGCAGTTCAGGTACAGCCTACACTGCAGCCTAAGCTGCCTCTTCCTCCTCCTCCCCTCCCTCCTCCTTTCCCTTCTTCCTTTCCTCTTCCTTCTCCCTTGCTTCCTCCTTTTCCTCCTCCTCCCTTCCCTCTTCTTCTTCCTTCTCCTTCCCCTCCTCTTCTTCCTCCTTCTATTCCTCTTCCTCCCCTCTTCCCCCTCTTGCTCTACCCTCCTCTTCCTCCCCTTCCTCCTCCTCCCTCTTTAGCTTGCTCATTCATCCCTTTTCCTCTCCTCCATTTATTCCCTCAGATTTCCTCCTCCCTTTCTCCCCTTTTCCCTCTACTCAGGGACTGGTCTTTTACCCCCAGAGGAGACAGTGTCTGAATTATTGCCACATATCTACCATCCTCATTCCTGCAGGCCTCCTTGTGGGGTGGGGTTGAATCCTGACAATGGTGCAGGCCCCCAGCCACCAGCCACCAGCCACCAGCCACCAGCCACCAGCCACCAGCCACCAGCCACCAGCCACCAGCCACCAGCCACCAGCCTCCTGTAACTTGCACAGAGGCCTGAATCTGTCCTCAGGAAGGATGCAGGGAATGAGCAAGTGAGCAGGAAGGTGGGTTTTTGATAGATGTTTGACTGGGTGGTTACAGAGATGACTCTGGAGCTGAATGGTAATTGTGTGGGTGTGTGAATGAGTGGGTAGAGAGGCGGGCAATGGATGTGTGGATGAACAGCGGTAGATAAATAAAGGACTGGCTAACAGGTATAGGCTAGAGCAGTGACATTTGCTATAGAGAGCTGGAAATGAATGGTTGGGGTGCAGTGAAAATATAAAGGCATATGTAGGCAAGGGAGCAGGTAGCGGATGGGAGATAATTCAATGGATGGATGGATGCAAATGTGGGTTGCTGGGCGGGTACATAGCTGGTGGCTAGGAAGGAAGACATTGATGGATGCTGGGTGGATGTGTACATGGATGGATGGATGGATGGATGGATAGATGATGGATGGATGGATGGATGGATGGATGGATGGGTGGATGGAAGATGGATGGGTGGGTGAATGAGTGGATGGATGATGGATGAATGGATGGATAGATGATGGATTGATTGATGGATGCATGGATGGATGGATGGATGGATAGATGATGGATTGATTGATGGATGCATGCATGGATGGATGGATGGATGTGTGGATGCATGGATAGATGGATGGATGGATGGATGGATGCATGGATGGATGTGTGGATGCATGCGATAGATGGATGGATGGATGGATGGATGCATGGATGGATGCATGGATGGATGGATGAGTGGATGGGTGATGGATGGGTGGGTGGATGATAAATGGGTAGGTGGATGGATGCATGGATGAATGCATGAATAGATGGATGGATGGGTGCACAGATGGGTAGATGGGTGGATAAGTGCACAGATGGGTGGATGGATGGGTGGGTGCACAGATGCATGCATGAATGTATCGACACATGAGTAGCTGAGTGTATGCATAGGTGGACTGGTGCATGGTAGAGCAGCTGGGCGTGTGCTAGGTGTGGGTGGGTGGATGATGGGATGAAAGCACAGATGTGGGTATGCAGAAGTGAGAAAAGCATCTGGAGAGAGAGTGGACGGGGCAGAGACACAGGGAAGATTGGAAAGGCAAATGCAAACACAGCCATAGGACCCCACGGCTCCCAACACATCTCACAGCTCTGGGCTCACAAGAACCAAGCAGACTCTTTCTTAACCTGTGACCTCTCTTCCAAAAGGCCCCACCCTGACATCTTCACCTCTTCACACTCTTTGTCCCTCACACAGCTGCGCCCATGTGAAGCTTCCCTGGTCCTGTCCACCGGGACACTATCGCATAGGACCTCCAATGCCATGGAAGGGCATCATACTGATTTGATTAACAAGTGAATCAAGCTCAAGTCTCTTCAATGCATCTGAACCAGCTCCTGCCAGAGCCTGCCCAGGACAGAGAAAGGATTACCCACCCCCCTTGTCTCCTGTCTCTCAGCACACACGGATAAGTGTAAAATGGCATTGATCGTTGATCATTAGGGAGGTGGTCCTATTTGGCAGGATAGCGTTCCATCATTAAGGAGGTGGTCATATTAGGCATGGTAGCCATCCATTTCTGTCCAGTGCTCCTTCTGTAGGGTCTCGTCTCTCCCTTCTGAGGGGAAGGAACAGGCCAGGAGACAGTCCCTATGCACCCCTTATTCGGCTTTCCTCCCTGCCCCCTAGTTCTAACCTAAGAAATCAGGTTGCAACCGGCCACAAGCAGGGATAGCCCTTTTGTTGTCAGATAGAGAGGTGATGGGGGGAGGGTGTGTGCTGAGGGATTAGGGGAGAGCCCGGAGGCAATTCCTTTCTTATTGGGGCTCAGTGGGGAGGGGTGCTGGGGCAGGATTTTCACCTGCTCAGAGCCTGCTCCAAGCTGCCTCCCACCTGCTGGGCAGGCCCCAAACCAGTTTGCAGGGTCTGTGGGGGTGGTTACCCATCACACCTGGGCCAAAGGACAGAGGGGATAGGGGAGAGGAGAGAATAAAAGGGGGACAAGATCTTTAATAAAATATAGGTGCTCCATACACTGCACATAACCACAAATGCACAGATGTGAAGACGTGTTTAAGTGGGTGTGCATGAGGGCTATGCCCACTCATGCCCATGCACGCCCACGCAGGAGGCCGTCTCTCACCCATTCATAGTTCCATGAATGATCAGTCAAACACACACACACACACACACACACACACATACACACATATACACATACACACACACACTCACCGTGCCACCTCATTTGGCTTTCTCTCGAACGGATGGTTCAGCAATACAAAGCTTGTTTAGCCTTCAAGGAGCCCAGGTTTCCATCCCCAGTGTGGGTGTGCCACCTGTAATCCCAGAACTGGAGAGGTGAAAGCAGAGGGTTGGGAGTTCAAGGTCATTGTCCACTATGTAAGGCCAGCCTGGACAGGGGACTTTGTCTCAAAACACACAAACAAGGGCTGCGTGTTAGCTCAGTAGAATGCTTGCCAGTGTGTTGGAGGCCCTGGGTTTCATCCCCAGACCTAACAATTCTAACTCTTGCTTTTCCAAACCAGGGGACTGTGTGCTGTTGCTATGAAGGATTCAAGGTACACAGGTGCCTCTCCTTCCCCATCTCACCCAGACACATTGTGGTCCCTTACATTTATCATCGATAACTTTATCTAATCACGGAGCACATGACACTTTGGGCAACTTTCCCAAAGTCCCATTCTCATCCAGCAGTCTCAAGAAATGGACAGCCTTATGCTTCTGCATTCACTTGGTCTGTCTTCCCACCCCAGGGCTTCTGACCCTAGGGCTGGATGCTTCTCTATCTGAGGAAGGAGCTGTGCTGTGATGGCAGGATTCTTGCAGCTATACTGGGCTCCACGCACCAGATTCCAGTAGCACAATGCTCACCCCAACTGGGACAACCAGTACCAGGCTTCCTCAAGACTTCCTTGGACAAAGGCAAAAGGGCAGATGCCCAAGGCTGGGAGCCTCACTCCTGTCCCCTCTCCCTCCCTCCACTGTCTGGCCCTGTCCCCTTTCTCTCCCTGTCCCTTCTCTCTCCCTCTACTCTCTCCCTGTCACCTTGCTCTCTTCTTCCATTGGCTGGCCCTCTCTCCTCTCTCTCCTTCCACTGGCCCCGTCCCCTCTCTCTCCCTGTCTCCCTTCTTTCCCTGCTCCCCTTTCTCTCCCTCCACTGGCTGACCTTTCTCTGTGATGAAGCCCTGGAGAGCTCCATCCTGATCCATTCAGATTCATAGCAGCTGCTATGCTGAGCTGTGTTATGCTGTGCTGTGCTATAGGCTTCTGCTGTGTGGGAAAACCTCCATCCACTTTGGGGCCTTCGCATCATTCCCCAGCTCTGTTTCCTATAAACAGAGCGAGTGGAGATGGCATTACCTGGAACACAGGTGGGAGCTTGTCTGGAGACTCGGTCCTCCATCTGTCAGCCCCTGCTTCCACATTTAAAGTCCATCTGTGCCTGGACTCACTCAGGGCCCTGAATAGCAGCCGATGACCTCCTGAACCTAGTCCAGCTTCTCACAGAAGGAATGCTGGGAGCCAGGACAAACGGATTCCCAATCCACTTGTAGCCCATTTCTTTTTAAAAATTGCATACATTTATCTTAATAAATAAATAGATCTTGGGTGTGTGTGTGTGTGTGTGTGTGTGTGTGTGTGTGTGTGTGTGTGAAGGAGACACATATTTGGAGGTCAGAAGGTAACTCTCAGAAGCCGTTTCATTCCTTTTGCCATGTGAGCTTTAGGGATAAAACTCGAGCCTTCAGGCTTGGTGGCAAGAGCCCTTTCCAGGTACCTCATCCTGGTACCTTTCTCTGTGCCGGACTTCTTTCTTTTGTAAGGTGTTCATCACGATAGCTGGAGATAATTCAGGACTTGCCACAGCATCATCCATGGAACAGAACAGCAGCTAGGGAAGAAGGTATGATTCTACCTTTGTTTCTCAACTGGGGAAATGAAGACACAGAGAAGTTAAGCGTCTTGCTCAAGGTCACACAGCTATTAAGTGGCAGAGCTGGGATTTGAACCCAGATTTACCTGGTTCTGTAGCCCATGTACATGCAATAGGTCAGGCCTTGCCATCATCGAGACAGCCAATATTGTAATCATCAGATAGTAGTCCCCCCTGAAGGCAGGGACTGCAAGAGAGGCGCACCTCACGGAACTTATTTGTTTGTTAACTTGTGTGAGGACCGCAGCTGGGGGCTCCTGGGAAAGCTGGGTGATGTGACCACTCTGGTCAGGGAAAGCCCTCCTAGTGGGCGTGTCACGAATTGAGACCTCAGTCTTGAAAACCCTGTTCAGTAGTCCAGATCTTCTAAAATGAGGCTAGAGCAAGTCTAGAAGTTTCTAGAAACAGGAAGAGCTTGGGGTTGGGTGACTGGAGAGCTCAGTGGAAATTTTAGGGCCTTTCTCATGCTGGCCCCGCCTCTTCAGCTCCCATCACTTTGCCCAGCCTCTGATGTCTGCTCCAGGAAAGAAGTGGGCCAGCAAAGGAGACAAGAGCGTACCTGCTCTCCCAGAGGACCACAGCCTGTGACCTAGAAAGGTGGCTTCCCGCCTCACTCCCAGGTCCAGCCTTCAAATCAGAGTAAGAGGGAATTCCTAGTTTTATCATTTCCTGGGAACCCAAGTCACTGGCCTCAAAAGAAATTGTCGCCACTGAGTGGAGACCATATTCCTGTTTACAAGGGAAGGGGACCCCCCCTCCCCAGATCTCTAAGAACCTATCCATGCAGAGCCAGTGGCCTCTTCCCTTTCAAGAGATAAACGGTGTGAAGGATGCTGGGAATTCAAGATAGGTACTGTGTGCTCTTGGGCCACTAGCAGAGCCTCTCTGAACCTCTGCTTCATTGCCCAGCACATGACAGGGGTGTTGAGTAATAACTCTCGCCTTGTCCATGTGACACAAGAACCTTTCAGCCCACACTAATTTCCCGTTTTCCTTAGGGACTAATTTTTCAGCCCAGGGAAGCTGGCTTTGGCACTTTTGATGAGGGCTGGCCTGAGTCCGCGAAGGGCTTGTTAAAATCTGCCTAGCCTTGATTGCCTGCCAGGGCGAGATCCTTCCTCACGTCTCCTTCTGGGGCACTGATCCCAGGCCCTTGCTCTTGTCTTTGCAGGGTTCCCACTGTTCCTCTGCACTTCTGAGTCACAGCTCCCTGACCCAGGTCACCAATCAGGGAGACAGGGAGAGAGCAAGGATGACCTCAGGGCTCTCTGGGACTCAGGGCTGGGTGAGGGGCTGTCATGTGGATACTTCTTCCTCGCTCCTTCTAGAGATGGAGTGAGGGCTTTCACACTTGTCTAAGCTGATTCCAAGTGTGTGATCACTCTCTCCAGGTGTCAGAGTGGCTGAGAGACTTGTGATACGCCTGGTTCCTAATTACCTCCCTCCCTGTGTTCCCTCCCCTCCCAGCTCTTCTCAGAGCCACTACCACCTCCATTACCTCAGGCTGCCAGGTCTGTCCTGCTCTATCTACAGAGGACAGACAAGGCAGGAAGTTCAGAGAGACCAGGTTGCCTCACACTGGCTTACTAACCTCACAGAGGCCTGGTCACCACACATAGGCCTGGTCACCTCACAGAGGACTGGTCACCTCACATAGGCCTGGTCACTTCACAGAGGACTGGTCACCTCACATAGGCCTGGTTACCTCATAGAGGGACTGGTCACCTCACAGAGGACTGGTCACCTCACATAGGCCTGGTTACCTCATAGAGGGACTGGTCACCTCACAGAGGACTGGTCACCTTACAGAGGCCTGGTCACCTTGGAGAGGCCTGACCATCTCACAGAGCCCTGGTCACCTCACAGAGGACTGGTCACCTTACAAAGGCCTAGACACCTTACAGAGTCCTGACCATCTCACATAGGCCTGATCATCTGACAGAAGCCTAGTCACCTCATAGAGGATCAATTACCTCACAGAGGCCTGGATACCTCACATAGGCCTAATCATCTAACAGAGGCCTGGTCACCTCAGAGAGGACTGATCACCTCACAGAGGCCTGGATATCTCATTCACAGAGGCCTGGTCACCTCACAGGGGACTGGTCACCTCACAGGGAATTAGTCACCTCATAGAGGTCTGGTCACCTCACAGAGGCCTGGCTACCTCATAGAGGCCTTGTTACCTCACAGAGACCTGGATATCTCACAGAGGCCTGGATACTTCACATAGGCCTAATCATCTCACAGTGGTCTGGTTACCTTACAGAGGACTGGTCACCTCACAGAGGACTGGTCACCTCACAGAGGACTAGTCACTTCACAGAAGATTGGTCAACTCACAGAGGACTGGTTACCTCACAGAAACTGAGTAACATCACAGAGGACTAACCACCTCACAGAGGACTGGTTACCTCACAGAGGCTTGGACACCTCCCATGCCTAGATATATATAAAGTGGTCAGAGGCCTGCCCTTTACAAATGGCTTATCCCAGGAATGCAGATACACTTTTGGCCTAAGCAGCAGCACTAATCACTGCTTTAAAAAAAAAAAAAATGGCCCGCCCACCCACACCCCTGTTAACAAAGAATTCAAAAGACATCCTGGTTCAGAGACAGGAAAACAGACCCTCTTCAGAAGATGTGGAGTCAAGGTAATGAGGGTGAGGGACAAGGGAACAGATGCAAGAGAGAACAGATTCCTGATTTGTGGGAAAGCCCAGCCTTGCAGGACAACCCCTGTAGGGGTGCCTCTAAGCCAGTGGTCCTCAACCTTCCTAATACTGTGACCCTTTAATACACTTCCTCATGTCGTTGTGACCCCCTAACCACAAAATTATTTTCTGTGTGACATCATAACTGCAATTGTGTTACTGTTAGGAACTGTAATTTAAATATCTGCCCTCTTCTGGTCTCTATGGGTACTGCACACACATGGTGCATTTATTCCCCACACAGACACACATGTTTTTTAAAAATTAAAGCCCATACTTAGTTAGATTACTCCTCTGTGAGCTCTTCTTCTCATATGCTCGTGAAAATTATGTCATTCATTCATTCTCCACAGTTCCCCCCAAAATATCCCCCTTCTTGCTCCTGATTGGAGGTATTTACAGCTGCATCCTGTTTACTGAACTAAGTTGCAGGCACCTGGAACCAGAGATTGGGTACTGATATTTATTCAGCAGTGACACTCCAACATGGTAGAACCAGTCAGTAACAACACATGGTAGAACCATCTCCAAATCCCTATCCGAGCACTATATGCCCTTTTCCAAGTTCTTGGATTTTTCTGAACTAAATATAACAATGGAAAGCATAGTAGGACTGACTGGAGATTCACACTTAGAAAACCACTCTGCACAGAACAACGGACACTATTGGGTTGACTCGTCTGTTCTGCCCAGCAGCAGCACCCAACTCCTTCATGAACAAACTCTGCCTTGCAAGCATCCCTCCAGTGGCTCTGGTTCATTTCAAGACACAAGAGTAGAGAGAAACAAGGAGTTAGAACCAGGCCCAGGTCTCCAAGGTCGATGGTGTCTGAAGGTAGAGTGTGCAAGAACAGGGTGCCCAAGGCAGAATCGAGTTTACTGGGGACACATCACATTCCCAGCCCATTGCTGCCCTGATGGAAGAGCCAGCCTGACAGCCTCCCCTTGGAAAGGGAGGCCCACCTCAGGCTGTGCCGGAGACAATGCCTGTCTCCTTTCTAGCTCATGAATGGATGCACTCCAGGCTGTTGTCATAGCTCCTTCAGGCTCCCCTACTGCTGAGTAGGAATGGTGACAGGAGCTGCCAGAGTGGGGCCACTCTGGGGTCAGATAGAACATTCAGACCAAAATTGCTGAGCAGAATGTCTGGTTAATCCTAAGCTCTCTGTTGATTCTGACACCCTCCCAAATGTACACACATACAGACACACACATACACACACACACACATACACACAGAGAGACACAAACACACACAGACACAATATACACAAAGACTCATAAACACAAATACATGCACACACAGACACTCACAGACATACACCTACACATAAACACACACATATACACAGACACAGTATACACACACACACATACACATAAACACACATACACACAAGCACAGCATACACGTACACACACATACACATAAACACATACAGACACAATATACACATACACACACATACACATAAACACACACATACACAAAAACACACATACACATAAACACACATACATACACACAGACACAATATACACATACACATATACACATAAACATACATAAATACACACACAGACACACATATACACATAAACACATACATACACGCAGACACATAGATGCAATATATACATACACACATATGCATAAACATACACATACATAAAACACACATGCACATACATACACATAAACACACACATACACAAAACACACATGCACATACATACACATAAACACACACATACACACACACGCTTATCCCACAGATGAGACACTTAAGCCCAGGGAGAAATGATAAGTGTCATGGCACACACTGCCGATATCAGCTCTTTCTGCTACACAGCCAATTTCATCGTGTGATATCTTATGTTCCTGCCAGCTCTGGAGTGTAGAGAGAATCTCTTATAAGCATCACCTGTCAATAAAAAAGCTGATGGCCAATAAGGTGAGGCAGGAGATAGGAGGTGGGACACTGGCAGAAAGAGAGAGGATTTGGGGAAATAGTAAGAGGTAAAAAAAAAGAGACGCAGGGAGATGAGATGGGAGATGGACTGGGGAAAAAGACATAAACTAGCAGGTAGATGAATTCAGAGAGATGCTGAGAGAGACACCAAGATAGACACTGAGGAGCAGGTCAGGACTGAAGTAGAGGTAACTAATCAAGTGGTAGACATATAAACACTTAGCCTTAGAGTTGTCATTCCAGAAGCTGGGGCTGGGAAAGAAAAAACAGAACTTAATCTTTTTTTTTTTTTTTTTAATAGATGGCACCTAACATGAGGCACCACCTACAGGCTTTGATTTTTTTCCAAAACCTACTTTATTTAGGGTTTTTGTTTGTTTGTTTGTTTTGGCTTTTCGAGACAGGATTTCTCTGTATAGCCCTGGCTGTCCTGGAACTCACTCTGTAGACCAGGCTGGCCTCGAACTCAGAAATCCGCCTGCCTCTGCCTCCCAAGTGCTGGGATTAAAGGCGTGCGCCACCACCGCCCAGCTTATTTAGGGTTCTTAAGGGCTTCAACGTCCCTTCTAGCCCACTGACAGGAGGTAGTGGAAGAAGATGGTTAATAGGACAAGGAGGATGTAGACCTGTTTAGAAGTAGTTTTTTGGGGGCGATTCCAACCTTCATTGTCAGGATATCAGCAGTCCAGTCCAATAGGCAAACATCAAATATGAATCAGTAGCAGCTGCTCGATCCAGAAGAAACCCGCGCGTCTCTGCCAAATCAACATGAGTCTGCAGAAACAGCCAGAAGCAGCTGGAATAAGAAGAGAAGGTCTTTGGTGCTTTTCTGTCTACGGAGTCAAGATCACCAAAGACTAGCAAAGCATTGTCAGCGAACGAACGTGAGAGCATCATCACTGTCTGTTGGGTTACACTTACACTGTTTCCAAACATCATGTTTCCTCTCAAGTGTCTGCTTCAGCAAAACATCCTCTCATAAGACAGCTTCCAGAAGAACATCACATGACACAACTGAGTCTCCACAGAAACCAGAAATTCCCACTTCACTGGAAACCTGAGAACCTGAGAAGTTTTCACGAAGGTGAAGATAAAGATTCTGGAGGCTTCTCCAGCTGCTACTGAGCCCACACGAGACTGGACTACAGTTGCTGGAATGGATCAAAATCAACATGGTGTGTGTGGGGGGGGGGTCGGTCCCTACATAATGGGGGATGTGTTGCAGGTTTGGTCCCCAGAGCGGTGTGGTGTTAGGTTGGTGTGGAACCCTTAAAATGTGGAGCTGACTGAGACAGTGTTGTTGGGTTCCAGAGAAACCTGCAAAGAGACTGGTAGCCCCAGGAAGTTATTATAAGAACAAGCCAGCCTCTCTGCACTTTCCTGCTTAAGCTTCTCCCCTATATACTCTCCCATTGCCAGGCAGTGAGGCTGGGGGAATGACTGAGGGTTCCTCTATACTGTGCTAAGTGTTTTTACCCTTCCTACGTTGTAAGATAGCAAGTCTCTGGTGTTTTGTCACAGCATCGGAAGCTGAATTAATATAAGGCAATTCATCTACTCTGGGTACCTCTGTGTCTTATTCCAAGAGAGGTACAAGGAACTTTGGGACCCCATGCTTAGCTAACGACATCGATGGTCTAAACCCCCACAAAAATCACATTTAAAAAATGCAATTTGCTTCTTTTAACAAGGTAGACCATTGTTTGTTGGTGTGACAAGTAAATTCGGTAAAGGGAAGAATTAGGAAACAGCATAGACCCACTGAGACAACCCAGTTGGCTTGGAGGGATCTAGGGATCAGGGAAGAGAAACAACAGAGGAATATCAATCCTGCCACCTCTGGCTGAGAGCGGAACACAGAAATATGTTATATGAAGGGATTCAATAATACCCGAATTTACATTGCTCTCCACTCAGGAATAATGGAGTGGGGGCGGGGCATTCTTTGGGTCTTGGCCAATGGGAGAGGTCAGGAGGATTGATTGGCAAGAGAGTTCCAGAGCAGGACTCTAGCTAGCGAGACCACCTGCCTAGATTGGGGACCTTCCAACCTTCATCCAGGATGGAGTCCTTGCCAGCAAGGCAAGCGCTATCTCCCCAGGGCCGTGAGAGGCAAGTGTCACTGTTTCCCTCCAGGAAGCAGAGGTGGTATCCAGGAGCATGGGGACAGGTAACAGGCTTACCTGCCCCTGGTGCCACACTTACTGTTCATCAGAAACAGTATGAATGCATTCTCTCTCATAAAAGAAATTAAGTGTAAATATAAAGGCATGGTGCTTCAGAAGGGCCAACTGTGTCGGGGCACATGTCAGCCGTGCAGCCAGCATTTGTGGACCAACAGCCATTTGAGAACAATGGACTCACTTAGACCCTCATTAAAAAGAATATATGTGTGTATGGACATAGTCTTTCTTACTTATTTCTTTCACTTCCGGTCCTACCATTCATGGGCAAACACTTAGCGGCTGTCTGCAGAGACTGCTGTGTGGGGGCTGTTTGTTTTGTTTTGGTAATTTGGGTCAATTTATGACAGACTTCTGAAAGAACTGCGTGGGACTAAGAGGCTCATGATGTGGAATTATGGTTTGTAACGGAGCAGCCTTTCTCTGTTGTTTTCCTGGGGTCAAGACAGCCTCAGGGCCAACAGGATGCCTCTGTAGGTAAAGGCGCTTGCCACCAAGCCTGATGATCTGAGTTCGATTCCCAGATCCCACAGGTTGGAAGGAGAGAACTGACTCCAGAAGGTTGCTCTCTGATCTCTGTGTACACACACACACACACACAAATATGATTAAAATGTTATTTTAAGAAATTTCAAGACAGAGTTTCATATAGGCCAGGCCATCCTGGAACTTGCTATGTAACTGAGGGTCACCTTGAACTCCTGATCTTCCTGTGTCTGTGGGACCTGTACCTCACACATGCTAGGCAAACACTTCCAGAGAGGTACACTCTGACTCCATGTGCTTAAAGGCGGGTGTGTTTTCCACCTCTGTGTAACAATGCTCTAAGAAGTCTCTATGAGAACTTGGTCACCCTGCCTCCCTCCCCACTCAGACATGTGGCTAAGGTGGCGGATGGGAGGGAAGCTGCTGGTTATTAACTAAGCATCACCCACAGTCCTAGGTCTCAGGATATCTCCCTCCCCATCATCAGCCCCCACACTGTTTGTATTGGAGAGCTGGAGGGGAGGGTGATGGGGTGGGTTGGAGGAGGGCGGGCACAGGAATAGGGAGAGGGATGATGTATGGGGAAGGTGAGAGCCCAAGACAGGGAAACTGTCAGGAAAGGGTGTGGGGAGTGAAGATGGGGATGTGGGAGAGGGAGATGTGGGTGCTTCAGTTTCCTCCTCCCTGGAAGGATGCATTAAGATGAATCTGCTCAGGTGCAGGCCTACTGTGTGCTGCACCTACTATGTTGGGCTCAGGCTCAGAGCCACATGCTGCTTCTGGGAGAAATTGCTCCCAAAGGGGATGTGTGAACTTCAGTCACTATGAGTGAATCCAGGGTTGGGGGGTGTGTGCATGGAGATGGGGTCCCAAGCCCTGGGGGAGGTGGGGTCAAGGGGCAAAAAGAAAAGACAGAGATGAAAGCAAGGTGGAGGAGGGAGAGAAGCCAGAGCTCTAGAGGGCCTGCATGCCTGGGGATGGGGACCGGAAAGAAGATGATGGAGGTGGGAAAGAAACTGACAAATTGGCAGCCAAAAGGTGCTCTAGGGGCTGCAAAGATGGGTGGTGGAGACAGGGAGGCCCAGCCAGAAACAGGGGTGGGCCCGGCTTCTGCCTCTGGTATCTTAGAACCTCCTTGGCTCTGCCAACTTGGTCACATTTCTATCTTCCTTCCTTGCTGGGGTCTAGATCCTCAAAGCTTACCACACTCCCCACTATCTCAAGGGTCACACTTCGACCAGCTACCGTCTCCCTGCCTGGGTCCCATCCTTCCACACCCATCAAAGTTCCTGCTCACCCTCCCTCCCTAAACAAGAGAATTGCAGCCAGTTCCCTGATTGCTGCATGAAGACACCCCAGTTGCCCAGAAAGAAAAATGGCATAGGTAGGGGGAACAGCTGATTCCAGGAGCAGTGCAGGGTGACCCAGAAGCTGCAGGCAGGGAGACCCAGACCCAGAAGGCCAGCTTAGCTGAAGCTCAGGAGTTCAGCATGTCTGAAACACACTTCTGGGCTCCCCTCTTGTGGGTGGTAGGCCCTCTTTTCAAAGCACCACCACATACATCCGACCCTCCACCTCGCTACCATCAGCCCTCAGCCCTCATTCTAAATAGAATCTGGGTTCTCCACCAGGGACAAAGCAGAGTCTCCTGGGGTGGGAGATGAGGAAGCCTGGGCAAGCAGGTTTGAACCTGAACCTGAAAATACATCCAGGAGGCCCAGGCACAAAGGAGGAAGAGGCATCCTACGGTGAGGGGTTTGAAGGGACCTCCTGATTCAGGCTCTCTGCTGCCTCTCAACTCCCCTCCTCTCTGGAAATCCACCAGTTGGGACTGAGGAAGAAGCTGAGGGTTAGGGAGGAAGGGTATCCACTGCAGATCACACAGCAGGAAACCCACCGCTCTTCATTCAGTCATCACTCACTCCAAACCCTGCCCATCTTTCTCCTGTCTCAGAAGCTCCTTCCAAGTCACATTTCTCCCACCTCCTTGCCCAGAGCCTTTGCCCTCACCCTTTTGAGTCTATGGGTGGCACTTCCTAGATTGTAAATGCCTCACTCTGCCACCTGCCAGTCCTTTCCCTCCTTTCCCTCATGGTCTCTCTCTCTCTCTCTCTCTCTCTCTCTCTCTCTCTCTCTCTCTCTCATGTCTCAGTCTCTCTCCCTTTCTTTGTATCCACCTCTCTTTGTCTCTCTTCCTGTTCCTCTCTCCCCAGCTATCCCCACCCCAATCACATTCTGACCCCTGAACCTCTGTGCCTTCCTTCCCCCCTTCTCCTGACTCTCCATGGCTTCCATCTCCTCCTCTCTCCTCCCTCCAAGTTTCAACTCCCTTCCCTCCCTTTCTCCTGTCACACAAGCTCTCACTCTATACACACTCTCGCTTCCAGACACATACGTGTGCAAGCTATCACACACTCACACACCTGGGGGCACATCTCACCCTCATGCAGTTGCATACATCCCACCTCATCAGTGAACCTTCCCCACCCCCATCCTGACCCCCACCCCATGCCAGTGGTGCCTGTCCACACTCTGGAAGAAGACAGGACAAGGAGGTGTGTGAGGAGGGGCAGGGGTGTGTGGGGAGGAGCAGAGGAAAGCAGGAAGGGAAGTGGGCTCCTCTCCACGCTGGCCCAGTGCTCTAAGCAGTGACCAGATATTATTTTAATAAACTCAGCACATCTTGCCCTCACACCAGCTGCCGCACGCCTCACCCATCCTGTGAATCTCGTTTATTTCTCGTTAACAAAATCACCTGTTTGTCAAATAGGGACAGCTCGGTGAGACATTAAATTGTGGTGATGTCGAGGCGGGGTGGTGGGGGTGGGGCTTGGGGACTGCTTGCAGGTGGCAGGGAGGGTGGTGGGGAGAGGAAAGGAAACAGAAGGTGGAGGTGACCAGAGTTCTAACTATAGTCTGCCCATGGAGCTAGAGGCTCCACCCCCACCCCTACAGCTCTGCAGTAGCCACGGAGAACAGGGCAAGGCTGGGCTCAGCTTGAAATGGAGACTGAGTTAGGGACACCAGGAACTTGGCTACCCACTCTTGGAGGAGATCTCTACAACTGTGGAGTTGTACCCTGCCGTGCATTGTTGTCTCAACAAGAAGGAGAGGATTCTCATCTCCATGAAGCCCAGGAGCCCTGGAGTTGGCAGGCTTGGGTCTGAATCCCTGCTAGGCTCCTCTGTGCAAGCTGAGGCCAGCCTCTTCCTCTTCTCTGAGCCTCTTTCTTGCAGCTCTGATGTGAGGATTCTGTCTACAGCTTGGCAGAGTTTGCTAGTTGATTCTTCAGGGAGATGGGATGCTTACAACACTCCACCTGCTGCCTGGACAGGAAAAATGACCCACTCCACCATGTGACTACTATTGTCTTCATCCAAGTTGGAAAGAGGGCTATGATGTCCCCACAATCTCTCATGCTGTCATTGCCCCGGGGTGCCTTCTTGACACACCTGCCTCTGCTCTCAGGGTTAACCGTAGTCACTGACTTTCTTCTGTTCCAAACTGAGCTCAGTGAGGTAAGATTCCCTGGTGCTTGGCTCATCTCAAGGACAAAATCTTTTAAGACCTGCTTGTTTAGATTGGTGGCCCTCAGTAGTAGAGCCTAGCATCTTCCAGCATTGGGGGGTGGGGGGAAAGACAGTGAGCTGGAGAGATGGCTCAGTGGTTAAGAGCACTGTTGCTCTTCCAGAGGGCTTGGGTTCAATTCCCATCCCCCATGTGGCAGATCACAGCTGACTGTAACCAGTTCCAGGACATCTGACACCTATACACAGATGTAACTATGCAAACAAAACACCAATGCACATAAAATAAAAATAAAATTTAAAAAATAAACACCAGATAGATAGATACATAGATACATAGATAGATACATAGATAGATACATGGATAGATACATAGTTACATAGATACATAGAAACAAAGATAGATGATGGATAGATAGATACATAGGTAGACAAATGATAGATACATAGATACAGATACATAGGTAGATACATAGATAGATACATAGGTAGATACATAGACACATAGATAAATAAGTAGATAGACAGATACAACACATAGATAAATAAGTAGACAGATACATAGAGAGATGATAAATGGATAGATAGATAGATAATATATAGACAAGTGATAGATGATAGATGGATATTAGTAGATAATAGATAGATGATATATAGACAGATGATATATAGAGAATGATATATAGATAGACAATAAATTGATAGAATAGATAGATAGATAGATAGATAGATGATATATAGATATTAAATAGATGATAGATAATTAATAGATAAATAATAGGTAGAAAGATGATAGATGGATGGATAGACAGATGATAGATAATAGATGGATGGATGAACAGATAGGCAGACAGACAGACAAATAGATGAATGGATGGAATAGCTGCTGGAGTCACACGGGCTCAGCCTCTACTGCAACCTCCCCACCCCACCCCCCATATCAAGTTAAGCCTCTTCAGGAAGCATTGTACGTTTAGGGCACTGTTCAGCAAGGTGTCAGAGCTGCTATGCCCGTCACCTAGAGTCCCCATGGGAGACATCTTGCAGAGTTTCAGGACAAAACTACAAGCAGGAGCTAACAAGGGTGCAGTTTGCCGGCCTCTCACAGGCTAAGGGGGCACTTGCTTCCTTTTACTTTGCCCTCCTTTGTGTGCACATTTAGTTCTCGGCAGCTTTACCACATGGGCAGAGTCATGTGACCAGCAGTCAGGAGACAGAATATTGTAGCAATGATTCTCCTGGCTTTCAAAGCCACACCTCCATTCCACACTATATCTCCATAGCCTTCTTCCCAGCCAACCGGTGGGCAATTTGCCATCCGTGTGCCATGGCTGAAAACCAAACGCCAAGAGACTTCTCTCTTTTACATTCTCTCTGTCCAGACCTCACGATCCCCTGTGTGACTCTGAGCAAAGCCCCCGCCTCTTGGGATCTCTCTCCATTCCCTGATGTATACAGTGGAGCTTCAGTGTTGCCGGGGTGATTAGATGAGGTAGTGCTACCAAGAGCTTCTGAGAAGCTGGGGAGAGATCCTGGGGTCACCCCAGCAGCTCCCAAACACCTGGGAGCCTGAGATGCTCATGGCTGCATTCTTTATAATCAAACAGTGACCCACAGGGATACAGTTCATAAAACTCAAGCCAGAACACCCTTGGAATAGCACAGCTTTTAAAACGAATGCTGCATGGCAAAGAAAGATATCCATACTGTGTATTGGATGTTTCACTCTCTTGGTTTGGTTCTGGCTGCACTGGGGATGGAATCAGAGCCTTCTGCATGCCAGGAAAGTGTATACATGCTCTAGCACCCGGTCCATTTTATCAACCTTATGTAATTTATTATCATTGTATGTGACATGGGGAGGGGCACCCGTGTAGGGCTCAGAGGACAAGACTTTGACTTCTCGCCCTAGGGATCAAACTCCAACCCTCAGTCAGGCCTATGAAGCAAACTGTTCTACCCACTGAGCCATCTTATCAGTCCCGAGCCCATTCTTCTTAGCTTTATAATGAAAACTAAATACATGAGTACCGTTACACACAAGTTGTAAGTGTGCAAAATGAAGTCTGGGGTCCCTTGTTGCCTATGCCGGCTGCTGTCACACGGCTTCTCAGAAGGATTCCTGGTGATGGCTTCGTGTGTCTGTTAGAAAAGTGTGTGTGTGTCTGTGTGTGTGTTTTGTGTGTGCACGTGTGTGGGCATGTGTGTAGGCATGTGTGTGCCTGTGTGCATGTGCATGTGTGTGAGCGTGTGTGTTGTTTGTGCATGTGTGGGTGTGTGTGTTTAGGCATATGTGTGCTTGTGTGTATGTGCATGTGTGTGCATGTATGTTTGCATTTGTGTGTGGGTATATGTGTGTATATGCTGTGTGTGTGTATGCATGTGTGTGGGCATGTCTGTGTGCATGTGTGTGTGTGTGAGCATGTGTGTGTTGTGTGGGCATGTGTGGGCATGTGTGGGCATGTGTGTTTAGGCATATGTGTGCTTGTGTGTATGTGCATGTGTGTGCATGTATGTTTGCATGCCTGTGTGGGCATATGTGTGTATATGTGTGCATGTGTGTGCGTATGTGTGTGGACATGTGTGTGAGCATGTCTGTGTGCATGTGTGTGCATGTGTGTGTGTGAGCATGTGTGTGTGTGAGCATGTGTGTATTGTGTGTGCATGTGTGGACATGTGTGTTTAGGCATGTGTGTGTACATGTGTGTGTGCATGTATGTTTGCATGCGTGTGTGGGCATATGTGTATGTATGTGTGTGTATGTGTGTGCATTTGTGTGTGTGCATACTGATACACAGTGTGTCATACTATCTATATACCAACAGGCAACTTTTCTCACTCTTGGATGTACATGCTAGGTTGCTAAACGAGACTCTAACTACTTATAAAACAGTGAGCAGCATGTGATACTGTCTATGTAGATGGGAGAAAGTTCCATCTCTGAAACAAATAAGGACAAGATTTTGGTAGCCAGTGGGAATAGGAGGGGGGGCTGAAAAACCAAAGTGGGATCTTCTATAATGTAGCACAGTGGTTCTCAACCTTCTTCATGATGACCCTTTAGGACAATTCCTCATGTTGTGGTGACCCACGACCATAAAAACGATTTCGTTGCTACTTCGAAACCATAGCTTTGCCACTGTTATGGATTGTAATGTAAATATCTGGTGTGTAGGACAGGTGATATGTGTGACCCACAGGTTGAGAACCACTGCTGTCTAGTCTATAGACTAGAGTCTATACTAGAAAGCAGAGTATCCTCTCTCTCTCTCTCTCTCTCTCTCTCTCTCTCTCTCTCTCTCTCTCCCATCCATAAATAGGACTACCAGCGGCAGCTCCCAAGGGGGATATCCTGTGATCTCTAAAGAAATGTTTTTTCGCAGTGGGTGCTGGTGGCATCTGGCGAGCAGAGGTGGAGGTGTAGCTTGGGCCCCACAGCACAGAACTCAATAATCGTCATCCTAGCCAGTCAGGTGGTGGAGGCAGAAGACTCACAAGTTCAAGGCAACATAGCCAGGGCCTGTCTCAAGAAGCAAGGAATTGGTTCAAATTTTCCAAATACCAAAGGCAAAAACACTTTGGCTAATACCTGCGTTCTCTCTCCGGGCTGGAGGTTCTTATCACCGACATGACTTGCCATCGGTAGATCACATGATCACGATCACTGTGAAAAGCTGACAGGGTCTCTTAAGCCAAGTTGGCCTTAAACTCACCACAGGATGACCTTGAATGTCTGATCTTTCCGCCTCTGCCTCCCATGGGCCACAATCGCAGGAGCCAATGCTGAGGATTGAACCCAGGGCTCCGCGCAGGCGCAGCAAGCACTCTTAACCAATTAGAAAATATCCCCAGCCTAAAGTTGAACTTTTTTTTCCCCTCACACCTCCAGGATGTGATCCATTTTCTGACCCTGAACTCATGAGAAGCCACTGGTCCAATTCACTATTCAGGTGAGCACACAGCTGTCCACACACGTCCCCGGGGGGGGGGGGGGTTGTGTTCACTTCTCCTGCCCAAGGCCAGTGGCAGCAGGGTCCGAGGTGGGTAAGCAGACTCACGGTGTGCTGCTGGCCTGGCGAGGAGCCGCCGCCGGGGGGCTGACCAGCTGGCCAGGCCCTGAGTGAGGGCCCAGCTGCCCAGCTTGGAGCTCTGGCCCTTACTGTCTTCCCCGGCTGCTCCAGGAGCAGGAATTAACAAGAAGGCGGTCTGCGCACCTCCCGGGCTCATTAGCCCCTAGGTCTCTTTCTCCGCCAAAAGCTAGACTTCTGCTTGTGGCCTCACGCTCCACTGCTGGGCCTGTGATTGTGGCCAGCCGTTCTCCTGCGTCCCACCGGGGGCCACTCCTCCCCATCTGCTCCCCACTCACAACCCTGTGCCTTTGTCTTTTGCTTCTCCGCCCCCCCCCCCCCGCGCCTCCCTCCCCCTGCCCCTCTTGACTCCTGTCATCTCTTCACTAGACCCTGCCGGCTCCTTTGAGCTGCCGAGTCAGACCCCGGGT
Source organism: Arvicanthis niloticus (assembly GCF_011762505.2). Lineage (NCBI taxonomy): Eukaryota > Metazoa > Chordata > Mammalia > Rodentia > Muridae > Arvicanthis > Arvicanthis niloticus. The sequence continues at coordinate 11,086,259 of NC_133432.1, forward strand.
CCCAAATCTCTCCTGTCCCTCCTCTAAAAGGGGGAGGGGAAAAGGAACACCCAGAAGATTTCTACACACAGGACCAAAAACGAGACCTTTGTCATAGTCCTACAGATGTGAAAACTGAGGCCCAGACAAGAAAAGACTTACCTGAAAACACATTGGAGAAGGGCTGGAGATGAGGCGCTGTGGATAAAGAACTTGCCTGGGTTTAATCCTCAACACCGCATCAACTAGGTGTGGTAGTGCATGCCTGTAATCCCAACACTTACATGGGCCAGCCTGGGCTACATGAGACATAGGCCAGCCTGGGCTACACGATCACGTTAGAGAATCACTAGTCAACTTGTATAAGACGTTCCCATTTGGTTCCACACCCTGCCACTCTGCCTCGACCCTGGGAATACCACACAAGCAAGATTTCCCTGATGGACATAAAGAATGCAGCGACCTCAGGAACAGGGCTGGTTCGAGACCAGAGGTACCCACTTGATCCATTGTGGGCCTGTTCCCTCTCAGCCTATCTCAGGCCCCAGGCCCCTGTCCTGGGAAAGGGGGGGACTTTCTGTCTAGACCTTGAATCACAGGTTGGGCAGTGAATATTTTTGCTGCGTCCAGCCTTGTAGTCTCTGCTGCACAAGTTCCGCCCTGCCTTCAAGATGTGTAAGTGAATGGGCCCGTAGTTAAATTTGGCCCTCCAGGGTCCACTGGCTACCTCCTCTCTTAGTTGTCTTCACTTGGGGCTGTCTCCAGGCCAGCAGGAAGCACGCTGGGCTGGGTCTGCTTTCCTTGTGGGCTCTTCTCTTTAGCTGGGCAGCCCCAGTGACTTCCTTTTGTCAGCATTGAATAACAGGATCCTGCCTTCAGATCTGAGGCCCAAGGCACACCAGCCCGAGTCTGCTCTAGATGACGACCCTTAGTGACCTATTTAGACCTATTTAGTGACCTACTGACGTATTTAGAGACTCACCAGATAAACGCCTCTCCCCTCTGCATCCCAGGCTGTGCAGAATTACTCTGTAGCCTCCTGAAATATCAGGGCTCTGTGATAAAGCCTTGAAATGAGAACCCACTGGATAGCTGCTTTTCTTGTTTTTTCTTTTTCTTTCTTTCTTTCTTTTTTTTTTTTTTTTTTTTTTTTTTTTTTTTTTTTTTTTTTTGCTTTATGCCTCAGTTTCCCCAGGGATAACAGGAGGTTCCTGGGCTCCCTTAAGGCTGAGGGCAGCATCCATTGGATGGTTCATTCGCTTGCAGAGAGAGGTAGGAATAGCCACCTTTTATACCTGCAAAGCACAGTTCCTGAATACAAGCTCTGGATACTAGGGTACCACTGGACCGGGCATCAGCCATCAGGAAGCCCATCATACTCCCCTGTAGCTGAAAACCTCACGAACTCTCTGAATCTCTATTGCCTCTTTTGAGACAGGAGTAACTATGTCTTCAGCCACTGTTCATGAAACCCCCAGCGCAGCCTAGAACTGTGACAGACAAACAGCAAACCATTTGCACAGTCATCATGTCACTTACCAAAATACTCCCGGTGGGAAGCTGAGAAGACACACATTTTTGTTCCCATTTAACAGATGACTCTCACAAGGTATACCTAGTGAAAGGCATGCTGCCCAGAGCCCCAGCCTGAGGCCCTGTTGCCCATGGGCTGTATCAGCAGCTTGTGAAGAGACTCAGCTACCAGGACTCCCAAGCCTCAGGAAAGGCTCTTGCTGGAGGAAGATGCTGCCTCAGGCTTTGTGCATCTATGGGGACTTGCTCATGCTGGGGACATGGACCAGGCTCCTGAAAGTTAGGTCATCAGCACCCACAATCCAGCCCTACTACTTGTTAGAAGACTTCATGAGAGAATACAACCCATGAAGGCAACTGCTGATGCAGGTCCATCTCAGGGACTGTTTGCAGGGGAAGAGGTCTTGTGTGCCTAGATCTGAGTCTGAACTCTTATACATGCAGCAGGCTGTGTATATATCCTAAGGTGCTGGACCTATTACATCCTCATTGGCTTTCATATGGAGAGAGTAAGGACTCAAATCCAAAGGAAAATATCTTCACTGAATCTGTCATCCTTGCCAGAGCTGCAGTGAGCAGGAAGGCTTAGCTCTGAAGAACCCCAACTTTATGGCTGTTGAGATGTACAAAGCTGACCCCCACCCCACCCCCAACCCCCAAGCTTAGGGTTCACTAGGTTTGGGGATGCTTGAGAATTTGCATTTTCAAATACTAGGAGACCGAGTTGCTGCTGGCACAGGAACTGCACATCGAGGGATTGGCTGAGGGCTAGGTCATCTGCTTTTAAACACTGACAGAACCTGCTGCGTGCGGTGTGAACTCGGACAAGTTACCAAGCCTCTCTGAGCCTCCCTTTCCATCGGGTAGGAAATGGATAGACAAAGAAGGTTCTACTCCGTAGGAATGGAAGCTCCGAAGTGGAGACGCTCCCTGCCACAGACAAATGGCCACAATGTGAAGCCTGTGTTTACAATGGCCACGCACCTGCCAGGTATCACAAAAGCTTTACTTCATTATAACCTACATGAATGATGACAACTGCTGTGTTATCTTTAACCATGGCTGCCTATTGCTCTCAGCCTCCCTGTCTTGTTGTGGGAAGGCCCCCACCTCTACACCATCCATCTATCTATCTATCTATCTATCTATCTATCTATCTATCTATCTATCTATTTTGGACAAGATCTCATTATGCAGCCCTAACTGGCTTTGCCATGGAACTTGCTATGTAGACCAGGCTCGTCTCAAACTCACATTGATACACCTGCTTCAATCTTCTGAGTGCCGAAATTAAAGGCATGAATTACCATGTCCAGCATCTTCTCCTGTTTTTTGGAGAGAAACAAACTGAGACATGACCTCGCCAGAGGTCAGATGCCCAGCCTATGCTCCACCCTTCCCTTGGCTTTTTATCCTAGTCCCTACACAATCTCTCCTCCCAGAGCTTTGATGGCCTCTCTGGACAGACATCACCCCCAAACAAGGAGAGAATAAAGAGCTTCCCGTCCACACCAGAAGAAAAACAAACCCCCACCACCCTCCACTGCCCGCGAAGGCAATGATAGATCTATGTTATTGCTGGCGTTGAAATCGCTACCAAGGGAAATAGATCAAGGTACACTTTGCTGGTGAGAGCTCTCCCGATGTCACAGACAGAGCTGCAGGAAAAAGATTTTCTCTTTCCAGGCTTCCCTGCCTCCCCTGAATACTCCAGGTGGCTGGGTGGGCTCAAAAGGGCATTGAGGTAGGCGTCCCAGGATGGAGGAGACCTGATAGGGCTGTGGCTTGGGGATGGATGCTGTTGTTAGGTTTGTCTTCCCCCCTCCCATTCTCCAGCTCCGTTTCTTCCTTTGGGAAAGACAAAAAACAACAAAAGATGTCATCTTCCCCTTGCTTGCAATGATGGAGAAGGGGCCCCATCACAGGTGAGGAAGATCCAAACCCAAATGTCACTTATTGGGGTTATATTTGGAACGGGTCTGGAAGTCAACCATCCATCCCATATCCTCTGGGGCCATTTTGGTTCAAAACTCTTGGCTCTGCTCTTTCTGTAAAGGGTCAGTGTGGAACCTCTGTGGCTCGAAGCTCGGGATATCAGGATATGGAAAGGGGCTTCTGTTGCTAGACTCTGCTCCCGAGTCAGTAGACCCAAGGTGGATTGCTGGCTTTGCCTAATGCTTGGACTGAGGCTGTAGGAGTCTGGCCGCTGCAGAGGCTGATCACACAGCCTCTCTTTCCAGCATCACATCAGGAAGAAAGGGGGACAAGGGGCTTTGCACAATTTAAAGACACACACACACACACACACACACACACACACGCACATGCACGCACGCAAATGTCACCCACTAAGTGACCACTGGGCAAGTCTTAAAAGCTGATATGAGTCTCAGTTTTTCATCTGTGAGAGTAGGTCATCTTGCCTATGGCCAAACGGTTAAAGTAGATTAAATGACAATAATGGTAATCACACCCATTAAAAGCCTGGAAGAGTCGTGAGAGCTGGACTGGGCAGCCGCCGTTTTGATTTTATGTGGATTGGTTCATTATCTTTGCCAGAAGTTTCCAAGAGCTGGCAAGGCAGTTCAGTTGGTAGAGAGCTTGCCTGTGTGCATAAAGCTCTGGGTTCAAGACCCAGCATGGGATAGCCCAGCAATGTGGATCATGCCTGTCATCCCAGCACTCTGGAGGTGGGGACAGTCAGGTTTAAAAGTTCAAGTCCAGCCTCTGCTACACAGCAAGTTTGAAAGCAGCCTGGGCTACATGAGACTGTGTGTGTGTGTGTGTGTGTGTGTGTGTGTGTGTGTGTGTCCCAGACATTCAGAGGGACTACCATTGCTCATATTTTACAGAAGCAGAGGCACAGAGAGGTTATGCCTCAGTGCCAGGTGAATGGATGCAGAGCAGAACCTCAAACGAGGCAGATGGCTGCACCGTGCTTCCTTCCCCAGGATCCTGCAAGCTGCTGCACAGTCCTGCAAGGTCCTCCATTCCTCCCTGCTTTGTTACATTGCTCCCTTGCCACGCCCACCGTGCCCTTGTTGGGGACCTGATCAAACCCACTTTAAGTCCAGATGGCCCTAAAGACCAATGCTTGCCATTGTACCACCGGACACTCAGGTACTTGACAGAGAGGCTTTTGCCATCTCTGCTTCATAAAGGACTCATTTCCAGTCATTGGGGGCTGGGAACAGGGTCATATCTATCCTCAGGAGCTGCCATGAGTCACCAGGGCCTTAGGGAAGATGGCCAGTGGACCTCCCAATCAAAACCTCTGCTTTAGGACTTCTGCTTTGGGGCCAAAACTTCTAGCTAACCCCCAACCCCAGCTCTATCTTGGGCTCCTTCATTTTGTGCTCAAATAAAAGCTTTCTTGATGCACCCCCACCCCCGGGTAAACTGCAGGCTCTTCTCTGGAAAAGGAAAAGAAAAAAACCAGTTTGGCGCACCTGCCAGAGGCCCTAAGTCCACCCAGCTGTGCACCTACTTGCTCTCTGTTCCATACCTCCCCTGAAGGCCAGTATTCCATCTTGCAGAAGGAATCTTACATTTAGCCAGAATCCAACCCTGGCTTCTTGGGGTCAGACAAGCATGTGGTTTGGGTACCTTAGTGGCTATCCAGGTAAGAATGTGCCAGAACCTGCAGACACTTTGAGATTGCCCTTGGCAGTGGGAAGCAGTCTGACAGACAGACTTTTCTGGCCATGGCTGCTAAGCAGAAAGACAAGAAATGGGCCATTTTGGCCACACAGGAAAAGGCCTAGCAGAACTCAGGCAGTGGTTGTAGGCAGCCTGGTCCATAGGCAGGAAGAACTCCCAGAAATACAGAACACCCTTCCTGCTAAGAAATGAAGGATGCATGTGTATAAACAGGGATGATGTTGTCTGCTATGGGATAGATGGATGATGAATAGAAAGAAGGAAGGAAGGAAGGAAGGAAGGAAGGAAGGAAGGAAGGAAGGATAGATGCATAGATGGATGGATGTTTGCATAGATGGATGGATAATGGATGGATGGATGGATGGATGGATGGATGGATGGTTGCATAGATGGATAGATGGATGGATGATTGATGGATGGGTGCATGCATGCATGCATGAATGGATGGATGGATAGATGGGTGGGTAGATGGATGAATGCAGAGATGGATGGATAATAGAAGGATGGACAGATGGGTGGACATCCTGGGTACCAGACACTGGGCTGGGCTCTGAAGACTTAGAAATGATTTAAATGGCTAACAAGTTTATGCCAACAGGAAGGCACAGGCACATGCTCACACACACCTAATCACAGTGAAATCTCCCAGTTTGTATACCCACACTTTCCTTTATAATCGGCTGTGAATGTCTTCTGTGGTGTTTTTCTGAGTTTCCCCACAGCTTTCATTCTAAAGACCTTCCATTAGAATGTACTGCAGCCATGGCAACAGTTCATATACAAGCTATCCAACATGGCAACCCATATTCACACTATCCAACATGGCAACCTACATCCAGGCTACCCAATATGGCAGCCCACTTTCGGGCTATGCAATATGGTAGATCATATTCAGGCTACCCAATATGGCAGCCATAGTGCTGTAGGGGCAGCTGAGATGTGTGGCTAGTGAAAAGGAGGGAAGAGCATTTGGCTTTTTTTTTTTTTTTTTTTTTTTGGACAGAACAACCTTACCTTTTTTGCCCAGTGCCTGAACTCCACAGTAGGGGTGGTGGTTGGCGTGAAGAGCCCTCCACAAACCACAGTCTTCCTACAACAATGGCTAATACATTTCCTGAACGCCAGGCACCAATAGTTTGATTTAACCCTTTTAAACAGTGTTGCTTCTCGGTCCATTTTCAAGGTGAAGAAGTGGTACCTCAGGAGCATTCAGTGACTTTGTTCAAATCTCCGAGAATATGTGCCTGGGTTTGTCCAAGCTCCCTCTTTTACCCCACAATCGTGTGCCCAGGTTGGTTTTTACAGCACCTGCCGAACCAGCCTTAGGATCCAGAGAGGACACCTTTGAGCTTTTTATCCATCTTCTGCGGACTCGTCAACCACTCCGTTCCACTGATTCTACTACTGTTGGTCTAGACACTGTGGAGGCAGAAGGACAAGGACCTGAGGCAGGCAGGGATGCTCCCGGAGGCACGGCTTGCCTATTTGGGGCTGGCAGAAGGCAGCAAACAATCCCTCACAATGCATCCAGACAAGAGCCTAGAGAAGAGTCACGTCCCCTCCTGTCACCCCGCCTAGCCCTGTCCACCTGAGCCCTCAACTCCTCCCTCACAAAGAAGTCTGCAGGGCCCTCCCTGACGCATCGCACCCTGCTCAGAAGCGAGGGACAGGAGCCCCTGCCTTTCAGCCCTTGCTGAGTTCAGATAAATCTCTCCCTCCTCTCCCCGCGCCTCTGAAAGTGCCCAGTCTAGCTAGGGTTTCTCCCACTTATGCGGCTCATGAATATTTAACAGCATCTGCCGTGGAGGCGATAAAGCCCTACCAATCCTTGACAAATATGTCCTAATCTTTTCAATTTCGGGGTGCAAATATGCCTTCTGAGTCCTGTTTGTCACCTAGATTAATGGCCCAGGGTCCCATAATCCTTTGGTGCTAATTCAAGTGGTGGCTGGCCGGCGTGTGCCTGCCAGAGGGGGCATGCTGGGAAACACACACACACACACACACAAACACATGTACACACACACACCACATGATGGAGTAATTAGTCAAGGGAAGACTTGTAGTGAGTGTGTGTGTGTTTGTCCACATGCACATGTTATATGTATGGTGTGCCTGTGTTTGTCTCTGCTCTGTATTCACAAGCATTTAGGTGTATGTAAGAGTTGTGCATTCCCCATGTCCATCTATGTATTCTGTGTGTGTGTGAGTCCATACATGCGAGCCTGGCTGTAAAAGGTAGATGCTATGTTCCTGTCTCCCTCAGTAGGAGGAGGGAGGGAGCTGATGAACCAGTAGTGCATTTCATCTGATTTCTTCCTCCTGTGTGGGTGCTGATGAAGAGAAAATATGATGGTGGTCACTGGTAGAGGAGACAGAAGGGACTATTATCTACAGGGAAGATTCCCATGAAATATGTTTAGCATGTGTCTGAAAAGCAACCTCCATACTCCAAGCCCTTGGGGGGAGGGGCATGTTAGTTTCAAAGGTTGAGTCTTTAGCCCTATGAGAGGCATCAGGTCAGAGGTCTGTGTGAAATGTGGATTTTACAGAGAGGAAGCAAAACTGATTTGTATGTGTGCAGTTTTCTTCGTGTCTTTGTATACGAGTGTGCAGTTTGAAGACCTTCCAACATGGGTCTAGTATCGACACAATCCACCGGAATCTGGTTGACATGCTTTGCAGACCATCAAGCTCCATCCCAACCCCCACTTCCTCCCTATCTCTTGCCCCACCCCACCTCTCTCCCACTTCTCTCACCAAACCTTTAATTTAATATGTCACCAAAAGCACTGGATGGAGTCCATATGGATCTGGCCTCCATTATTCTTAGCACCTCGATTCCTTCTTCTCCAGGTCTGTTCTCAGAAGCCCTGTGGAAGCTGAGGACGAAGGGCTATCACTGGAAGAGATCTTTTCCTCTTCATCTCCTGTCAGTAAGATCTGCCCCACTCACCTGTGTGGAATGGGGCAACTTTGTGCGGATGGAGATAAGAAGAATGAGGTCCCGAGTGTAAAACGCTGAGAGCCAAACCAGAGACTAATGTAGAAATGTCTACCTCACAGCATGAGATGCTTCCTCCATGGCAAACAGAACTCTGTTCAGACACGCAGACCCGTCACCAGACAGAAGGGTGCTGTGCACAGGTGACCTTTGTAGTAACGTGTTAGTATCTGCCTAGGTGCCCAACCTAGACATGGCACTTACTCCCAACCAGTCAGAGCTGAGGATAGTGACATAGAGAAGAGAGCCTGGTACCCTGAGACCTGAAATAAGACATACTAAAGACTAAGGTGGGAAGAAATAGGAGGTCATGTGAGAAAATGAGGGCTACATTCATGTTTGCCAGGAAGCAGTGCTTTGTGAACAAATGGGCTAGCTACATCCAAGCATACTGCATAAAGCACTATGGGAGGGAAGGAACACTCAATGGCTGGCAGAATTGGCTCCAGCATCAAAGGAAGCTACATTTGAGTCCTATCTAAGACCTCAAGCAAGCCACCTCCTTTCTCTGTAGCTCCTCGTCCCAGGATACAGCTGATAACCATAGGATGTTGTCAGGATCACACGCCATTACAGATATCACACCACTTGGCAAAAGATGTCACTGGTGTTATTGTCAAAATCATTCTCTTCTGTACTCACTGTGACTGGGTGGAGTGCCACATCACTCTCTATTCTGTGAGACAGAATTTCAAGAGTTAGTGATGGTTTGAGGAGACAACACTTCTACTGTGACACAGTCAGTGGGGAAAGCAACCTCAAACTTAGGCTCCCGATAGGAAGGTCAATTCTAGCTGAGGGAGCCATCTCACAATTAAACACAAGACCATAGTTCTCAGAATACGGAGACTTTTCTTGGAAACGCTCCCTAAAGGAATTCTGGTTTGTGCCCTCAAAATAAACAGATCCTTCTCTTTACAGTTATCCTCAGATCTGTGAGCCAAAGGAGGACAAAAAGTGACTATGACCCTGCTGAGAACTGAGAGAAGTCATCTTGTCATGAAGTCAGAGGGATGTGTAGTAGCAGCTTGAAAATTCTCACTCCCGGTGTGTGTATGTGCCTCAAAATCTTTTGATAAGAAAAACCCTCCCCCACTTCCATCAGAGGAATTTATGAAAACCAGTCCATAAGTCTTCGAGGATTCCTGTTCTTCCATTTCAGTGTCCTCACAAAGAAAGGAGATTCTGTCCATCTTTGTCTTCTGTAAACTGTGAGGAAAAACAACATTCCCAGCTTTTCACTAATGCTAGTGATTTTTCAACCAGCATTCACTCCTCTCTTGTAAATTCCAACCAGATCTATCTATAGCCAAATACAACCTCTGTATTTACTTGTTGCTGTTGTTGTTATGTATTTACTTATTAAAGAACAACCACCAAAACTAAAAAAATTCAATGGGATACTCAGCAATCCTTGCCTTTTAAGAACATAAAAATGAACATGAGAAAGAAACCCAGAACATTTAAGCAACTTGATTATCACCAAAGGCAGCCATAGAGTAAAAATCGAGTAATGGTAGCAGTCAACTTCCAAGATGGCCACTTTAAGATGGTTACTTCCAATATGGCTAATTCCACTATGGCTGGCTCCAACATGGCTGCCTCCAACATGGCTACCATTGACATAGTCCCCACAGTTCTCTCAGAGTGGTATGGACCTAGTAATTCATTTCAACTTTATAAACTGCGGTAAAAAAATGGGTTTCATTCCAAGATTTAATTGAAACCAAAAAACTATTGTTTCTATCTGTTCTCTATTTCCTTACTTTAGGATTCAAGCTGCAGATTATGGGCAATTCTAGATCCGTGGGGCAAGAAACCATTGTTCCCAGCCCTAAACTAGTGAAAGCCTCCACTAACAGCAACATGAGCAAAATGGAAGCAAGACACTCCTAGCTGACCCTCGACATGACTTTTATACTGGCTGACACTGGTTGGAGCCCCTGACAATCTTTGATCCAGAGGCCCCAACTAAACTACTTGCAGATTTATGGCTCACAAAGGTTGTGAGAGAATAGATATTTATTTAAAGCTACTACATGTATGGTAACCTGTTGTACAATGATAGAGCACAGACTGCTATGGTTCAGATCCTACTTCTGCCATTCCCATCTGTATAAACATGTACAAATCATGCTTTGCTTGGTGACTCATTATCTGTGAAGGGAAAATAATAGGACTTACCATGGGATTATGATAAGGGTCAAATATTTGAATTGATATAACATTTGGTATGCAGAGAACATTCTACAGGAGTTGGTATCACCAAGACCATTATCTCTGGAAGCCTCAGAAAACTCAGATGATTCAAGAGGACAGATTTTCCATCAAAACCTGGAGAGCATGGGACAGATGTGCTGCCTGTACTCTACCTCTATGTAGGCCTACCTTATGCCTCCGAAGTTGACGACTTCATTGCCCAGCTGCTGGTACAATGGAAAGACTGGATTTTTAAGGCACCAACTTCATCAATGGGTTAACCCATTAAGCAGATGATTAATATCTTGGGCCTTGTAGAAGAAATTAGATCTCTCTTTTCTCTTGAGAGCTGAGCATATCCTATTCTGTCAAATCTTTCTCTGATTCATCCCTTTTTCTGCCCCTCAATTAGGCATCACTTTCAAACATGGCTATTTTCGTCTACAAACTAACTTTACCTTCATTGTTTGGGGTTAAAGGTGTATACTAAGGGCCTGTCTGTATTCCAGCCAGAGTAGCCATGTTGCCGGATTTTGTTTGACATTTAAGATATTTGTTTTATAATATTAACAAGGCTGCAATGAGTATTAAGAAGTGTATGTCCATATTAATGCCTCTTTTGTCAAGAGGCAGTCTGCTTCCTCACACCTTGGGTTTAGCCTTGACTTGCTTACACTCACAGAAAGGACATCATGATCCAGGTGTGGTGGTGCACACCTGAAATCCCAGCGTTCAGGAGACAGAACCAGTACGATCAGGAGTTCAAGGTCACCTTCAGTTACATAGTGAGTTTGAGGCCAGCCTGGGCTACATGAGACCCAGTCTCAAGGCCTATAAAAAAAAAAAAGAAGACAAACAGATGCCATAAAATTTTCAGGCCCAGATTATAAGAAGACTAACAATTTTCACCTGTTTTTTTTTTTTCTATTTGAAACCAAATCCCACACAAGAATCTGATTTCCCAGAAGCCACCATGTTGTTAGGAAGCCCCACCCACCTATGTGGAGACATTGAGAGCTGTCTAACCCCCAACCCATGAGTGAGGCTTTCCTGATCTCTCCACGGTGGGCTGGACACACAAACACAGCTCCAGACTGAACTACAGTGTACATTACAGAGTGGATACAACTACTCATGAAAGAAAGGCGAATTACAACGTACATGTGACTCCCACACAATTATTAAAACCCTCAAGTGTCCCCTGTCATGCTTCAGCGGCCGGAGTAAACTTCCTAAAAGGGACTGTTGGGGGTACTGTAGATGGGGCTGCACCCCACAGGAGCCTGACTGAGGGAAAGTCACGAACCAGTCAGGGTTATCAAAAAGGAAGAAAATTCATCCTAGAAGGGTAAAATGTAGCAAGTTCAACGGAAAACTGACAAAGAAGAGGTAAAAGAGCCCACTGGATATATTATGGGTAAGGGAGGGACTCTGGAGGCCCCACCCCTCCCTGGGGAGCTAGTGGCACTTGGTGTGGGACTCATTGTCTTCGGTGGTATAGCCACAGTAAGTTGCCCTAAGTGAACCCAGTGGGCCACAAAAAATAAACCAAGGTGTGAACATGGGAGAGACGTGTTGGGGGAACGAGGGGTTCAGCAGGAGAGGGTGAGAGATGAGAGGGAAAAGTGGGGGTGAGAGGATCGAAAAATGCTGTAGATGTACAAAGTTGTCAAAGAATAATAAATACAGTTGTATTTAAAAGAAGAAAGGAAGGGAGATGGAGAGAAAGAAGGAGGGAGGGAGAAAGGAAGGGAGGGAGGAAAAGAGAGGGAGGGAGGGAAGCTGGAAGGGAGAGAGAGAGGGAGGGAGGGAGGAAAAGAGAGAGAGTAAGGGAAGGTGGAAGGGGAGAGAGAGAGAGAGAGAGAGAGAGAGAGAGAGAGAGAGAGAGAGGAGAGAGAGAAAGAGAGACTAGGTATAATGGCACAAGCCTTTAATCCCAGCACCCAGGAGGTAGAGACAGACATATCTCTGTGAGTTTGTGGCCATCCTGATCTACATAGTGAGTTTGAGGGCATCTGGGGCAACCTAGTGAGACCCTGTCTCAGAGAGAGAGAAAGAGAGAGAGAGAGAGAGAGAGAGAGAGAGAGAGAGAGAGCAGGAAAAGTTGGGGTACTGGTACCAGCCATGCTGCAGAATCAAGGAGCCAAAAGGAGAAATCCCCGCAACCCACCCCGCACATGGAAACTAACCTCAGGCACCAAGGGAATCTGGGAAAACACAGGATCAGCAGCTCAGAGGCCAGAGCAGGGTAGAGGAGGGCGGAGACCAAGTGGTCTCAACAATCAGTCAGTTCCCAGGTCCATCTGTGGAACCCTCCCTGGCAAATTCTAAAGAAGCCATCCCTCAGGGGCGGGCAGGCCTTATCTCCAGATCCTGCTGGAGCAGCCTGCTCTTAATCTTTTCACTACATAACCCTCCCTGGGACTCCCTCGCTGCGAGACCCCAGGAGTCCCCAAACAGTGGGTTTGTCCTCTACTTGGATTGCAGGGCTTTGTGTCCATGTGCAGCTACCAAGGACTGCTGCCCTGAGGGTGGAGAAGCTCGCATAAGAAAACAACCGCTCCCCTCCTCCCCTCTATCCTCTCCTCTGTTTCAAAGCAAGCAGTTCCTGGCTCCTGGCATGGTAAAAGAAACAAAAGCTGCAGGCTCTTGCCCCATCTTTGAAGGAGGGAAAAACAGGACAATTAAGAGAGCTGAGCTCTTCTGTGCCCACCACTCCTTAGGTACTGGACTTGAAGCCTAGGCCTCCTGAGCAAACAGCTCCTTCTCCCTAGAAGGGATCAAATGTGCTAAACCTCCAAAAGTCTCAGAAGACCAAAAGTCTCATTAAATCTCTATCAGGAAAGAGGGAATAAGGCTCAGAGAGGTTAAGTCACTACCCAGTGACACACAGCTAGAACATGGCAAAGTCAGGCCTAAAACTCCATGTTGGTCTTGATGAACGTTAGCTGCCTCCAGTTTCCTGACTCTTGGTCCCTCCTCTGTGTCCCTTGCCCCCTCCTCTGTGTCCCTTGTCCCCTCCTCTGTGTCCCTTGCCTAGCTTTCCACAGGCCCCACCACCCACCTAGATTTGGGCTAACGAGAGAAGAGAGCTAATATTTAATGAGTCCTGAGGATGTGGCAGGAGCTGTTCTCAGTCCCCAAACTCTCCCAGGCCTCAGCACCCCCTGACCTCCCCACCCCGCCCCCGTGAGAGGGGGACACACAGAGCTGACTTGATGGGGGGAATAGGTATAGGAACAGAGATGACAGTCTTCCCTGCAAGGTCTCCCTGCGTTCTTTCTTGGACTCTGTCAAGGTAAAGTGTTATTTTTGTTTGGCGAATGAGAGAGATTAGATTTTCTAAGTTCTACACGAAGCTAGTAGCAATGTCAGGGCTTGAAGCTGTGTCTGATGGATCCCAGAAATAGAGTTTTTAACCAGAGGAATGAGTACCCTAGCTTGAAATACAGAGAAGGCATCCACCCATCCATCCACCCATCCATTTACCCATCCACCCATCCACCTATCTATCCATCCAACCCTCCATCCACCCACCCATCATCTACCATCTATCCATACACCTCCTCATCCACTTACCTACTAATCCATCTATCCGTCTATTGGTCCACCCATTCGTCAACTTATCCATCTACACTTTTATCCATCTATCCATCAATACATTTATCCATCTATACATTTATACAACTTATCCATCTATACATTTATCCATCTATCCATCAATCGATCCACGCATCTATACATCTACCATCTACCTACTCATCTGTCCATCCGTCCACTAATCTACCCACCTATCCATCTTTCCATTCCTCCATCCATCTGATTATCCATCTAGGCAATGTTTGCTGAACACTGCTGGGCCTGGCATTCTCTGGCACTAAGAGCGCTACCCATCAACAAGGAGACGTTCTCAGCCTTCTAAAGCTGGTGGTCTGTGGAGGAGAGATGGGTAGGAATCAAGCCAACACATAAAGTATTGAATTATAATAAACACCTTGGTGGAGAAAAACAGATGCCAGGGGATCAGAGTGAGCAGGGAGGGATGGACCTAAAGGGTAGCCTGGACGTCTCCATACCTGGAGCCAGAGGTCTGTGACCCAACAGACAGAGCAGGGAGAGGCCCACACGGCAAAGTGCTAAAAGACGAGAAAGGAGGAGGCCATCAGAAGGAGTGAGCTGGCACTGAGAGACAGAGAGGTGGGCAGAGCCAGGTCTGTCAAGGAGTTTGTGAATTGAGGTCAAATTTTGCTGTTATTTCTAGTGGCGTGGAGAGCCCTTGGAGGACTATGGCTTTGCCACACAGATGATAAGCTGGAAGCTCTCTCTGAGTTTGGCAAGACTCACATGAGAGACAAAGAGGTGGTGACCATGTGCGTAGGCAGATGACTGTAGCCGGATTCCTGCAGAGCCCTGACTGCTGGCCATTGCCTGTAGCACGTCTGTTCAGCCACCCTTCAACCATGGATGTAGCATGTTTCTCTCACTAAGCACAGTGAGGAGTGACCAAATGTCACATAGCTTTCCTGATCTTGCACATACAAGGGCCGTGATACTTGCCTTTAGAAAAAATATATCTATTATTCTTGCTACAAATTCCTCCTCCCATTCAGCAAATGGTTGTTGATCATCTGTGGTATTCCAGGTATCATGGAGACAGATAGACAAAGCCTGATAAGGTTGACAAACAGGAGGGAGGGACAGGACCACAGGCAATAAGAAATTATGATCTTTGTGACAAGATGTGTTGGCTTATGCATGAAATGAAAAATGAGGGTCAGGGAATCTTCATTTTTTTCTGGAGTCTTGGGAAGATGCCAAGCAAAGGAATAGGAGGGCAAAGATCCTGAGGCAAAAAGGTTTTGGGCTTTCTTGAGGTGTATTAGTCAGCTCATGCTGAATAACAAATTACCCCGGAACGTGTGGAGGGAGTCAGAGCTCACATTTAGGGATCTGTTTTGTGAGGTAGGGTCTCTCAGTGAACTTGGAGTTCATTGGCTAGGCTGGCTGGCCAGTGAGCTCCAGGGAGGGATCTGATTCCCCTCCCCTCCAGTATTGGGGCTACAGACGTGAGCCATGTCTGAGTTCTGGAGTTTCATGTGGATGTTTGGGGGTCATGATTCATTCTTTTGCAGTAGACTGAGCCATCTCCCCAGTGTAACCCATCACTTTGTAAACACATTCTCCCAGGTTGTCCTCATTCAAGGATGGAGCCGGCTGACATTAATATATATCTCTGTGACTACAATCCCCACCATCCTCTGTTGCAGAGTGGCTCTGCCCTGTATCCAATTCCTGCCTCACTTCTCCTTGGACTCCATGTTCATCTCAAAAGGGAGATACTACCTCCCCGACATGACTGTAAATCAGATGCTAAATTCTGAGGCAGAGAGGGACCCCCCTACCCATCTCCCAGGAGACTTTTCCAGAGAGGGTGTGGGGTGGGTGAGGTCAGCTGACAATCCTGAGAAAAGCACCCCGTCTTCTTCAGGCTCCATATCCATAGAGATTCAAAGGACTTCCCTTAATCTACTCCTTCCCATTGGCCAGCATTCTTCTCTGGAGCTTGCACACAACCTGTGGGTCATGCTGCATGCTGAAGCTCTCTTCACACAGAACAAATCTCCACATGCCAACTTCTCCCAGCCTCTCCCAGTCCTGGCTAGCCTCATACCTCCCTCTGTCCTCCTGAGATCCTTCCCTTTCCCAAGCCCATCCTCCTCCCCCTTCCCAGCCCTCCATCCCCACCCCATCCATCTTCTCCCTCCTCCCCCCACCAGGCCTCCTTTGCTCCCTGACAGCTGCAGTTGGAGAAAGACGGATGAAAATGACACCCCAGCGCTGGCGTGACCGCCACTTGGTGATGCATTGGGAATCATCTCTGGCTTTCTGCAGGAGCCATACAGATGAGGTGGTGACCTCTTTGCACACAGGGTCAAGGACAGTGGAAGGGCAGAGGGCAGGATGGAGAGAGTAACCTGAGCCAACTCATATTGTCCTCTCTCCTTGCCAACGTTCAGCAGGGAATGAAGGGAGAGCTCAGTCCCCTCTGGACGCTACATCTGCCACCAAAGAGGACAGTGAAAGAGAGGGGAAGCAAAGGAGTGTTTAGGACATACAACAGAGACAGGTCATCAAAAGCCCCGTGCCTCCGTTTCCCCACTTGTGAAAAGAGAACAGTAAACCTGTTGAGTCACAGATGTCACTGAGCCCAGCATACCTGCCACAAGCTAAGCTGTCAGCACAAGGCAGGGCCTGGATTAGTTAGATATGGAGCCACAGGAGGCTCCTGGGTTGAAGGCTTCATCCCCAACACCACAGGGTTCAGAAGTGGAACCAGGGAAGTGATGGGGTCAATGCCCCATAACCTCACTGGAGTATTGAGCTATGTAGATTCATACCTGAACATGTTACTAAAGGAACATACACAACTGGAGGATCTCTCTCTCTCTCTCTCTATCTCTATCTCTCTCTCTCTCTCTCTCTCTCTCTGCCTCTCTGATGTAAGCACCCCTCAGGAATGGAGGCAACTGCTGGGACCACTGAGACCATGAGCCCATAAACTTTCCCTCCCTTGAGTTACTTTTTCTAGGAATTTTGTCAGGGTCACAAAGGGCTGGCTCCTGTCCATGCTATGATATATCCTATTCATGTCAACAAGTCAGGCGGCTGCTCACAGCGGGTGGAACAAAACCAAAGTACCCGGGGAGTCTTCAGGTGGATAGAACCTGCCTGGGTCTCAGATGGATGCTGGTGTGGGGATCAGCAAGGATTTCTTTTCCTCACATGATATCCTGGCAAGGCTAGAGGTCATGAGAATGAAGGAGCCCTGGAACTTTGATGTCAGCCAGCCAGTCTGACATATCCTAGCCACATACCTGGCTTAGTCTCAGCCGGCCACACTGGATAGAACCCAGCCAGAGTGAATTTGGATCACAGATTGCCATGTAAACTCTCTGAACCTGTTTCCTCCTCTGAAGTAACAACTAGAATAGTATCTAGTTACAATGTGACTGAATTTCATTCATCTGTTTGCTCACTTGTGCAACAGTATTTGTTGAGTGTCTACTCAAAGCTTACTGCTTCCACCAGCAATTTCGCATCCCTCTTTGGACCAGCTCTCTGCCTCCGTGGACTCTTTGTATTTCATCTTTTCATTCTATCTCACCTTCCCTGGGATCCCCTCAAACTCCCCATGGGACCCCTGATCTAATCCCTGAACCTTCTGGACTCAAACAGAACAGGGATCCTTCCCATGGTTTTTCTGGGGCTGGGACTTGTCACCACACAGATGTTTCTCCGTTTATGGAAGATCACTATCTGATAACCCATCCCAAGTTAGACGTATCATAAGTCAAAAATGTGTTGCATGTGCTGATGCAATGAAGCAGGAGACACTGGCGAGTGAGACTTCCTCCCTCGGGGGTGACTGAAAGCTGGGCACACTGGATAGAACCCAGCCAGTGTACTGGTGAGTGGATTGGGACCAGAAACGGCTATATGAAAGTTATGGTGTTTGGGGCAGCTTGTTACCCATCACTAGCTGACTGATACAGCAGGCTAGGCAAGAACAGTTGAAGATTTAATGGACTCACAGTATGGACTGAAGTAAATAAATGGTTTTAGCCCCTCTGGGCCTCCTTAGACCCATGTGTCAAGAAGGGACAACACTTTCTTCATAGAATTGCCATGAGTCCCCCTTCCTCTTCCACATCTGTACAAGGACTGGGATGAGAGCTTATTCCCATCTGCCCAGTGTAGACACTGATTCCATCAGTTCTGGAAAGCTGAGGAAAGGTAGTTAGATGAAGCTAGAAATCTGGGTTCAAATCCCTCCTCTGCCACTTACTTCTGTATGACCCACACAACCTCCAAACGCTTTGATTTCTGCACCTGTGAGAGAGGAGTAAAAGGGCCTCTGGTCCCCAGTGTTAGGACATGGATGGCGTAGCATCTGTCAGCTTGGGAAGTTAGTTCTCTCTCCCTGGGAGCAGCAGCAACATGGAGACTGAGCTCTTTAAAGTGAACGGGCCCCATCCCAGTTTCAGTTCCTTGTATCCATGGTTCTGGAGTCAGGCTGCCTGTCAGAATCTGGCTTTCCTGGGATGTCCTCACGCAAACGTTAGCACTTCTGAAATCCAGGCTGTTTTCTGTGAGCCACGGAGCATGAGATTAATTGCTAAGCTGTATGAGGGTGGATGGTCCGAGATGAAGGGGAGAGAGAGAGAGGAGATGAACAGAGATGGAAGGGGGAAAAGAGGAGAGGACAGAGGAGAAAAAGAAGGGGAAGAAGGGAATGAGGAAGGGAGGGAAAAACAGAGAGGGAAGGAAGAGGGAGGGAGAGAGAGAAAAGGCACATGGTCTCAGACACACATCTCAAAACTTCTCAGGAGCATGGGACATTGTGACTTTATTGCCTACAGAAGCCAGGACGGCTTCATTGAGAAGAAACAAGAGACATGCCTTCCTCCTGGGACATCCAACTTGAGCCACAGGCACAAGGTCATTGAGGCCCCGACCGACCCCATGTGTGATGAGGGACCTCCAGCAACCTGCCAATAGCAGGACCAGCGCTCTGCTTGTCTGTGTCATGGCTGTGACCACTGCCAGGCTCTGGGCAGCGGCCAGGGTCAAGGTTTGCCAAAGAGGACCGTGAGGATGAAAAACTCGGTGGTAAGAAAATGCTGCCAGCACCGGAAGCCCGCACCGGAAGTCAAGCGGCAGGGCACCGGTCTTTTGAGGAACCCCATTTGAGAACAGAATTCTCTATCCTGAACTTGCATCGGGGGTATCCTGGAGGGCTTGGAAGAACCCATAGTGTAGGATCCACGCCCAGAGCACCAAGCCTATAGTACAGACCCCTGTGGTCACCAGCCCGAACACACCCTTGGGACCCTGACTCTGTGTTCCCATGTTTTGCCCTGACCCCAGTGTCAGGCCCAGAATGCCATAAATGTGCTCACTTCCCTCACCATGGCCCAGCCCAGCTCCCACAGGCCTGCAGCCATCGTCATCCCTACAGTGTCACTTCTGTCTGGTTCTGGGTTGGCACAGCAAGAAGAAGCAAATGATGAATGTACTAAATAAAGCTCAGTTCCTTAAACTTCCTCAGTCGGCACTGACAATCATAAAATCAAAGTATCTATCGGTCAAGGGCCGGCGAGATGGCTCAGTTAGTAAAGAGGCTTGCAACCAAACCTGACAGCCTGAGTTCAATCCCTGGGACTCACACGGTAGAAGGAGAGACCCAACTCCAGCAGGTTGACCTCTGACCTCCAACATATACTGTAGCACACGTTACACACGCGTGCATACACATGCAAATAAATAAATATGCGTAAAACAAATCAAAATACGTACATTAATCAACTCTGAAAAGCATTAAAGATGTTCCAGGATGCCCTGCAGTGTCACATATTCAGGCGAGATTTGATGCGTTGTGTAAACATTAAACGGCACTTTTTATCTCATTAGTATGCAAATTTGCTTTCATCGTTAATAAATGGTAAGATTGTATGTAAACCAAATAATTGGTTTCAAATAAATCTCTTTGTTTAGCATGTATGTGTGTGTTTGCCTGTGTGTGTGTGTATTTGTGTGTGTGTGTGATGTTCATATGGGGTACCAGATTGTCCATACCACATGTGTGGAGGTCAGAGGATAACCTCAGATCTCAGTCCTCACCTCTTATCTTGTCTCTCCTATGTTTTCCACCTTAATAGTTTTCATTTTCAAATTACATTTACATTTTTTATTCGTAGAGTCTATCATGGCTCATGTGTGGAAGTCAGACAAGAACTTGGGAATCAGTTCTCTCCCTCCACCATGTGGGTCTCAGGATTTGAACCCGGGTCATTATGCTTGCCGCAAGCCCCTTTACCTGCTGAGCCATCTCACCTGCCCTTCACATTGTTCTGGAGGCAGGGTCTTCTTTCTGTTCATTACAGAGTCTTAAAGGCTAGCTGGTCCTCTAGGCACCAGTGATCTTATGGCCTCTACCTCCCATCCAGCCACCGGAACATTGGGATTACAGATGGGCTACCTTGCCTGATATCACATGGGTTCTGGGGATTTGAACCCAGCTTCTTACACTTACACCATAAGATTTTTTTTGTTGTTGTTTTGTTTTTCAAGACAAGGTTTCTCTGTGAAGCCCTGGCTGTCCTGGAACTCACTCTGTAGACCAGGTTGGCCTCCAACTCAGAAATCCGTCTGCCTCTGCCTCCCAAGTGCTGAGATTAAAAGCATGCGCCACCACTGCCCGGCTCACCATAAGATTTTTATCCACTGAGCCATCTCTCCAGCCCCTCACATAGATAGCTTTATGGTTTATTAACTATTTCATTTGTGTATCTAGTACACACACATACCTGGACTCATGTAAAAAAAATATTTAGACAAAATTGATCTGAGTGGAAATCTGTCCTGAAACTCACTATGTCGACCAGGCTGGCCTTGAACCTGCCTCCCAAATGCTGGGATTAAAGGCATGCACCACCACTGCAGGGCACAAAAAAAAATATATGGACAAATTTACCTCTATGGTTTTTATTTGTTTGCTTGTTTTAGTTTGGTTTTTTGGTTTTGGATTTTGTTTCTCTGTGTAGCTCTGACCGTCCTGGAACTCACTCTGTAAACCAGGCTGGCCTCAAACTCAGAGATTAGCCTGCCTCTGCATCCCAAGCTGGGTAGGTGGAAGTGTAAGAAACCTCAACCTAAAGGACAAAGACAGAAGGAGGTGCAAACCCTGGGGTCCTGGTACCAAGACTCTGGTCCTCTTCTGGAATTCTATATAAATTATCTTCTGCTGTGTGGCAAGCCGAGCACCACATAACACATTATATCTCCACATTTTAAAACAATTTGCTTATTTTTATTGTATATGCTTTGGTGTTTTGCCTGCCCGTGTGTGTCTGTGTGAAGGTGTCAGATCCCCCTGAACTGGAGTTACATACATGTGTGCTCTGTGGTGTGGGTGCTGAGAATTGAACCCAAGTCCTCTTGTAGGGCAGCCAGGTCTCTTAACCGCTGAGCCATCTCTCCTGCTTCTGATCTCTACATTTCTATGGCTTTGAACATGAGAGACAATTGGCTCCGGGCACCTCATGAAGTCACCATTGACATGATAGAAGCTTGGCAAGCCCAGATCTGCTGGCACAGGCTGCTGGCTGGAGGTCCTGGCTTCCCAGGGTTCTGTCCCCATAGCCTGGCAGCTGGCTTCTGCAGAGAGGCCAGTCCCAGGGACCCAGGCAGAAGCTAACACACACTATTCTGCTGGTCACAGAGGAATCCCCAGACACTATGATGTAGGAGTCACTCTGGCCATCCTGGCCTCAAACAGATGGCAACCCCTCCCTGGTCTCAGCTCCACCCTCTGAAACATGGGGGAAGGAGCTACTGAAGACTTCACAGTTACAGATAGTCCTATCACAGGTGATACGGAATGTCTAGGAGGGGTGCAGTTCAACCCACAGAACTAGGTACACCGTAACTAGGGAGACAGGGTGTAAATGCACTTACCTCACTAGCATGAGGACCCCCAGAAATCATCCAAAAGCTGTAATCCCAGCACTCCTACGAGAGTTGGGAGACAGGAACAGAAGAGTCCTTGGGATCTCATGGGTCAGCAGAAAACAGAGAGACCCTGCCTCAAACAAAGTAGGAAGAAGACCTACATCCAAGGCTCATATACATGAACTCACACACAGGCACACACTACACACGCATACACACTTAGAGCTGGCCAGGCTTACTTCTACCTCAGGACCTTTGAACAGGCTGTGTCCTCTCATGCACCCCTGCCTCAGCTCTTTGGATCAATGCCTCCCTTTCACACTCTATGCTCAGTCCCCTGTCATCTTGCAGAAGCTGTCCCAAACCCACCCTTCTCCAAAAAGCTACCTCTCAACTTTCCAACTGAGATCAGCTCCTCTGGTTGAGGACTTGGTCTGTCATAGTTCCAGCACCCTCTCAGTCCTTGGCACATAATAGCTGCTCAGTAAGTATCCTTTGAGCAAATGAATGAAAACTACACACATAGAGTGTAAGATGTCAGAGTAGGAGAGGGAAAGACCTGTCCATCTCCCGGGCGGCCTCCTTCCCCCATGTGTCCACTCAGGGCATCTGCCTTTCACAAGGGACTCTGACTGTCTTATCAGCTCCTCATCTCCCCTCCACTCTGATGTCAAGCTTGTTAGAAAAGCTGAGTACCCACAGTCACACTGACGCCGGTTTAAAATTATCTGTCACTCAGCCGACTGCCCATCAATTCTCTCACCTGTGGAAGGCGCACAGGCCTGGGGCCCACTCCCCCGCTCTCCTTTGTTTTCAGCAGACATCAATCTTCTCCATTCCTGGCTGGCAAGCCCCACCCTCCACTCTGATGGATGCTTTTATATGGATGCCTCCCACCATCTTCCTTTCATCTGACAGCGGAACCCCACCACACCTCCTCCATCAGGCTGGACCACCACACTGAGGACTGGGTCCCCAGGATGCTGCCTCCCTGCAAGCTCAGGGGCAAGAATATGTCTGACTCTAAGTAGGCTCAAAGAAACTCTCCCATCCCCTACCCTTGAGATAGTAGCATCAGGCTTCCTGTCTATCTGCAGATGTTCCGTGCAGAGGGCACTGCAGTCCCTGCTGAAGAAACTGAAGATCAGAGAGACCAACTGGCTTACCTGATATAGCCCAGCAAGAAGGCTGAGGGTGGGGCTCGGAACAAAGAGAGCTGGGCTGTCCTGTGACAGACTCATGTGCAGATACATGCATGTACAGATACATGGATGGACGGATGCGTGTATGTACAGATACATGTATGTACAGGTACATGTATGTGCGGATGCATGTATATACAAATACTTATGTGTGTGTGGACAAGCATGGGTAGAGACCGGAGGTCAACCTTAGTGTTCCTCCTTAGATGCTGTCCCCCTTGCTTCTTGAGCCATGCTCTCTCATTAACTTGGAGCTCATCAAGTAAGCTATGCTGGCTGAGCCCCTGGGAATTCACCCTTGTCTCTGCTGGGGGGGGGGGCGTCTCTCCACCCTTGGTGCTGGAATAGCAAATGCATGTAGCCACATGAGCCCAGCTTTTTTTGCTTTGGGTTTTGAACCTTGAACCCAGGTCCTCTGGCCTGCAAGGCAAGTGATTTACAAACACAGCCATTTCCCCAGCCCAAGAGAAACATTTTTAAAATCATCTAGACCAGTGGTTCCCACCTCCCTCCAATCCCCAAGCCCTAAAGAACCCTGGGGGAAGAGGTGGTGGAGATCAGAGAGGTCCAAGGCCCTTCATGTGTTAAAAACTAAGTGTGAGGGTCAAAGCTACAGCAAAGATGGCCAGGTGCCTTCCAGGAGCCAAGCTCCTGGGCAAAGGCTTCTGGTGGAGAAGCACCCGTGAAGGATGAGATCTTGGCAAAGTGAGGAAGGAGAAAACAGGCACCGGCTTCGAAGACACGGAGGAGCAGAGATCTGATTCCAAGGAGGACAGGACCTTACTGAGCCAGGGTGGGGACGTCTGGGGGGAAAGGAGACAGCCACCTTCCTGCAGAAGCGCAGGAGCAGCGATTTCCCGAGGTGACAGGGACAGGAGTCGCCTGCTCCGACGTCGCCCATTTGGAATCGCAAAGCAAGCATTTTCCGGCCTTAATGGGGGACCCAACCAATCCGAAAGACACCCTATTTCTCTTTGTCTTTTTCCCTTGCCAAGTCAGCGGGCTGACTGAGCTCCCCCTGGGTGATTAATTTTCCCCTTGACACCCTGGGGAATGAGACATTTGTCCCAAGGGTAGAGAGACAAGGAGGCAGGATTCAGTGTGGCTGAGCATGGAACGGCCGCAGGTGCAGGCCTGGTCTTCCTTCCTTGACAGCCACAGACAGGGATGGTGAGGCTGGGAAACTGCTGGACAGTTTACCCTGCCAGGAAGTTACCAGAAGACAACACCAGAGGCAGAACGAAGGGCTCTGGACCACAAAGCAGGGGACACTGACATCCCTGTGGGAACACAGTAGTCTTGGTGGATGGGACTCAGACTGAGCTAGTTGCTCGCTCCAGAGCTGCTAAGTTCCAAGATAAAGCTAATTAGAAAACAGCTCCTGTAAGGTCATGGGTAGAGCTAAGTGTACTGTCCCTGGGTCTCGCTTTTACTGCGGCCTGCGCATGGCCTGCAGCATCTCTCTGGCTGAATTCCCCCAGGTTCAAATCCTGCAGTGGTCACTTACAGGCTGTGGATTCGGGACAAGTCACTTAACCTCTCTGGCTCCCACCTCCTTACCTCTCCTGTAGCTCCCACACGGCAAGCCAGCTTGATGGCACAGGCCTGTCATTCCTGCTACTCAGGGAGGCTGAGGCAGGAGGATTACAAAATCCAGGCTCACATGGGCTACAGAGTGAGTTCAAGGCCAACCTGAAGAACTTAGGGAGAACCTGTTTCAAATAGAAAGTAAAACAAGATCTGGGGGTGTAGCTTACTGATAGAGAGCTTGCTGGGCATGCCCAAGAACCTAGGTCTAATTCCCAGTACCAGGGATGGAAGAACCATGATGATAATGCTAGCACACCTAGTGAGTGCTTTCTGTCACACCTAGTGTGTGCTTTCTGTCACACCTAGTGTGTGCTTACATGGGCTGAACAGGGTTGGACTCCCTCAGACTTGAGTCTTTGGTTTTTGGTTTTTGAGATAGGGTTTCTCTGTGTAGCCCTGGCTGTCCTGGAACTCACTCTGTAGACCAGGCTGGCCTTGAACTCAGAGATCTGCTTGCTAATGCCTCCCAAGTGCTGAGATAAAAGCCATGAGCCACCACACCTGACTTGAGTCATTTTCAGCTTCCCTGATCCCTCTGACACAACACATTTAATATGTATGATTCAATAGATTCTGTCTTTTAATTTAGTTTGGTTCAGAACCTAGTGTGGTGTCACACAACTCTCATCCCAGTACATGGGAGACTGAGACAGGAGCTGGAGATGGCTCCGTGGTTAAGAACTTCTACTGCCCTTGCAGAGGACCCAGGATCAGTTCAGATCACTCAGGCTAACTCACAAAGACCTGGATCTCCAGCTCCAGGGAATCTGAAGCCCTCTTCTGGCTTCCATGGGTACACATAAACTCACACAGGCACATACAAACACATAAACAAACAAGCAAACAAAAAGAGTTCAAGGCCAGCCTGTGCCACATAATAAGTTCCAGGCCAACATGAGTCACATGAGATCCAGTCTCAAAAAACAAAAAGCAAATAAACTCATTTTAGAAAGATACTTTTGATCTTAAATGAAAAAGTATCCAAATGCCTTAATAAGAGTGTGACAATAAAGGAGACATCACTAAAAGAAATCAGTACTGTAAAAGGGGAGCCAAGCCCAGCTGCCTGCAGGGGTATCCAGACCTGGCTCTACTGCACTGTGAGTAAACTAGGGTTGTAACCAGAGATGATTGGTGCCCAAGGCCAGGCAATACCAACCTGAGTCCTGCACTGGCCGAATTCAAAAAAGAGTCATTCCAGGATCAGGTGACATCCAATGCATGCAGCAGTGAAAACCCTATGGGTAAGCCCTAGGGTCCTTGATCCTGGAATGCTTGGGTGAGCAGATGGACACGGGCTTAGAGAGATAGACAGACTGGTGGAGAGAGGGAGGGAGAGAGGAAGGAAGAGAGGGGTAGTTCCATGGATGGATGAGAGGAATAGGTGAATAATAGATAAATAATGAATGCATGGATGTGTGTGGATGGCTAGATGGATGGATGGATAGATGGATGGATGGATGGATGGAGATAGATGGGTGGGTGGATAAAAAGACAGATGAGTAATAGATGAATGGCAGATGATGAATAGATGGATGGATGATATATGGATATAGGGATGATGGATATGAATGGTGGGTAGATGGATGATAGATGGACAATGGATGGATGGGTGGATGGTTGGATAGATGGATGGATGGTGGATGGATGGATGATGGATGGATGGATGGATGGATGGATGGATGGATGATTAGGTCAGTGGATAGTTGGGTAGGTGAATGATGAATGTCATCCATGAATGTCATGGATGAATGGATGATGGATGGATGGATAGTTGGATAGATGGATGGATGATGGATGGATGGATGGATGGATGAATAGGTCAGTGGATAGGTGGGTGGGTGGGTGGGTGGATAGATGAATGGATGGATGGATAGATGGATAAGTCAGTGGATAGATGGGTGGGTGGGTGGGTGGGTGGATAGATGGGTGGGTGGGTGGGTGGATAGATGAGTGGGTGGGTGGGTGGACGAGTAGGTGGGTAGATATATGGGTGGGTGGATGGATGAATGGGTGGATGGATGGATGGATAGGTTGGTGGATAGATGGGTGGGTGGGTGGGTGGATGAGTAGGTGGGTAGATATATGGGTGGGTGGATGAGTGGATGGATGGATGGATGGATGAATGAATGGATAGATGGATAAAAAGACAGGTGAGTAATAGATGAATGGCAGATGATGAATAGATGGATGGATGATGGATATGAATGATAGGTAGATGGATGATAGATGGACAATGGATGGATGGATGGATGGATGGATGGATGGATAGATGAATGGATGGTGGATGAATGGGTAGATAGATATAGGTGGATAGATGATGGGTGAATGGGTCACTCAGTTGTAGAATTAAATAAACAGATGGCCATTCCTAAGTTTCCCTGACCAGCAGTATGCACTTCTTTCATCTGTCTAACATTTGGGCACCTTGATTCTCTATATTCTTCACACTTCTAGTTAGACCTGTGGGGCTACAAGGTGAGGTGTCAATGGATGTGGTACCCAGGCCCACTCTACCCACTGGGAGCCATCACAGTAAGCTGTCCTTGAACCTTAGAAAGGGGCATCCTCTTTTAAGGTCATGATTTCTCTCAAGAGCATTTTGCCATCTCATCCCAAAGTCCAGAGTCACAGCCACACCCCCAAATTCCAGAACATGTCACCCACACACACCCGTAAGATCGTAGCACCCGCCTTCCTGATGTGTAAAGGACGTGGTTACTGTACACGAGAAACCATCTCGACAAATGTATTCCTTGCATCCGTGAGAAGCAGGATTTGGTCCAACATTTTGTGAGTGAACAGCTGGGGTGTAGAGCTGCCTCTGGTTCACAAGGGGGACCAAGCACTCGAGAGCACAGGAAGCAGAAGCAGAGAGGAAGCCAGGGCCCGCCTCTGCTCAAGCCCTCACAGTCCAAAGCAAACAAACAAGGACAAGGAGAGAACTCGGGAAGCCAGCAGGTTGTGCATCTGCACCTGACACCATGGCAGGGACTCCTCATAGCCTAGGAGCCACCTGGTCTCCATGTTGCAGAGAGCTGTCCCTTTGGTGTGCAGCTGAAGCAGAGGGAGCCTTCGGGTGCTTCTTGGCAGGAGCAGGAAAGATCTGGGACTCATACCTTTAGCCAGCAGAGGCTCCTCTGAAGAGGGGACCAGAGACACATCTTGCTGATGGGGACGACAGGC
Source organism: Arvicanthis niloticus (assembly GCF_011762505.2). Lineage (NCBI taxonomy): Eukaryota > Metazoa > Chordata > Mammalia > Rodentia > Muridae > Arvicanthis > Arvicanthis niloticus. Next base: position 11,114,123 of record NC_133432.1, read on the forward strand.
AGGGATCTATCTGCACATCGCCTGCAGTGTTAGAGTGTTGCATGATTCTTCCTGTTCCTGGCTGGGAAGGCTGGCAGGGTTGGCTGCAAGCCCTGTCCCTGGAATTTGCTGTCTCAATTAGGATCCAGGATGAGTACAACATCTGACAGGGAGATGGAGAGGCACAGAAAGAAGCTGGGATGGAAGACGTCCAGTCAGGCTGGACTCCAAGAAGCAAAGAGCCAACGACAGGACATCAGAAGAGGCCTCAAAGCCCCACATCTTCTCCTGCTAGGGAGCCAGGAGAATGGAACCAAGGCCAGGAGCCCGACCCAGGCTGGGCCAGCTCTGTCCCTCCTACCCAGGTACCAACTCCGGTGGCCACCTACCTTGTGCCTGGGAGAATGCTAAACATTTGAGATACAGTATCTAATCTTCCTGGTAACAGTTGCAAAATAGGCATTCATTCATTTGTTCACGGATTCATTCACTCCCACAAGGATTCCTGAAGTCCATACAAACCCAGGTCCTGTCTTGCATCCTGGGGAGTAAGTGTTCTTCCTAGACTGACACAGCCATCTCCCATTTCGGACTTTCTAATCTACTTAGAAGACGCTGGAAATAGATATAAGTATGGGGGTTGGAGGGAGTCTCTAAAATAGCGGGTGACATTTGAACAGGACAAAGAAGATTAAAATCATATGGATGGGGGAAGGGTGGGCAAGGTCAAGGGAAGGCAATGCAAAGGCCCTGGGGTGGAAACAGCTTCATCACAGGACCGGGGCGGCTAGCTCATGGGAGCCACAGCAGACTGTGGGGATCAGAGCAGGAGATATCAGTCAGCAAGGCTGAGCCTGGCTGTGGGGAGGATCCAAGATATGGAAGGTTTGAATTAAGGGGGTGACATATAACCCGACTGATGCTCACCAAGGCCCCTTCGGCAGGATGCTGGGGGAGTATGTAAACCCAGGGTAGATGCGAATGTCTTAGAACAAGCGAAAAAGATGGTAGCTTGGACCAATGAATACAAACAGAAGAAATATAGGACTTGAATTTCCGTTTAGAGATAAGAGGGGGCGCAAACAAAAACTTAAGAGAGCAACCTGATCTTTCCTCTCTCTCTCTCTCTTCCTCCCTCCTCCTCCCCTCTCCCTCTCCTTGCCTCCTTCTCTGTCTCTGTCTCTGTCTGCCTGTCTGTCTGTCTGTCTGTCTCTCTCTCTCTCTCTCTCTCTCTCTCTCTCTCTGTCTGTGTGTGTGTGTGTGTGTGTGTGTGTGTGTGTGTGTGTGTACACAGGTGACCCCAAATGCCAGAAGAAGGTATCTGATTCCCTTGGAGCTCTTATGATCCATCCTTGTGAGTTCTGAGATCAAATCAGGATTCTCTAGAAGAGCAGCAAAACCAAGTGCTCTTGGTCTCGATCCATCTCTCTAGCCCTCTTAGTTTGTAAGACAGAGTCTCCACTGGACTGGGGCTCACTCGTTAAGGTAGGCTGTCTGGCCAGTGACTCCCAGGGATACTCCTGTCTCTGCCTTCCCAGAGCTGGGTTCCAAGCACACTCCACCATGATTCCTTTCTTCACCTGCTTGCTTGGAACAGAACTCAGGGCTCCCTGCTTGCATAGGAAGTGCTTACCCAGTGACCTTCCCTGCACTTCCTCCCCATAAAGGTTCTCTGTGAGGAATTGTATTGGGCCTTGCGGCCCTCACAGCCTTCTTTCTGTCACAATGCCTTCAGAGCAGCCAACACTGTGTACAAAGGGGGACTGGTGTGTGCCAATAAAACTTTATTTACAAAGACAGGTGGTTGGCCATGAGGGCAATTGTTTGCTGACTTTGGTCTAAAATAAGCTGGGACCATCTAGGTGAGATGGCAGATATTTAGCATTCCAGAGCTTACGTGCCTACGGCAGGAGAATTGTCATGAGTTTGAAAACACCCTGGGCTATATTGCAAGATCAAAAAGCAATGCATAAATAAATAGTTCGGTGTGTAAAAACAGAGACCTTAGCATCCCCACCTAAGCTAGGAGACCCCCCAGCTCTGCCTAGAAACCCATCTTAAACCCTCAGAGAGGCAGGAGTTGAAAGGAGCCCTGCTGGCTGGTGACTGGACCTCGGGAGGTGGGCAATCCTCAGTATCCCGAAGCCATTAGCATCACAGATGTGCGCTGTCGATGCCTCCAGACTGTTGGCACTCTGCGTGGTCCCAGGAGGGAGAATGGAACACAGATGCTCTTCCTAGGCAGAAAACAGGGTGGGAAGCTGGAGGCAGAGTTGGGGCGGGCAGGCTCACCCCAGCCTGTCATTTACATTGAGAAGGTAGCCCTGCCCATCCCTGCTGCAGAGTAGACCTTGCTCGAGTCTGTTTGAGGGTTGTGAGTGTTTTTTCTCTTTAACTTTCTTCTTGAACTTGCCATAAGCACTTCAGCACAGGCTGGGTCTTTGAGCTGTCCCTACCTTTGCTAAGAGGACAGCCTTGCCCGGGTTAAGTCACAGATTCCTTTTCCTTCCCTTCCCCACTCCAAACAGGGTTTCCATGTAGCCCAGGCTGACCTCCAACTCTCTGCATGGTAGAGAGTGACCTTGAACTTCTAGTCCTCCTGCTTCTGCCTCCTGAGTGCTGAGACACTAACTGGTCTATGCCTTGCTAGAGATGGAACCCAGGGATCAGTACTACGCTGGATGAACACGCTACCAACTGATCTATCTATATCCCTAACTTTATTTCTTCTTCCTCTTCTTCTTCTTCTTCTTCTTCTTCTTCTTCTTCTTCTTCTTCTTCTTCTTCTTCTTCTTCTTCTTCTTCTTTTTGCAAAGTCTCACTTTGTAGCCCAGGATGGTGTCAAACTCCCGATCTGATCCTCCTGCCTCAGCCTTTGAAAGCCGGTGTGAGCCTCCAGCATTTGCTTCAGATTCCCTTGACTCAGGCAGTAATCAGGAAGCGGCATCTACCTGGTTTACTGGATGCTTCCCCTGTCCCCCACACTTGTACTGCCTCAGACTCCCTGGGGGAATTCAAAACTCCCAATTGCCAGGCCATCCCCCAGGGACCCACCATAGCCATCCAGGATAGGATTCAGCTGTTGGTCTGTTCCAGACAGTGTGACTGGGACACAGAACCTGGACACTGGGTGGTCCTCTGCTGGGACAGTTTGGCCTGCAGAGGACATTGGTGACGTGTGGACATACTTAGGTGATGACCACTTTGGGTGTGGGGTAGCACCCCCTGGTTAGAGGCGAGGAACCTCACCACCATTTTCCAGTGCACTGCACAGTCTCACAGACACATGCCAAGACAGACCCAAGGAAGGAACTGTCACCTGACAAGACAGGAAAAGACCCAAACAGGCAGCTCTGATGCAAAGGAGTCAATTCAATGCAAAGGACTTATTCCTTGGTGTTAGAGAAACTGGGAGCTCAGGCAGGGACATGGAGGGAACACGGACATTGCTCCATGGTCTCATAAGAGACAGCAGCTGGAGCTGGGTGACTGGAGCCTGACCTAGTGGCTGGCAGCTCTCCAGAAGAGGCTGGTACCACAGAAGATTAACCGTCTAGAAAGCTGTCCTGGTGGGCAGAGGTGGTGTGCTGGGGCTTCTCCATCCTCCCAGCCTGCAGGCAACAGCCTCCGGTACAGGATAGAACTGGAATCGGCAGAGGGCCGGCAACTTCCAGACACAACCTTTCCACTCACATTCTAGAACAGTGGTTCTCAACCTTCTTCATAATGTTGTGGCCCTTTAAAACAGTTCCTCGGCTGGTGAGATGGTTCATCAGTTAAGAGCACTGACTGCTCTTCCAGAGGTCATGAGTTCAAATCCCAGCAACCACATGGTGGCTCACAACCATCAGTAATGAGATCTGATGCCCTCATATGGGTATCTGAAGACAGCTACAGTGTACTTATATATAAGAGTGGGGAGAGGGCAGAGCAAGAGGGAGAAGGGAAGGGAAAAAACAGATCCTCGTGTTGTGGTGACTCCTCCCTCCAACCCCCCACCCCCCGAACAATGACATTATTTTTGTTGCTAGTCCATTAACTGTATTTTTGCCACTGTTATGAACTGTAGGGTAAACATCTGATATTTCTGATGGTCTTAGGTGACCCCTGTGAAATGTCACCACAACCCACATGATAACACTGTAGCCACTGTGCCAGCTGAGATACCATCCCAGCCCAATTTCAGAACCGGGAGAAACAGGCCTGGTGATACAATCAAAACCAATGGAGAAGGTGGTCAGGGCCTCTACTCTCCATAGAGGAGGAGTCAACAGAAACCTCTGTGAAGCTTAGCTGAGAAAAATCATGTGACCATGGAAGCAGAGCATCCCAGACAGAGAAATAGCATGTTCAAAGGCCCTGGGGTGACAGAACCTAGGAGAAGGCAGACTAACAAAAAGGGCCAAGGTCTATGGGTCTCATAGACCCCAGTTCTAATTTAAGAGACACACAGGGTGTGTCTGGGCACAGTGGGACATGTCTCTAATGCTAGCACCTAGGAGATAGGGGAGGCAAGCGGATCAGAAGATGGAGGCTAGCCTTGGCTACATGTTTAAACTGGAGATCAACCTGGATGTCTACAAAAGCTAAAAGAAGCTGTCCAGTCAGGAAAACACTTTCCTCCCTTATGTAATGACCTAAACTACATAGACCCCAGAAGCCACACAAATGGCAGGCAATGATCAGATGGAAGGCAGACATAGGCGGTTTCCCAGGGGTTTGCTGATCAGGTAGGCTACTTGGTGATGGTCCACACCAATAGGGAACCTTGTCTCAAAGAATGCAGAAGGTGCCCAGGAGCCAGCAACTTCTGACCTCCACATATGTACATATGCACACACATGTGAGGAAGGTGGGGGGGGATGAGTCCTGAGCCTCACTTGACCGGTTCCCTGGGTCTCTGAATCTGTTCTCCCTGTGCTACTGAAATGCAGACCACCCTGGATGGATGAAACATATCTTCAATCCACTTGGACTTGTGAATTCTCCAATTCTCTGAGCCCCTCCTCCCCCAAACGAGGGTCCATTATAAGACTGTCAATCCTTCATCTCCCCAAGATTGAATACATATTTCAAACACTAGCCTTCTATCGTAACTTTATAATACAGGCAACATTTTAGTATATAAAAAGAAGAAAGGACAAAAAGCCCTAAAGTGGTTCAATGTCTATGTATTAACATATTAGCTCTATGTTCCCTTCTCCCTCCACATACTCTCCCTGTCCCTCTGAGGACAGCTGGCTGCCCCCACAAGCCCTGGTATCTCTGTCCATCACCACAGTTACCTAGAAAACCATAGGGAGTCAGAGTCAAGAAGGGATCCAGCCCAGCCCTGTGACCATTATCAACAGCACACAGCACAACACGGATGACCTCTGCAGCATTCTGTAATGATGTCCTCTTGGGCAGCTGCCTCTGAATTAGAGTGAGAAATCTGTGGCACAGAGAACTTAAGCAATTCCCCTATGGTCACACAGCACATAGGTGGCAATGACAGGATTCGAACCCTAAGTGGGATTAACTCTTTGTCCACAACTTTTAACTTTTCTACTTTGCTGCTTAGATTTTTTTCCCCTTCCAAGCATGAAGTGGCATTGCTGTGTTGAATCCTTTTGAAGCTACACTGAAGCTACACGTGTCTCCAAGATTTCTATTGTGACTTCATGGAAGTTTTTTTTTTTTTTTTTTCAGGGTATTGGGGGAGGGGCAGCTTGCAAAGGCTGGAGGTAGGAATAGGGTGGGAAGGACAGTTCAAGGTCAGAGGGGAGACAGGTTCAGAGGGGGACCTGAGGATGAATTTAAAAGCCAAACCTTATTTGTGAGATGACTTTTCTTCAAAAGACCCCTTGTTACTGCCCCTGAAGGGAAAGGATAAGATGGTGACACCCTGCCAAACCTCTGTAGATTGTTCTCAGAGGTCAGCTTTCTCTTAGCAAAGTTGTCCTGTATCTTGGCCCCATGATGTGCCAAGTGCAGGCATACAACTGGGAACCAGGCAGATGTCCAGGACACATGTCACCCAAACACATGTGGCCGGTACCCACGGGGTGGGGAAGAACACAGCGCCTAAACAGACTGTATTTTAAGGCACTTGCTCTAACCCCAGATGTGTCAGAGCTGGCTGGACCGAGACTCCTGAACCCTCTGGGACTTCACAGACACTGGAGGAGATTGAAATATACACACAGAATCCCTTCTCACTGAGGCTTGGGTGTGGGTGTTTAAAGCGTGCCCACAGGGGTCAAGCGTGCTCAATGGACAAAGAAGGAAAGGCATACAGGCAAGGCGTAGACTGCAGTGAAGAACCTGGAGTAACAGTTTAAGGCTGGCCGAGCTAGAGCAGGAGGGCAGGGGAGGGCAGAAGGGTCAACTGAGGACAGCCCTTTGGCTGCAGAAGGCCTAGCTCCTTAGCTGGGAGACAGTGTTTAATCTCTCTCTCTTTCTCTCTCTCTCTCTCTCTCTCTCTCTCTCTCTCTCTCTCTCTCTCTCTCTCTTTAGGTTTCATTTGTTCAGTTTGCTTAACTTTGGATCTCAAGTAGTGTAGGCTGACCTCAAACTTACTATGTACCTGAGGCTGGCCTTGAACTCCTTATCCTCCTGCTTCCAGCTTTTAAGTGCTGGGACTCCAGTTACGCACAACCACACCTACCAACATATACATATACACATACACATACACATACACATACACATACACATACACATACACATACACATACACATACACATACTTTATCCCTAGGCTGAGAAACTGAAGACATGAGTCCCTACTGCCTGGGTTAACTGCTGGAACTTTCTAGAATCCCATGGTTAGCTGGACATCCCTTCCTACAGTTCTCTTGTGTCCTTTCATCAGCCTGAAAACCAGCTCCAAACCCAGCAATCTATCCAACTCCTCAGTACAACAGAGCCTCAGTTTCTCCATCCTCCCCATGAGGATGGTGTTTTTTGACTCGTGGAAGAGGTCTGAGAGAGCAAGTGTTCTCTGGGTTCCAGAAGAGCAGACTCGAGGCCAGGCACCAGCCACCCCACCTCTCCCTCCTGAACCATCGGAGAAGGTTAGAAGTAGGTACCAGGAGAGGTGCTGGGCCCTGGCTGGTTCCTTCTTACCCTGCACTGGGTAGTGGAAGGAGACCCAGAGGTGGGGCCAGCAAGCATGGTGTTGAGTCAGGAAGTAGCACCAAGGAGGATAGAGTGGGACATCTTGCCTAGAAAAACTAGGCACACAAAGGCTGCAGCAGACAGCGGGAAGAGCCCAACGCAATCCTTTAAAAAACAGTAACAGCTCAATGACAGATGCCCTCCTTGAGAGAGAGTGGCGCTGGGGCCCTGGCCCTTTTCTTCTAATCACTTAAAGACCCCCAAGAGGACGAAGGGGACTCAGGCACAGACCCCTCCTCCCAACCCTCTCTACGCAGAGGTCTTTAAGAGACTCTGGCTCCTTAAAGAGGGCGCTTAATGGGATGCGGCAGAGCTTCGGGGGTGACACCCTTCTGGTCCCAGACAAGGGTCATGAGAAAGGAATTGGTTCTGGAGACTCAGCACATGAGCTCCCGCCAGCACGGAGAACGCCCGCCCAGCCTCTCCTGCCAGGAGCCCCGCGGCTGGCATGCTCCCTCCCTCCCTCGGCGTATTTATTCTGTGTGTCCCCCCACCCCATTGTCTGGGCCTCCCCCTCCACAGCCACCCCTGCGGCCCGCCCTCCGCCTGCACCCAACCTCCCTCATAATAGCATCCTTTTCACAGAGACAGATTGTCCAGCCTGGGGACGCACCTGAGGACTTGCGCCCCTTAACAAATGGTCTTTTAATTTTCTACCATAAGGGCAGGGGGAGGGGGGCACGGAATCAATCACACATCCATCTTCATCATCGCTGCCGAGGGACTCTTTTTCCTGGCTGACTGCCCCTGGGGAAGATGGGGTGAAAAGAGGAAGGGGGGCAGCCCGTCGGAGGGGCCGTGGGGGAGGGGCAGCTGCGGGGAAGCTAGCGGTCTTATCTCCACCCTGAGCACCTGACCTACAGGGAGAGACCTAAGTCCAATCAGAACAAGCCAGGGAACAAGGTGTTGCTGTGTAGGCAGATGGGGAAACTGAGGCCTGCCTAGTCTTACAGCAGGAATGAGAAAGAAAGCAGCGCACACAAGGCTCCTTGCTGGGTTTAGCGCTCCTTGGAGTCAGATGTTGGTCCCATCCCCCACTTGCCAGCCGTGCCTGGCCAACTCACTCCTTCAGCCTTCTCCTCAAAGTAGACTAAAAAGAAGGGCCACCTCCTAAGGATGTTACAAAGACTGAGTGAGATTGATCAAGGGCATGCTGGGTAGACCCAGGCATTGAGGGAGTCTGGGATACAGGAAAGCTATATGATTCTTGAAGGTCCCTGTAAAACTCACAATAATAATTTCGATGAAGATGTGGAGATGTGGTTTCCTGGAACCTAGGATGCTGGTGTCTGCTTTGAGACCCACTATGCTCTGCACTGTCTTTTCTGCTTCCTTTGGGCATGCCCCCCCCCAAACCGTTAGGTCTTTCTCGGTTCCAGCATCATCTCCCCAGGGGTGGGGGAGGCCTTTCTAGAATAGCTCCCCAAAGTCAAATAGCTCCAGTTTCTTTTTCTCTAGAGCATAGACCATGGCCTATCACTATGTGTATATGTTACATATGTTTGCATGGTATGTATGGTTGTTATGTGTGTAACAAACACATAATAACCTGTCTGGGTAGGTTCTGAAGGCATAGCAGGTGCTGGCTCCTTTACTCTTTATACGATCCAGAAAACGGAGACAGCTGTGTGATATTTCTCAGCTGAAGAGCTAGAGGCTCTAGCTCTTCATAGATAGATCCACGGAAGGGTCTACATTTGATGACACCCAATGATGCCAGATTGTGACTTCTATTCACCATTCCAAGCTAAAAGAACAAGAACTCCTGGAGACATGGCTGGTGACTGGGCAGCAGCAGGGACCATGCCAGAGAGGCTAAAATGTACCACCTGAGCTACACAGACAGTTAAAGCTGGAAAATGATGGGGCAGGGGGTAGGACATGAAAGCAGCAGGAAATGGCTTCCCTTGGCCAAATGCAAGGCATCAGAGGGGTCCTAGGCAAAGACTGCTGTCATCAAGTGAACCTCTGCTGCCATGAGTAAGTGGATGGATGGATGGATGGATGGATGGATGGATGATGGGTGGATGAATGGATGGATGGATGGATGGTTAATTGAATGGATGGATGATGGATGGATGGATGGATGGATGATTGGATGGTTAGATAAATGGATGGGTAGTTGATTGGATGGGTGAATAAATGGATAGATAAATGGATGGGTGTACAGATGGACAGATGGATGCATGGATGGATGGATAGATAGATGGATGGATGGATGCATGGATGCATGGGTAAATGGATGGGTGAATGGATACATGGATGGATGGATAATTTTCCTCTTTACAGAGAAAAACCATCTGATAAACCCAGCAGGAAAGTTGGAGTGAGCAAATATGTTTTTAGGAAATGTAGTCTTGGACCCCAGCAAAATCTCCAAAGGTTATCTCAAAGTCTGAGAGCCACAATGTTTGTGTCACCTCAAAGCATTGCCCCAAAAGGTACTTCTTAATTACAGAAAAGAGTAAAGCTCCCACTGGGAAACCCCAGCAGGCACCAGCTAATCCCTGGCCATGACAGAATCCACAGCTCAGGCCTCCTGGCACTCTGCACAGGGATGAACATGGCATCCAACATGTTAGACAGCTGTACACATCTCACCAGAGTCAGAGTGGCTTCAAACACAATCTCTTTTGTTTTGTTTGGAGACAGGGTCTTGCATAGACCAGGCTGGCCTTGAACTCACAACCACCTAAAAATGACTTTGAACTTCTGATCTTCCACCCTCCACCTCCCAAGTGCTAAGGCTATATAGGTGTGTACACTATATAAAAACACTGGGTTTACATAGAGTTGTGCACACCAGGGGAGCACTCTACCCACTGAACCACAGCCCTGGTTCTAGCTCAGAATGCAGGCATTCTGACAAACATCTTCCTGAGCAGATGGTCTGGAGGCTTGAACCCTGAGAAACTCTGAGATGGAGAGCACCGTTCTGTTCAAAGGAACCTGAAGGTATGTAGCAACAGAATACTCTGCCCAACAGCACACGGGTGTCTGTACCTGCACATACAAGTGTTCAGGGCCCAGTCAGTGCTCTAACTCTAAGCACTAAACTTACCCTTAAGGATGGATTCTGCTGCTGATCCTAACTAGGCACGCGATCATGGCATCATGTCCTCACGCTCTCCTAACTCTGAGCATCCTTCTGGGACTTTATAAAGAAATGTTTTTGTGTTGTGTGATAGGAAACAGGTAGTGAGATCCTCTGGGGTGGATGGAACTGGTAGCTAGATGCTCTCTGCAACTTACTCTCAGAAAAGGTTTAGAAAAACAATAATGAGACCGTGGGGTGCTGGTAGTGCACTCCTTCAATCCCGGCACACGCATTGGAGGCAGAGGCAGGTGGATCTCTGTGAGTTCAAGGCCAGCCTGGTCTACAGAGCAAGTTCCAGGACAGCCAGGGCTACATAGAGAGACTTGTCCTAAAAAATAAATTAATTGATTTTAATTGATTAATTGATTTTTTCAAGTTCTTTGCATAGTGGTGTTTAAAAATTGAAGAAGAAAAGGTAAACTGAGTCTGGCACTATGGGGTCGTCGTGAAGGGAAGTCGGGTCCCAGCCAGCATCCACATCCTAGGACACCCATCTCCCAGCCTCCCTGTCCACCTGCCCAAGGGCCAGCAGAGGACAGTTTTTGACTGTGGGGTTGGTTGTTTTAGAGGTATTGGGTGACAACTGTTTATTATTATACCTCGCTACTAGAACAGTGGCTGGTATACAGTAGGCACTCACTAAATATCTGCTGCACAAATGTATTACAGAGAGCCCACTCCAAGAGGAAGCAACACAAACAGGATAGGAAACTAAGTCCACAGACTCTCCATCTTGAAGTCTCAGGCCTGACTTGAAGAAGAGAATGGGGTTTATAGCTGGGGCCCTTTACCTGGGATAGCACAGAATAAACAAGGCCTAAAGACAGTTGGGGGGGGGGGGCTGGGAGAGGAAAAGGAGAGACAGAGACAGACAGAGGAGAGGGGAAGAGAGACAGAGAGGAGAGAAAGAAGAGAGAGGAAAGAGAGAGACAGAGAGGAAAGAGGCAGAGACAGAGAGGACAGACACAGAGGGGAGAGAGAGAGAAAGAGACAGAGGGGAGAGAGGCACAGAGAGACACAGAGGAGAAAAAGAGAGAGAAGAGAGACAGAGAGGAGAGAGAGGAGAGAGAGGAGAGACAGAGAGGAGAGAGAGACACAGAGGGGAGAGAGAGGAGAGAGACAGAAAGGAGAGAGAGACAGAGAAAAAGAGGGGAGAGAGAGAAAGAGAGAGGAGAGACAGAGAGGAGAGAGAAAGGAGAGAGAGACAGAGGAGAGAGAGAGGAGAGACAGAGGGGGGAGAGGGGAGAGAGACACAGAGGAGAAAGAGAGAGGAAAGAGAGAAACAGAAAGGAGAGAGAGACAGAGGAGAGAGAGAGGAGAGACAGAGACAGAGAGGGGGAGAGGGGAGAGAGACACAGAGGAGAAAGAGAGAGGAAAGAGAGAAACAGAAAGGAGAGACAGAGACAAAGAGGGGAGAGAGACACAGAGGAGAGAGAGAGAGAGAGAGAGAGAGAGAGAGAGAGAGAGAGAGAGAGAGAAGGAAGAAAGGCAAAGGCCTCGGCTGCTCCCCCCCCCCGCCCCCACTCCCTGCCGGGCCCCTCCTCTCTTCCCCTAAATCCATCCCTGAGGGAAGACCGCACTAGGAGCTCGGGGAGTGCCGCCTCAGGGAGGGAACTGAGGGAGAAGGTTAATTAGATGTTTGCATCCAATTTACGTCTTGTTTGTGAACGCTCCATTCTCAGCTGCAGCCCGGGCGGCGCCCTCGCCCTCCATCGCACATCCCCAGGAGTTACCGCAGCTCCAGAGCCAGTCCCCAGGTCAAAACGCTCCATTATCATTTTATCGCCGCCTCTCCCTCCGTAATTATGGAACTGAGCGCTGCCTCCTGGCCTGAGGTTGCTAGAGACCCTTCTCGCCCTCCCAGGACACCACATCTGCAGAGGCAGTCCTAGAGAAGCCCAGGTAGACAGGTGCCCATCCTGTTCAGTTGTTGGAACCACTGGGAAAGTCAGAGATCCTGCAACCCCATAGGCCTGGAGGAGTGAAGACAGAAGCAGCTAAGGCAGCCGGGGGTGAGGGGTGGGGGTGGGGGGGGTGGGGGGGGAAGGGGTCGGTCCCATGGATTCCTGTTTGGCAGATGGACCGGTCTTTGGCCTTGGGGTAAGGTGGGCAGAGGAGGTGAGATCCAGAAGGAAGATCACTAGGATGGACGGACCTAGCACGGGATACATACTAGTTTATACGAACCTGAGAATAAAGCCAGTGTTGGTTTGCTTGTGTAACCCCACGACAGGCATTGGAAATGACAGGAAATGATGAAACCTTACACATAGTAGTGACCATCACCAAAAGGGGGTGGGGGAGGAGAAGGAGGAGAGAGGAGGAGGCAGAAGAGAGAAAGAAGTCTCTAGAATGTGGGACTTTTATGCCTCTTGCCTCCTGAGTCCCCAGCACCTCACAGACCACCCAGAGCGTCCTGAATTTGTGTTTGTTGAGTGAATGAATGAATGAATGAATGGGCAAATGGATGACTAAACAACCTTGAAAATATATTCAATTTGACACTAACCATCCACTGCCAAGTCCCCAGCCCTGCCAGGAAGGCTCTTTCTTCAAAGTAACCCCAGCCAGCTCCCTATCATCCCCAGCTCTCACCCCACACCCCACGGCCAATGGTCCCAGCCAGGGCCGAATGTGGCCTGTCAGTCACCTCAAGTCCGGAAGGCATGGACCAGAGACCAGATGGAGCCTTGTGCCCATTCTGCCTGTCGGGGAGAGCCCCTGCAGGTGGGGGCTGGAGAATGGGGTTATTAACCCCTTCAGTCCTGCCTGTCCTATCTAAGAGGGCTGTGATCTGGGTCAAGTAGTGGGAGCCTTTCCTTCTAGGGAAGTCTATTCTATTTCCTTCTAGGGAAGCCTTTTCTATTTCCTTCTAGGGAAGTCTATTCTATTTCCTTCTAGGGAAGCCTTTTCCTTCTAGGAAGTCTATACCCTAGGAAGAGTATTCTTCTAGCAACATCTGGACCTTACCACTCCTTAGGAGATAAAAATGTGGTTCTGCCTTAGTCTCCAAAGCTCCCCCTCCCTGTCCTCCTTCCCCTCAAAAGAGCTTAAACACAGCTTATTTTCAGGCAGGGAAACTGAGGCCCAGATGGAGAAAAACATGAAGTTTCCAGACAGGTCTGAATCTCCCAAGGTCATGGCCAAGGGTCTTGCATGTCCCCAGTGGTGGCGCCCCCACAATCTAAGGTCCCCTGGTCCTGCTGTGGCTCCCACGCCCAGCCTCTTTCCTTGCTCCGTTCTGAGGAGAAGGAACTTGAGCATAAGCCACAGGGGAGATGCAGAAGCCTCTGTTTGTGACATTCTCAAATGTTGATGACCCTGCTTGAAGGTATGAAAGTGACTCTCTGCCTCAGTTTTCCCTTCTGCTAGCCTTTGGTTTCTGTGGGCGGGAGTTGTCCCTGGATGCCACACTGAGGACATTGAAGAAGGGAAGGTGAGTTAAGCCAGAAGACGTCAGATGATGGTGGTACGGTCTGGGGATGTCAACGCACCGTGGGGGGGGGGGGGGAGAGATCACGTGTCAACACCCATTAATGGGCTTTGTGTGATGCTAGTAGCATCTGCCTCCAGCCCCCTTAGCATCTCTAAGAGACAGGATTAGAAATACCCCTGAGTTCCTCCCTGGAGATGGATGGGTGGGTGGGGAAGGCTGGACTCTAACTGGTAAGTTCCTAACATGTCTACCCCCACCCCTGCCTGTAGCACATAACCCCACTTCAGCTGGGGAGATCAGAAAGTCTCAAGCTGGGAGAAGGAGGGGAGGGGTCCTAATTGCCTCCATGACACTATAATGGCAGGACTATTAATAAGAGATTAAAATCCAATTCATAATGGGGCCTAATAACTCTTACTGCTGGGCCAGCAGCTGGGTGGGGTGCAGTAATGCAGCCTGCTTAGCCTCAGGGAGGGTCAGGATTCTGAACAGAGGGCATGGCCACGCAGGCCTGTTAGCCTGGAGTTGGGGAGGCTGAAGCAGGAAGATCCTGAGTTCAAGAACAACCTGTGGCACATAGCAAGACCCTATCTCAGAAAGAAGCTGGGGTCAGCAAGATGGCTGTACAGGTACAGGTGCTTGCTGCACAGGCCTGGGAATTTAAATTCAATCCCTGGAGCCCATGTAAAGGTGGAATGACAGAACAGACCTCACATCTCTATCCTCCGCCCTCCACACGTGCACCTTCCCACACACATACATAAACTAAATAAATGTTAATTCATTTAAAGGGAACAAATATTTGGACAGCAAATGCTGAGGGAAGAAGTAGAAAGAAGCTCTCGTGAGAACGGAGGATGGGGCGGCAAAATGAGATTAGAGATTCATCCTTACGGGTTGTGGCAAACGTCTAGCAGCTGGGGCAAGCCACGGAGGCTCTCTGTGGGCTGCAGTCTGCTGCTGAGACAATGTCCAACCTCCTAAGCCACTAGCTGCTGGTGCCTTAAGACATCAACACAGTGCACTGTCCCCAGCAGAAAGCCATGGAGTCCTGAACTGGTGTCCTAAGCCGGCCACATCTCAGCTGGAGGGCTCTGCAAGTGATCACCTCTGCTCTCAAAGCCTTGGGTTTAAGAGGATTCAATTATGCACCTGCCTCCTGGTATCAGAAAGGGGTTTATAGAGACCCACCCATGAGGGACAAGGTAGGGTAGCTATAGGAAGGAACCGGACATGAAAGTTGTCCTTGAGAATGATGACTGTGTAGTTGCTGAGAGAGGTGCTCACAGCACAGCCGATAAACACACCTTTCCTGGGTTCTGACCCTGGCTCCATCTGGACTAGCTGTGTGACCTTGGACAAGTCCCATAACCTTTCTGTGCCACCTCCCCTTCTCATCTAAGATGGAGAGAATACTCACACAGCCATGGCAGGGCTATGCTGAGAAATCAAACAAGTTGCAAATTAGCTCCTTTGAGCCATTTGCAACCTAGATGTGCTTGAAAAGATTACTCTACACGGGCTGCATGTGTCTGATTTTACCTGTCAATTTTATAAACAAAAGATGTGGACCAAGGAGGCGGTGCAGACAGTAGTGCGCTCGCCACACAAATGCAATTTGTGTTGGATCCCCAGCGTCCACATAAGGAAAAATCTGAGTGTATTAGCATGTACCTGTGACCCCAGTGCACAGTGCGAGGGGACTACTGGGCCTCCCTGGCCAGCCAGCCTAGGTTCGTTGGTGAGCCCCAAGTCCTGGTAAGAAGCCATAGCTCAGAAAACAAGGTAGACCTCTGGCCCCTGCATTGACTGTGATGTGTACGCACACATACACACATACACACTGGTGAACACACACATAAGCACACATACACACACACAAAGATGTTTACAAAGATCATCTAAAACATGTTGTTGTTCAGATAAGCAGCAATGAAGTTAATAAACTCTGCATTTGGCCTGCCTGACCATGAAGTGACCCTACTGCTGCATCCTACCCAACTTGTCTCCAGAGAAACCCTGCCTGGTGTCCTCTCCCTAGAAATACAATAATAAAGACCCAGCCTCTTGATGGAAGTACAGAAGCATTCCACCGTGAGGAAGGCAAGCCTCTGAACACTTTCCCTGGAGAGGAACAGGATGGGGATTACGCTTCACAGACCTGGGTCCCTGCTGCTGGCCTCAATGAACCAGGACACAGATGGTAACAATAGACCTGGTGAATTTATTGGGCCCCTGTCACAAAGCGATTTGGAAGAGAAACAGGTTGAGGATCAATGGGGAGTGGGCAGGGGAGTGGTTTCAAATGGCTTACTGGGGAGGGGATGGAAGGGATGGAAACCCTGGCACATCTGGGTTAGTTGTGGGCCCAGATAAGTCTCTTGGGAAGCCGGCCTCAATCCTGGTAGTGTAGGTTTATTGTACAATTTGGAGAACTGAGAGTACACACACACACATGCACACACACACATGCACACTGTGTGTATTTGTGTGTACATGCATGTGTGCTCGTGTGCACACAAGAACACATGCATGTGCACTGTGTGTATGTACTTACACAGGCACACATGCATGTACACACAAATGCACACAGTATGCATGTATATGAACACACACGCACATGTGTGGCAAGCAAGACAGAAATTGACCCAAGAGGAGTCAGAATACAAAGATGGAGAGAACAGAAAGATCCAGCCAGGGCCGCCTCAGCACTTCCTAAATACTAGGTTCCTGCTGCTGTCAGGGGATAGATGACTACAAGCCCACAGCTTAAAGTCACAAGCAAACATCACCCTACCTTCTTGTTGTAGAGGTTCAGAAGCCCCACACAGGTCCCAGTGGCCACTGTGTCAGCAGGACAGTGTCTATAGACTGTAGAACCACTTTCTGTTTTTCTGGCTCCTCGAGGACACATGCATCCTTCATTATCCCCCATCATAAAAGCCAGCCCCAGCGTCACTTCTCTGTCCCCTGGTGACTCTGTTTCCCTCCTTACATCCCTGACATTCCTACCATGCACTTACAAGGATCCCTGGGATGTCACTGTGACCACCGGGAAGACTGAAGGTCCTTAGTACCATATGCCAAGTCCTCACCGTGCACAGTGATTGCCACAGTCTTTTATTCTCCCTGCTCAGGCAAGCTCATTTCTCTCTTCTTACTTCCGGGAAACTGTGGACTGTCCAACTGGCAGACCTGGGAGCCTGGAGGAGGAGGTCCCAGGACCCAGCTGGACCGGAAGTCATGCACCAGTTGAAAAGCTAACAAATTTTACTCTCTGGCTCAAGTTTCCTGTTCTGTACCCTCAAGAGATGCTGGGTGGACATAAGGCCTTGTCCCAGGAAGCCATCAGGAGGTACACCCCCCTTCCCCACCACATGCAAAGGGCAGGGGTTACAAGTAGTTCATCTTTAAGCCACAAAGTATCTCCTATCCATTGTTCCACCCCTGCCTGTAAGGACTGAACCACAATAGCCTGGGAGCCTTGCAGTCTGGGAAGGCAGCTCCTCTGTGAACATTCAGACTGGAATCTTCGTTTTGCCAGTCCTGCTGATGGCACTAATTAACTCCTGCAGAGCAAAAGCACCCAGGCAACACCCGAAGAACCAGGCACTGCTGGCTTCCAGTACAACTCTGCTGACACACACAAGTGCGGGTCAGCGTTGTCCAGGGTCTGCTCAAATAACAAACAGTAAACTGGAGGCTGGGGCAACAGCTTGGCTGGTCCAGCGCTGGCTACACACACTCCTGGGGGCCTGAGTTCAGTCCACACCACCCACAGAAACGGGCAGGAGTGGTGGTGTGTGCTTGTAAATGTCAGACCCAGGAGTGACAGATAGGAGGATCCCGGGGACCCAGGCCCAGTAAGAGAGCTGGTGTCACAAAATGAGGTAAAGAAGAGATGAAGGGGGAGTCTGACATCATCAACTTCTGGTCTGGGGAGTCAAAAGCACATGTGTGCATCTGCACATGCAGGAACATGAAAACACACACCAAGAGAAAGACAGACAGACAGACAGACAGACAGACAGACAGAGAAAGAAAGACAGAGAGAGGCAGAGACAAAGACACAGAGAGAGACAGCGACAGGGGCAGAGACAAAGACAGAGAGACAGAGACAGAGAGACAGAGAGACAGCAACAGAGACAGAGAGACACAGTGACAGAGACAGAGAGACAGAGAGTCAGAGAGAGACAGAGCACAGGACGAGCTCATAAATGTGGACACATTATCCATCCAAAGCCCTTGGCATCCTGAACTTTCAACCAACACAGGGGAAGTATTTGTGCCAGGGCTATTGGCACAGAAGCCTGGGCAGGGGGCAAGGCATGAGCCAGAGAGGCAGGAAGGACATTTTATTTATTTATTAAAATATCTCTAAACACTGTCCATGTATGTGTGTGCATCTACACATGTATGTGTGCTTGTGTGTGTGTGTGTGTGTGTGTGTGTGTGTGTGTGTGTGTGTGTGTGTGTGTGTGTATCAGAAGGTAACCTGCAGGAGTTGCTCCTCTCTTTCCACAGCATGGGTTCCAGGACAGACTCCAGACCCTCGGAACTGTCGGCAAGCACCTTCATGTCTGCACCATCCCTCAGACTTAACAGGAAGGCCATTTTAACCCAGGGATCATCAGGTACAAAGCGCCTAGAGGCAGGATCACCTTTGCAAAGTGTGAGAAACTGCCAGGAGACTGAGATGGACCAATGTAGAGTAAAGAGGAGACAGGGAGACAGAGGGTCCCAGAGTTATAGGGCAAGTATCAGGCAGGCAGGTTTTAGTAGCATAGTCTGACCTCAGAGTCTGGGGCTGAGAGGTGACAGGAGCCTCTCTCTTGCTTTGGAGAGGCTCCTCTGGTAACCATGTGGGGACTGAAGACTGAGAGCAGAGGCAGGAAGCCCAGTGGTCAGGAGAGATCCAGGCCTCAGCCAGGGATGCAGAAGAGATTGTGGGAGGGGCCGTGATTCAGAATCAATGTTCAAAGTCTGGCTGATGGAATTGTCTGGTGGTCCACCCTGACTCCGGTCTTGCTTTTTATTCCCCTGTGACTGACCCTGCCCACCCCCACCAAAGGGAAAACGGCTGTCAAGATTTCTTCTGTTCTTGAGGGTGAAAAAAAAAGAAAGAAAGAAAGAAAGAAAGAAAGAAAGAAAGAAAGAAACAAAGCCAACAACCTCTTAACTCATCAATACTGAGCCACGCCAATCTGTCCATCAGCTGACTGCCATCAAGAACTCCATCTCGGGTCTGACAGGACTGTAGAAAAGAGGAAAATGCAATATTTATAACTTCTTAAGGGACAAGGGCCTTCCCCAAGGTGAGAGCTTCAGGTCCAATCACGTTGTAGCTCCTGTCACAGCACAGCCTCCCTGACTCCGTCTGACATCTCAGGGCAGAGGTCCAAGAGCTGTAGATCTGACACTCGCCTCAGAGAGACAGCCCTGATCTGAACCTGGTTGTTGACATCACTCAGCTGCTGTGTGATTCAGGGCAAATCAATTACCCTCTCTGAGCCTCCGAGGCTCTGTAAAATGGGACATCGAGATTACCCACAAGGCTCTCGAGAAGATGAAATGGGGTGACGTGTGTGAAGGCCCCGCAGTGTGAACATGATATGGGCCCTGCGGTGTGAACGTGTGATGTGCGTAGAAAGCTAGTGACAGGTATTTTCTGGGGTTAATCTCAGTAAGTAAGTAGGGCTAACCATGGGAAGGACATACCAGGCAGGAGTGATCAGTATAGGCAAAGGCCTCAAGGAGGAAGAGCTGAGGTGGTGAAGAACTGCAAAGCATGATGGGAAAGTCAGAGATAATGTGACTTTGCTCCTATCTCAGTTCTGCAAACTGAGATCTGGCCGTTGGGAAGGAAGCTGAAAGGCAGGACCCTCCAGCTTGGGGTGAGGAAAGGCAGAACTGGGCCTAATTGTTCTGCCAGGAAGTGAGGGAAACCTGGGAGATCTCAGGAGTGGGGTCTTTCCACCCCTGGGGTGGGGAGATTCATCCCCACTCCTAAAAGAATGGGGTCTACACAGCCAAATAAGGCTCTGCTCTGTGTGTTAGCCTGTTACCCACCTGCCTTTCTTCCTATACCAGTCAGCTGTTGGCATAATAGTACTGTGTAACAAATAACCTCGCAGGGGCCAGCAAGGTGGCTCAGTCAGAAAAGGCCTGAGTTCAGTACCCAAAACCTATGTGGTAGAAGCAGAGAGCCAACTGCTGCAAGTTGCTGCACATACACACGTGCGCGCACACACACACACACACACACACATGAACACACATGCACACACACACACACACACACACACATTAAAGCCTCTGCCTGTGGAATATCTTTTAACACACCAATGACCAAAAGGAATCAAAAGGTCAAGTTTACCACCAGACAGGAAAGTGCCCTGCCTACACACAGGGCACATGGAAAAGACCAAGAAGTGCAATTCTATAAAAGGGGAGAAAGACCTACAGACTATAGCATCCCCAAAACTTCATACGAACGTGGAAAGACAGATGAACAGATAATAGGTAGATGGGTGGATGCTAAAGAGATGATAGCTAGACAGACAGACAGATAGATACACAGATAGATAGATACATAAATACATAAATGATAGATACATAGGTTATAGATACATAGATAGATACAGATAGATACATAGATACATAGCCAATAGATAGATAGATAGATAGATAGATAGATAGATAGATAGATAGATGGAGTCTTAGTTAAGGTTTTCATTGCTGTAGAGACACCATGACCAAGGCAACTCTTTTACAGGACATTTATCAGAGCTGGCTTAAATTCAGTCCTTTGTCATCAAGGCAGAAGCATGGCAGTGTCTACGCAAGCATAGTGCTGGAGAAGGAGCTGAGAGTTCTACATCTTGTCCAGAGGGCAAACTGAAGACTGGCTTCCAGGCAGCTAGGAGAAGGGTCTCAAAGCCACACAGTGACACGCCTACTCCAACAAGGCCACACCTCCTAATAGTGCCACTCCCTGGACCAAGCATATTCAAACCACTACAGATAGACAGACAGACAGACAGACAGACAGACAGACAGACAGACAGATAGATGACAGATATGGATAAGCAAATGACTCTGCTAGTTACCTTTTTGTCAACATGACACAAACTAGAGTCACCTTGGAAGATGGAGCTTCAGTTGAAGAACTGCCTCAATCTGACTGGTCTACGTGGAAGTCTGTGGGATGTTTTCTTGAGGATCACTGCAGAAGGGCTCAGCTCACTGTGGGAAGAGTCAGCCCTAGGCAGATGGATCTGGGCTGTGTATGAAAGGTGGCCGAACATGAACTTAGAAGAGAGCCAGTAAGCAACTTCCTCCAGAGTTTCTGCTTCAGTTCCTGCCTTGACTTCCTTCAGGGATGGATTGTGACTTGAGAGTTGTGAGATGAAACAAACTCTTTCCTCCTCACAAGTTCTGTTGGTCATGGTATTTATGGCAGCAGCAGAAAGTTAACTAGGGCAGTGAGAGAGGAATAGATAGATAGATAGATAGATAGATAGATACATACATACATACATACATACATACATACATACATACCTGGATGGATGGATGGATGGATGGATACATACATACATACATACATACCTGGATGGATGGATGGATGGATGGATGGATGGATGGATGGATGGATACATACATACATACATACATACATACCTGGATGGATGGATACATAGATAGATAGATAGATAGATAGATACATACATACATACATACATACATACATACCTGGATGGATGGATACATAGATAGATAGATAGATAGATAGATAGATAGATAGATAGATAGAGAAGATGTATGGAGGGATAGACAAATATATATGGATAGATGAATAGAGAGATGAAAGATGTATAAATAAATATAGATAATAGGCACAGAGATCAATATATGATAGTTATGTATTTAGAAGCAGGCGTATAAATGATCCTTGAGTAGGTAGTTGAGATATATACACCAATGTCCTCTGAGAAGCCATAAAGGGGCGTTTCTCTAGCATCAAGATTGACTGCACAGCGCACGCCTAGGTTTCTTCTCCTAGTCTCCTGATGGTTGCCTGTTGCCTGGTTGTCAGTTGCCTGTTTGTCAACACGAGCCCCATTGCTGGGAACAAGTCCATGTGTTCTCCGCGTATGCCTGCGAAAGTTCAGCCGGCACCCCAGAACTGAGCAAGCCTGTCTGAACACTGTTGAGCTTCACAGTTCTGCCAATACTTAGTGTCACGAAGTGCCAGCTTCCAGCTCCTCAGACTGGCTGTCCCCCGAGCCTGCACCTGCACTGATCCTTCATGACCTTCACTCTTGATACCATGCTGTGTTGTCACTATTTCCATGTGCATGTCTCAGACAGCTAATGAGTCTCTTCTCCTGTTCTCTTGTCTGGAACTCACATCTTTCTGCCAAAGTTGTGAGTTGAATGGCTTCTCTCTTTTTCTTTTTGTTTTGGGTTTTGTGTTTTTGTTTTTTTTTTTTCAAGACAGGGTTTCTCTGTGTAGCCTTAGCTGTCTATACACCAGGCTGGCCTTGAACTCAGAGATCTGCCTGCCTTTTCCCCATCAATGGCTGGGATTAAAGGTGTGAACTACCACTACCCTGCCAGTTTCTTTTCTTCTAGAAGAGTTAATATAATAACCCCGTGCCTCTCATTATCTTGGGCAGAATTCACCTGTACATTCATCTGAACCAGGTGCCTTTTTGTGGTGGGGTGAGGCGTCATTGCACAGAAAGTAACTCTCTGACGATGCTCAGCGAGCTTTGGTGATGTCTATCAGAAACACATGGAAGAGTTGATGCTTCCAGATCGGCAGAGAAAAAACAAAACTGGATGGTCACTGAGTGTCCGGGTGCAGAAAGACCGCCAGGGTGTGCTTTCAATATCACAGGCACACTTCGTTCAGGTGACAAGGGATAGGGGCATGTGTTCTGCATGCCCCCCACCCCCGCCTGGGGACTTTTTGTTTCCTGACAGGGTGTCATTATGTAAGGGCTGGCCTCAGACTCTCAGATCCACCTGCCTCTGCCTTCTGTGTCTTGGGACCAAACGCTTATACCACATGTTCTGTTTAGAGCCTGCAGGTGCTTGGTGTTGGTGCAGGATGCTATGCTATCCTACACTGTGCCCAAGGTCTCCCTGTGCTTAGGCTGTGTTTCATATGCGTATGTTTCTGTGTGTCCACCAATACATACACCTACGGCTCCCGTCCACCAGGATCTGCCAGTACAGCTGTGCACAGCGCCCTCGCACACGCAGAGCTGTCTATTTATCATTTATATTATGTGAACGTTACACTGTCTCCTGACTGTGTGTCTGTGGTGACATTGGTGAGGACAGGGTCTGGGGTGTCTCTTGGGGAGGGTGTATCACCTAGGCAGAGTGTCTCATTAGGTGGGTCTGTTTGTTAAACAAAAACGCGCAGATGTGCACACGTGTGTGTGTGTGTGTGTGTGTGTGTGTGTGTGTGTGTGTGTGTGTGTGTAGGGTGTTCCCAACCCGTCTGTCTCCACAGACACCCCACACTGCTTCTGCCTGTTGGCGTCTGTCCCCTGCACCCACGCTGCCTCCTCTGCTCCCCCGCCCCTTCCCAGTCTGTTTGCAAAGACACCGGCACAATGGGGCCTCGCGTGTGGACGTGTGCGCCTTCCTTTTTATTTTGCCCACTGTTCTGTGACAGCAGCAGGCTCCCAGCTACCTCCTCTTCCACAGCGGCGCTCCTTTGGGGATATCAAGGGCAAGGCAGAGAAGGGTTACCTGGAGAAAAGGGTTGCTAGGCAACCAAACACCCACCACCCCGGAGCACCACCAACCCAAAACTCCGTTCCAGGCCTGCAACCAGATTAGCATATTAATGAGGCTGTAATTTCCCCCGAATTGTCTGAGCTGCGCACACTCACCTCACCGCACACTGGCCCAGGAGTTTGCTATGCAAATAAACTGGTTTTACAGACTGCGACTTAATTAATCCATCAAGTCCATCCACCTCACAGGAAAGACAGACGAACTACAGATTAATGAACCCGTGTTTGCCTACCCTTCTCCCCCTGCTACAGCAAGCTGCCTCTCGCCTTTCTCTCTCTGCAGCCCCTCTTTCTTTCTTTCTCTCCCCTGTGGCCCACCTGGAGCCCCCCTTTCATCCTCCATCCCAGCCTTCCTTGCACACCCAGCCTCATTCGCTGACCCCTGCCTGGAACCCGAAAGTCCTCATGTCCAGCCTGGCCTCAGGGCTTTTCCAAAGCATCGGTCCCCTCTCTATCCCTGGCTGCCGGAGGAGCAGAGCCCTGGAAATGGAACGCTGTCTCTTTAACGAGAGGAGCGCGCAGGCTTTATTTTTGACTCATAGTTTAGCCTCGGCCCTGATATTCAATCAGCTGAATACAGAGTCGAGAAGAAGAGAGAGCGTTCTCCCCGCCTGCGTGTTAATTAGAAACGCCAGTCCTGGCTGCCGCCCACACTAATCAACTTTGTCCACATCTTGATGGAAGACACACACCCAGGAGGGGTCCTGGGGACCCTCGGGGACCCAGTAAGCTGAGCACAGGATGCAGAAGACCCCTCTGGGGAGGATGCTTTGAACATTGGACCGATTCCACCTTCATCTCTTTTTCTGTCTTCCTGGTTTGCCTCTCCCTGAGGGCTATGCCACTGCCTCCAGGAAGCCTTCTCCGGTTGGCAGGGTTATAAATCTAAGGACGCCCCCATGTTAGAACATCTCTCCACCACACACACACACACACACACACACACACACACACACACACACACACATCTTATTTCCTTCCTATCAGTTTCTCCTCTGCTTGACAGGCTTGAAGACCTGCACCACCCAACCTCACTCAGATGTCTCTAGCAACCTATGTAGCCCTGTGGCTTTGTCTATGAGTCTAAAACCACCTCCAAACATACTGCTTCCAGGCCCAAGGCGACCATGCCCCCAGCTTTTGCCTCCTCTTAATTCTGACCACCTGGCCTGAGCCTTGGCCAGGCCTTGTCTCCTGCCAAATGGAACTCCTTGATACAGCCCGCCCTGAACTCCTTCTCCAGGACTCACCAAGGACAAGCCATCCTGCCCTGTGCTCCCTGTCCCTGTGGTCCTCAAATCTCCCGGTCTGTGGGCAAGGGACAGTGCCGTGTGGCTATGAAGGCTCCAGCAGGGACTCCATCTTTTCTGTTCCCTTGGAGCAGGGGGTGGAACCCAGGAGTACATTAACCAAGTGCTCTACCACTGAGCTACATCCCTAACCCAGGATCTGGATTTTGGGGGGTGTTGTTGTTGTTGTTTGGTTTGGATTGGTTGGTTGGTTGGTTTTATTTTGTTTTAAATACTTTGTTTTTATTGTATGTGTATTAGCATTTTGCTTGCATGCATGTCTCTGTGAGGGTGTCAGATCCTCTGGAACTGGAGTTGCAGACAGGTGTGAGCTGCCCTGTGGGATTTAGATCTAGATCCTCTGGAAGAGCAGCCAGTGCTCTTAACCACTGAGCTGGTTAGGTTTTCTTTGTTTTGGGTTTTTTTTTTTTTAACTTTTTTTTTTTTTTATCAAAACCAATGATATTTTAATTTTTTTATTTAAAATTTAAAATAGCCAAAACCAAACAAATAAATAAATAAACAAGCAAAACCCCAATGGCTGAATGATTGGTCTTTGGTTCATGAACAAAGGTCATTTGTATGAATAAAACCACTTTTGCTGGGGCTGGAGAGATGGCTCAGCAGTTAAGAGCACTGGCTGCTCTTCCAGAGGTCCTGAATTCAATTCCCATCAACCACATGGCAGCTCACACTTGTCTCTAACTCCAATCTCAGGAGACCCAACACCTTCACATAGACATACATACAGGCAAAACACCAATGTATCTGAAAAGTAAATAAATAAATAAATACATACATTCTAGAGTTCTTCTTAGGTTCACTTGCTGTGTGATCTTAGGCAAATGACTTGCCCTCTCTGAGCTTCCCTGTATATACTCAAAGTGAGGTTGACCAATAGCAAGGATGAGATTTTGGGGTACACCTGAGCCCCCAGCTAGTGCTCAGTCTCAAATGTAGTTGACATCACATCCTTCCACACTCCTCTGGACCCATAGACAGAGTTCTCTCACCCATCAGGCCTGGCTTTAGTGTTTCCTACACTGCTCCATCATCCTTCAAGAAGCTGTTAGCTCAACCACACAATAGCCAGACACATCAGGGGCTAACTTGAAAGATGGCAAGTTTTATGCCAGCCTGGGCTACACGGAGAGACTCTGTCTTGAAAAAATAAAACAGACAAGTAAAGGTTCGCACACGAACACAGACAGAATCATACAAGGACATGCCATCAGGCACACACACATGTAAAGACACACAAAGGTCGTAGATGTGCACATGCTGGTATACCGCAGATGCCTGCACACAGAAACATGCACACTGACACTCTGACACACTGCTGACAAAGACATACAGAAGTATGCACATACCAACATGTGTATACACTGACACTTGCACAGACTGACATCTGCACACACCAACACATGAACACCTTGACACCTGCAAACACTGACATGTTCACACACCGACACCTACACACACTGACATGTATACACACAGACACGTATACACATGGACACGTGCACACATGGACACGTGCACACACTGACACCTGTACACACTGACACCTGCACACACCAACATGTGCACACACCGACACCTACACACACTGACATGTATACACACAGACACGTGCACACATGGACACATGCACACACCAACACCTGCACACACCAATACCTGCACACACTGACACCTGCACAAACCAACACCTGCACACACCAACACCTGCACACACTGACACCTGCACACACCGACACCTGCACACACCAACATGTGCATACACTGACACCTACACACACTGACACGTATACACACAGACACGTGCACACATGGACACATGCACACACCAACACCTGCACACACTGACACCTGCACACACTGATACCTGCACACACTGACACCTGCACACACCGACACCTGCACACAGTGCTGAGCCATCTGATCTCAGAGGCAGCCCCAGCCTCCCACCTCACTCCAGGCCAGTGTTTATTTGCGGTGTCCAGAGGTCACTCCACAGCTCCCAAGAATCCAGTGCCCTCCCGTCTCCTCCCAGACCGTCCACTCATCACACCAGGACTCCAGCCACAGGGTCTTATGCAGCTGCCCCACCTCCATCCAGCATGTTCACACTGTGGGGAGCTATCCCTAAATCCCTGCCCCTGCCCTGTTCTTGGGCCCTACCTAGGGTTGCTGCACCCACTTCATACAAGACAGGGCAGACCCAACCATTTGTTCAAAATTTGATTGAGATCTGGAAGGTGGCTCAGTGCATGACTGCACAAGCCTGAGGACCTGAGTTCAGATCCCAAGCACCCACATAAAAGTCCAGGTGTCTCTAACTCCAGCACTTGAGAGGTGAATACAAAGGACTCCCAAGGAATCCGGATGGCTAGACTAGTTGAGCTGGCAGACTCTGAGTACAGGGAGACACCTTGCCTCAGCAGATAAAGTGGAGTGTGATTGGGGAAGACACTGACTACACACACACACACACACACACACACACACACACACTTTGCAAAAGGGAGATGTTTTGAGCAGGGTGCAGGGAGAGAGGCAGAACTGTATCCACGGAGCTTTATGACACATTGTTTGAATCTCTCTGGTTCATTAGCTATTGTTGCTAATTTCTTGCTGTGCCTCATTTACAAAGTAAACTTTGCCCTGATGCCCCGTGTATGTCTGTGTTGCCTGGCTTTTCCTGGGGAGATGAGAGCAAATGTATGTTCACCCTAAACAGAACTCCAACCACACTAAGTATATGGGTCCCCTCAAGCCTAGGCCAGTGAGCCAGTGAGTCTATTGGTGAACCCCAGCATCAAAGGCTTAAAACCCTACAGTTCTCAAGGCACTCAGTCCTCCTTCCAGAACTTAACAGATGTAAGTTTGCTCTGGACTGCCACATTGCACATCACTCCAGCTCCGAGGGATTTGGCGCCCTCTTCTGGCCCACAGAGGCACCTGCACTCATGTGTGTATACCACACACAGGCGCACATGCACACAAAATAATCCTTTTTAAAGGATTTTCATAGATGTAATCCCGTTCTGTGTTGCCCAGCTGTGGCTTCCTTTCCAAAGTATTTCACAGTGATTTAAAATTCCTCCCAGAAGACAACAAAAGCAGCTCTAGCCAAGGCTGCTGCAGAAACACTTCCATTCCTGGGACAACATTAGGACAATACCTCAAGGCACTGATACTCCAGCTTCTGAGAAGGACAGTCCATTTGTATGTACCTTCTCTTGGTCCTTCTGTATGACCCCTGACCTGATGGGGCCGTGTTGACCATGAACCATGACCAGCTCTACTGAACATGCAGCTGGTTATCAATGCAGTCCCCACCCAGTGCTAACAGGAGTCTCAGAAGCCAGCCACTCTCCACCACCATCCCCCTGCAGTTTCTAGTGTTTTCTACTAAGTTTTCAAGAAGCGAGTCTCCACTTTGACAAAAGGCCCAGAGAAAGAACTAGAAGGAGAGGGTGGTGGGAAACACAGAGCAGGAGCTGCTGACCTCCACCTCCCCCATCAGCCACACCCAGGGGTCCCCCATCAGCCACACCCACCAGAGGGCATAAAGAGAGAGCCCAGTCCTGCATGGCTGAGCCTGGGGAGCCAGGCATACATGTTGAGCAAATGAGACATTCCTGACACAAGGACACAGCTGCTCACCTGTGACCTTGTGTCTCTGAGGCACTGTGCCCACTGTGACCTCAGACTCCTCTCTAAGTCAAGGCCGGACCATCTAGAATGACACAGTCCAAGGCTAGCCCAGACACTAAAGAATGGGTACCATGTACCTCCACTTGTACTAGCGTTAGGAAATACCAATACTAGTAGGAATAGACAGTAGCTCTAGGTGTGGGGTGCAGGGGAGGAGAAAGAGTGGGGTTCCTCAAGAGACTCAAGCAACCACTGGTGGCCTTGTGCTCGTGGCATCATAATCTTTGAACACATGCAGTTTATTCCACATCCTTGAATCTCAGAGAATGCGGCTAAAACTCTAGCTCCCCCATCACTTCCAATGCCTCCTAAAACCCCTGGATCCTGGCTGTCATCATGTCTGCATTCACCCTCTCACCCCCTGCTGGCATCCATCCATCCATCTATTCATTCATTCCTTGCCCATTTTCGCTCACTCATTTATCCCTCCATCCTTGCTTACACCCTCTCTTTTATCTATGTTAGAGTCAATTCATTCATTCATTCATTCATTCATTCATTCCATACTTCAAGCATCCATTCAATGCCTGCGACCGATTGGTGCATTAGGCTTATACTAATTAATTCCTTCATTTATTCACTCATGGCTTATACCCATTCATTCATTCCTTATTTATATTCATCCATGCATTCATTCATTCCCTCACTCACTCATTCATTCCTGTTTCCTTGGATAACAGAGGAGGGGACTGTGGAGTTGGGAGAGTACAGGGACAGCAGGACCTCAGGTTAGTCATGTTTGGCCTGGCTGAAGTATGAAAGATGGGCAGGAAAGAAGGGATGGAAGCAGAAGCCTGTGGAAAGCGGCTTTGGCAGGAGGGAGGAGGGAAGAGAGAGAGAGAGAGAGCTTGAGACCAGTGCACACAGGGAGCTACGATCAATCTGACCTATTTTCTCTACTAACAGATGTTGGTTGACTGACCCACTGCTGAGTTCCTTCTCTGAGTTTCCCCGGCTCCAAAGACCGTCTACAGGTACGTTGCTCAGGTCTCCACGGTACCATAGGCTGGCAACGCTCACACATTCTAACAGGAGGATCCGATCAGTGTAAGCTGCACTAAAGACAAACCATTCCCAACTCACAGATGCTGACAGACAGAGGAAAACAGAGAGCATTGTCAACTCTCCCAAGGCCACACAGTAAACCTAGA
This sequence comes from Arvicanthis niloticus, assembly GCF_011762505.2. Lineage (NCBI taxonomy): Eukaryota > Metazoa > Chordata > Mammalia > Rodentia > Muridae > Arvicanthis > Arvicanthis niloticus. The sequence continues at coordinate 11,143,777 of NC_133432.1, forward strand.
GGCAGAAATCAGGCCTCCAATATGGGCATCTTACCTCTAGCATCTCCTCCAACCTGCTATACCTGCCTCTGAGGACAAACACAACCTTCAATTAGGGAAACCATGAGGTGCCTAGGAGGAGGAAGGGCTTGCCCAGTCTCAGAGGGAACAATGGTCTGTGAGCTTTCTCTGAAGCAGAGTTTCCTCCACCCCTGACTTGCAGCCACCCCCAGCCATCCCCAGCCACCCCAGCCAACCCTCAGCCTCCCCCAGACAGCCCCAGACAGCCCCAGCCACCCACAAGCCATCTCTCAGCCTCCAACCGCAAACCCCTTCCCCCACCATGTATCCTTTCATGTTTAATCTCCCTCCACCAAACTCCAAGGGCAGGAATGGGGTCTGATCAGTTCCCCTACCCACACACATACACACATACACACATATACACACACATACACACATACATACACATACACACACACACACATACACACATACACACACATACACACACATACACACACATACATACATACATACACACATACATACACACACACATACACACATATATACACACACACATACACACACAGACACACACATACACACACACACACATACATACATACACACACATACACACATATATACACACACATACACACACATACTTACATACACACACATACATACACACACACATACACACATACACACATATATACACACACATACACACATACATACACACACATACATACATACACACACATACACACACATACACACACACATACACACATATACACACACACACACATACACCACCTTGTGGTTCAACAAATATCTGCTGATCCATTTGATTCTTTGTGGAGGCAGAGAGGAAAGCTTCAAAGGAGTCATAGCCAAGTGGTGCCCACAGCCGACAGCAAATCCCCCATCAAGAAACTAGTATCAGGCAAGGAGCATCCAGGAGTGTTAGCCAACCTTCCCACAGCCCTCACAGAGCACAGCCCTCCAGAACAGATGAACGGTTCCGAATGGCCACCCCAGACTGTGGCTTCAGATCCACTGCTTCCACTTTCCAGATTCACACCCAGAGAGGTAGAGTAAGTCTTCCCAGTTCACACAGCAAGGGACCAATGGTGTTAGGCAGCCTGAGTCTATCCAAAAAAAAAAAAAGGTGGTATCAAGTTACTATGAGGTAGGGCGGGACTCCATTTTTTCTTGTAGTTATTATAGGATTCAGTGTGATAAACCAGTCTGTGAGCATCATGTATAATAAGGGGGGAAACAGACGACGTTTCTGTACCTTTAATTTTTTCAGTGTTATCACTAATGGTCTGTATGTATCTGTGAGTACACACATGCAAATACTCAAATGTCAGAAGATAACAACTCTCAGAATCCATTTTCTCTTCCATTTTGTGGTTCTGGGTCATCCCTTTCAGGGTAAACACCTTCCCCTACTGAGCCATTTTTTGTTTTTAACCTGGCATTTGGAGGAAACTAGACCTTGGTGAGGCTATCTTTGGTCTCTTCCTGAGGACAGCAATGGTCTGTGAGCCATTCTTTGCCTGTCCTGATCCCTGGAGAACCTGAGAGGTGAGCAGACACAGGACAGGACAGACCATCTGCTTGGGAGTCTGGAAGGTCCCCAGAATCTCTTGAGATTTAAGCCTTCCCCCTCTCTTTCTTGGCTACCCCAAATATCCCCACTCGGGGCGACTTTGGGGAAGTAGGCAGCAGACGAACTACCCTGGAGATTGCAGGACGAGAGCTCTCTCAGAGTAAAGGCTGAGAATGCATGGAACCCCTCAATCCCAGTGTTTCCTGACGACTCTAACTTGTTCTGTTAGGGGGTCAAACAGGTTGCTTCCTTCCTTAAAAAACGCCTCCACCCTCTCTACGCTCAGGTTCTGCCATCCCCTCAAGATGACGGTCAACTTCCAAATATATACCCCATGGCATATTCGTTCTCTCTCTCTCTCTCTCTCTCTCTCTCTCTCTCTCTCTCTCTCTCTCTGTGTGTGTGTGTGTGTGTGTGTGTGTGTGTGTGTGTGTGTCTGTCTGTCTGTCTGTCTGTCTGTCTATGTCTATGTCTATGTCTATGTCTATGTCTATGTCTATGTCTTCTTATTTTATTTGTGTGGACATTTGTGTGTGCTCATGTGAGGTTTCACAGTTATGAACCACCATGTGGATTGTAGATGCTGGGTACTGAACCCACGTCTGTACAAGCAGCAAGTGCTGAAACACCTGGCCACCTCTCCAGGTTTTTTGTTTGGTTTTTTTTTTGTTTTGTTTTTTTGTTGTTGTTTTTTTGGTTTGTTTTTTTTTTTTTTTTTTTTGGCTGGGCATAGGGGCTTGGGAACAGAATGGCTCTATGGTTAACAGCATTCGTTGCTCTTGCAGAAGATCAGGGTTCAGTTCCCAGCATACACAACATGACTCACTATCATCAGTTACTCCAGTTTCAGGGGATCCCGTGCCCTCTTCTGGCCTGCTTGGGTCACTAGACATGTTCATGGTGCACATAAATACAACAGGCAAACATTCATACACACAAAATAAAATAAATAAACCTTAAAAACATATTTATTCTAAACAAGCCAGACTTGGTGGTGCATGCCTTTAATCCCAGCACTCAGGAGGCAGAAACAGGAGGGTCTCTGTGAGTTCAAGGCTAGCCAGGGCTTACACAGTGAGACAAAACAAAACAAAAGTTTGTTTTTTTGTTTTTTTTTAAACAACAAAATAGAAACAGATATTGTGTAAAAGACCTAGGGAGTCCCCATCAGCTCCCAGGAAAGTGGGAGGAGCAGGCAGCGATCCTGTCCTCTAGCTAAGCCCTCAGTGCCCTGACCTAGGCAATAGATGGAACTTGGCCTTCTCACCACCATAGATTCAATGCAGGCACTTGGTCCAGGGGCTCACAGGTCATTCCTCCTCACACTGAAGCTTTTTTCTTCCTAAGGGCTTGGTCCCAGTGCAGAAAGTATCAATGTTTCTGCTCCATGCACTGACTCCAGATGCCTCTGGTGCATTTATTATTATTTAGTCAGACTTGCCATTTGCCATCCATCCCTAAGGAGACACCTGGTGCAGGCACTGTGGGATCCATCCTTCATCCTCATCCATGTGGAGTTAGGAGTTTCTTTTATTATTACTGGGTTTGTTGTTGTTGTTGTTGTTGTTGTTGTTGTTGTTGGCTTCTAAACAAGGTGAGCTTTGGAGAGATTTAGCACCTCAGCTAAAGCCACTGGGTTTAGCATGCTTTCTGATAAAGGGAGTGGCAAGGGGGTGAAAATAAAGAGCAGGGCAGGTTGGGGCTGGCAGAGGGAGGAGCCAGAGCCTGGAGTCCAGATCTCGTCCTCTTCTGATAGCCACAGTGACAGTGACCTATAGAGAGCTAAGCTTGAGGCTCCTGAAGGAATATCTGCCAGCCAGGGCAACAGCGGAACTGATGCCAGAACTGCCAGAAAAGTACAGTAATACAATGAGAAATTTTTAATAAGCTGAGGGTGTGGCTCTGGAGAGAGAGAGAGAGAGAGAGAGAGAGAGAGAGAGAGAGAGAGAGAGAACACAGTGAGTGTACACAAAGACTTGAGTCTGATGTCCAGACCTCCATATACCAGGCATGGTGTTCACGGCTGTAATCCCAGTACTCAGGAGGTTGAAGAAGGATGATCAGAAGTTCAAGCCCATCCTACATAGCAACTTTAGGGACAGCCTGAGCTATATGGCTCTCTGCCTCTAAACTAAATATAAAATAAAACCATTGCTTAGTATGGTGGCTCATGTCTGTAGTTCCCACAACTTGGGACAGGAGTCCCAACTGAGTCAGGAGAATCACAACTTCAAAGCAAGCCTGGGACGATATCTTAATAAAACATAGTGGGATGATATCTTAATAAAACAAGTGATGTCAAACCAAAAGCAGAGATGGACATGTGGATAATGTGTGGAAATTCATGCTGGTGTGTGGGTCCTCCTGTCAGGCTCTGAGCAGCTAGGGTACAGGGTACGGTGGTCATTCACAGCAACATCTACTGCCTCTAGAACAGTCCTTTGCACACAGTAGGTGCTTGTGCTTTGCATGCATCTCATTGGCCTGCATAAGCCACGCCCCCACATCCAGCCCAGCCCAATTCGTGGTCAGGGCACTGCATCACCATGGTTTGTTTTGGAAATTGGACAAGAGGCGAAGACACGTCCTTGTAGAACATTTTTATTTTGTTTTAAGTGGGTGCTCTGTGGAGCAACAGTGGCCACAGTGAGCCAGAGGAAACCCTTGGGTAGCATGCCCATTAGGTCAGCCCCAGCTCTGGGTCCAAGCAAAACCTTAATGGTACGTGCATATAGCTCATGAGGAATGTTCTAGAAAAACGGGCAGCCTTTCTCCTCGTTCATCTCTTCCAGGCTCAACGGAGTGAATTCATGTGTGCTCGTTCCACTCCTCTTTCTGGAGAACGAAGGCGGCTCCTGAACAGACCCAGAAATTCCAAGAGCTGGGAGACAGCTCAATTAGGAACTTTCTTAATGTCTGGGCATGAGGGTCTGAGCTGTATTCCCAACAGTCGTGTAAAAATAAATAAATGAAAATAAATAAATAAATAAATAAATAAATAAATAAATAAATGACTCAAGGCAGCAGTCAGTATCCCCGCAGATATGGATACAGGTGATTCCTGGTGATTGCTGATCAGTCTAGTGGAATCGGTGAGCTCCAACTTCAGTGACAGATCCTGTCTCAAAAAAAAAAAATAGAGTGGCATGTGACTCAGGAATACGCCCAACACTGACGATCTCGGCCCCCACCCACATACATGCACATACGCCCACCATGTGCATGCACACTCCTGACACAGAACACACAGAGCAAGCTGGCTGGCATGCGTTGTGCTTCCCAGTGCACACACAGCATCTCCCCAAGGCTCCCACAACCCTGTGCAGCAGCCACCATTTCTGTCCCACTGGATAGATGAGGGGACAGATTTCTCCCCAGAGCCACCACTGAGCTGCTCCTCACCCTCCACAAATAAAGGACATGGAGGAGCAGAGGAGATGATTAAACCTGAGCCTCTTGCTTACCTCCCTCTGCCCGCTCTCCTGGCACTCTGCTTCCCTTCTCTATTCCTATTTAAGGCTGTAGCACTATTGAAGCACACCACAGAGCCTGGCGACCACTCTGTGAGGCAGATACGCTCTTGTCTCCATGCCACAGATGCAGAACCTGAGGTACAGAAAGGCTAAAGGGCTCACCTGTGTCACTGGGCTGGTAAGAGGGCACCAGAGTCTATAACCAGGGCATGGATTCTATATCTGAACTGCTACATTATCCTATATCCAGCTAATAAAAACTGAGTGCAGAAGCGGCCCCCTAAAGGAGTGGTTCTCAACCTTCCTAATGCTAGGACTCTTTAATATGCCCCTCACCTTGTGGTGACCTCCCCCTAACCAATAAAATTATTTTGTTGCTATGGGTACGAATCACAACGTAGATATCTGACATGCAGGATATCTGATATGCAAACCCCAGAGGGTCCTGACCCACAGGTTGAGAAATACTGCTCTAAAAGTATCTACCCTCGATATTTTCCTTAATGGCAGTCTCACCCATTATCACGCTCTCACCTATAAGCAAAGAAAGATTTGAGATCCCCCAACTCTAACAAATTTAAAAAACCTTAAGCCACAGATGCCTGAATCTCATCTGTTTTGATCCCCTGTCTGATGAGCATCCTCTTAGGGTCCCGCGGAATCTATTCTGTCATCCCTTTCCCAACCTGGGATCCCACCCAGCCAGTTGCTTCACCACAGACCCAAGAAAATGGGCAACATCTACATCCAGTCCCTTCTGAGATCCGCCCATCCATACCTACTCACTTTCTGAAGCTCTTACCACCAACCCCCACAGTCTGTGCATTTGTTCATCATACATCTAGTCAACAAGTATGTATTGAACAGCTGTGTTGCAGGTACTGAGTCAAGCATCGGGAAATCCAACAACGAACAAGACAAGCACACTCTCCCCTGGCCTCATGAAACTGGTATTATGAGGAAGATAGGCAATGTGCAGCTAAATATAGCTGGAGGATAATTATACATATTGATAAAGGTAACAAAGAGAACAGGTAGGTAGAGAGTGGCAGGGGTGGACCAGCTCTAATAAACTGAGGGGGGAGACTGGATGGATGGATTGACAGCTGAGCTGAATGACAAAGGCGGGACCAACCCTGCAAGGATTTGCAGGCAGAAGGGGCCAGCCAAGTGAGAAGGTCCTGAGGTGAGAAAACTCGTCAGTGTGAGACACAGCGGGGGAGCTGATGTGGCTGGTACAGAGAAGGGGAGGGGGGCATGTTAGGAGTGAGAGCCAGGAGCCCTCACAAAAGGCCCCGCACAGCAGGGTGGAAAGTATGGATTTTATTCTACACGAAGTGAGGAGTTGTTGGAGGGTCAGAGGCAGAATGACAAGCTTTAATGTATGGTTCTAAAATATAACCTCAGACATCGTATAGAGAATAGAAGAGAGGGGAGGGGAGGTAGGAGAGGCCAGTTAGAAAGCTACTACCATAAAACAGGCTGGGTGGTGCTTTCTGTAACCAGCATAACTGAGGAAAGAAACAGGGATGGTTGGGAGATGGTCTAGGAACACAGTGAGCCCAACTTGCTGATGCGCTGGAGCCAAGGCAGGAGAGAAAGGATTAAAGATGACTCCAAGCTGGAACTCTAAGAGATGTTCATCTCAACCTGTCAAACACCCACCCAAGCCTGGCAGGGGGGGTGTGGCTGGCTTCTCACCGCGTTTGCGTCTTGTTTTCAAAGTTAGTACTTAGCTACACCAACTTCAGAAGTCCAGCCCACAGCCCACAATGGTCCAGGAAGCCAAAGAGACCATGCTAATAAAGAAATAGCATCATAAACACCCCGCAAGGGCCCCAAGAAAACACAGGTTCTCAGAGCGCATTTCATGGGCAGATGATAATAAACACAGAGCTTGGTTGTGTAACTAGATTATTCATCAGTATCTGTGGAACTCAGTTTCCTTGTGGGTAACGTAGGGACCAGATCAACATCTACCTACAGTAGAGACCAGGAAATATCACACACACACACACACAGAGTCACACACACAGTCACACACACCATCACACACACATACAAATACTCACACACACTCACACACACACAATCACACACACACTCAACACACACACACACACTATAACTATACCCTTGTTCTTTTTATTCTTAGCCAGCCAAGGTCAAGGGCAACTGTCCCGACACCCCAAGGCTGTGTATTCTTCGAGGTTTAATGGTCTTAATGACAAAGCCTATAGGGATTGGAATAAGGAGATAACAGCCAGGGTCTAGAAGAATTGAAGTGCTATTTGTCCCAAGCCACAATGCAGTCTTTATTGCAAACTGTTCTACTTTGAGAGTTTTGGTCCTTCTGAACACCCACTCCCCACCCCATGAAGTGAACCCATGAACCTGATTGACACCCTGCAGTAGGGAGACTTGGAGACACTGTGGAGACCAGATGAAGAGGTAGCACCGGCATGCCTAGGGTGGTGATGTCTCTGAGACAACAGAAGGCAAATATTCAGATCCCTATGCACTGGTGGAAGTGCTTGGTCCCCAGGATGGAATATGTTGGGGAAGAGGGTTTGACTCCCCTACACAAACTTATTCAGACATGTTGACACATATAGAGGACTGGTTGCCTAGTCATATGCTATGCCAGATACCTACATGGCACCTAGAGTAACCTAAAGCACTGGTTAATCCTTTTGTGCTCAAATTTTCCGTAGAATGGTCTCCTTAATAACTCTGAAGAGAGTGGCTGCAGAGATGGCTCAGCAGTGAAGAGCACTGGCTGCTCTTCCAGAGGACCCTGGTTCAATTCCCAGCTCCTACATGATGGCTCACACCTGTCTGTAACCCCAGCTCCACAGCTTCTAACACCCTCATACAGACACACATGCAGGCAAAACACCAATGAACATTTAAAAATTAATAATTTTTTTAAAACAACCTGAAGAGTGACAGCAGGCCTTAGCATGTCTCCAAGGGTTAAATTGGCTTCTTCTCCCCCCCCCCCCGCCCCCTTTCTGGTCTAATAAGCCACTTCTTCACAGGTAGGAACTGAGATCTGCACCTCTTCACATGAAGTCCCCTTAGCTCTTGTATTTCTCTACCCACCAAGATAAAGTGTTTCCCAAATTAACATTTTAAAACTAAACCCTGTGCCTCTTTCCCAGAATAAATGCAAGGGCAGATTCCTGGTATTCTTTGTGTTTTAGGTTTTATTGTTTTAAATACACACTTCCACCTCTTCACCGGGAGTGAAGACAGCTGCTTGGAACTATTGTGAGTGCAATTAAAAGAAACCTTTCTCGTGTCCTGTATTTGGAGTGGAAGGAAGAAATTGCTTTTAATCAGCCAATTTGTTCTTCAAGATGGATGGAAAGATAGATAGATAGATAGATAGATAGATAGATAGATAGATAGATAGATAGATAGATAGACAGACCGACAGACAGACCTCTGTTAAAGACATAGATTCGAAGAAGAAGCCCTCCCAAAAGAGAAAGGAGCACAGAGGAGACCCTGAGCAAAGATGGGCAGGAGGCTCTGAGAGGGCAGGGCAGTTACAGGAGCCCTTCTGCGCGGCTTCAGCACCGCGGACAGCTCCTGTCTTTGTCTTGTTCCCAACTCCCACAACCAAGCCTGGCTGCCACCACTGGCACACCCCTGCCTCCACCGACAGACCTGCAGGGGAGACAAAGAGAGAAAGGGGTGGGGGGGGGAAGAAGAGACTGGGAGCGAGCTTTAGGCTTTCCAGTCTTCCCGTGTCCTCCGAATTTGATCCTGGTCTCATCCCACAGCTTCTAGGGAACTGGTTTTAACTTGGTTTTCCCGCTCAATCTCGCTTCTAACTACAAAACAGATTAGAGAGAGTATTAGAGGTCCTGAGTGGCTGAGAAGAGTTCAGCTTGGGCTTTCAATTCGTTTTACAGCCTCCTAAAGCCTGTGTCTTGACAATGCCTAGACTTCCAACAGGGGAAAAAAATGAAGAAAAATAAACATGAGACACACATACAGAAAAAGGGAAAAATTATAATTTCCAACTCCCCAGGTAGGTACATGTTTACCAAGCTAGGATATCCAGACTATTTAAATCTCACCCCAAGATGGACAATGTCAAATCCAAGGAAGAGAAAACCAGAACAGGACGCAAAGAAACCAGAAAGAAGAAAAAGCCTCCCCCCAAGCCTGAGCACACACACATGCAAGCACCTCCACGAATAAAGAAAAATTCGATTGAATAGTCTCACGATGAACGTCAATCCATCTCCCTCGCAAAAACACGGCAGCAGCATTCTTTCTCCCTTTTTCATCGGGAAAGGGGTCTAGTTCTGAGTTCAACAAGGGCACCCACTGAGCCTGCTCGAAATATTTTTTTCCCCAGGTCTTTTCGTATGACCCAGGATAAAATGGGATTCTCAAATCGGCTCAGGCACAAACCTAGCTTTTCGCAGGGCGGAAGAGGGATAGGGTAGAAAATGCCGACTGCGGAGAACCTTCAGTCTGAATCCTCCACGCTCCCGCACCAACACCAACGAGCACAGGCACCCCTCTAGCCCCGGGTCAACAAAGTTACTCACACCTGCCAAGCTATTCGGAAGTAGGCCAGTCAGCTACGGCTTTATTCTCCCAAATTTGTTCCCAGTGGAGCCTTAGAAAGATAGGTAGGGGGGGAAACTTTCAAAACGAAGGTCCCAAAAGGCCATCTGAGAACAAGTTGGGGGGAGATCCTCTGCCCACCCCTTAAAAGCTTGGGGTGTCTGTATCATGGGCATGGAGATTGCTACTAACACACCAACCCAGAGACTCCGAATCGCTTCCGACTAGTCTGTAGTCGCCTTTAAAATAAAACAAAATAAAACACCTCACTCCCGACCCTCAATAACTCCCGACCCTCAATAATAATAATAATAATAATAATAATAATAATAATCCTTCATTTTTCCCTCTTATTTTGAAACAGCATTCTGACAACCCCCCTGCCCCCCATCCTGACCAAGAAACCTGGGAAAGGCCACGGAGCCCCGCTGAGCAGCTCCCAGGAGTTTTGAAGCCAGCGCTGTCCCCCGCTGGGGTCCCCACTGAGCCGAGGGCGCTCAGCGGGGGTAAACACACCCGCCTAGGGAGGCCGGAGCTGGGGGTCGCCTCCCGCCCCCTTCCCCCTCCCTAGGGGGTGGGCGCCGGTCCGCCTCCCCCCTGCCCTCTGTGTGGCTGGGGGTTCAGCGGCGCTGCTGTGTAAACCGCCTCTTTCCGAGGCGGATCTCCCTTTTAACACCTTCTAAACAAAGGCTAATGAGGCCACCGCATTACTCTATCAACACACAATCATTAGCAACTGAGAAATACACACACGCGTGCGCGCGCGAGCGCGCGCCCAAGAACACACACGCATGCACGCACTCACACCCAGAGCTGCCAACGTCGGGCCAATTCTAAAGCAACCCAAATTAGGTTAACAAAAAGAAGGTGGGGAGCAGATGGGTGGGAAGAGGGGGTGGGAGAGAAGAGGGGAGAGAGAGAGAGAGAGAGAGAGAGAGAGAGAGAGAGAGAGAGAGAGAGAACAAACGAGGACCGAAACTCAAAAGCTCAAAAGCATACTAGGTGTGCCAGGGACCCTTCATTTGGAAGAGCATCGCAGGCTAACTGCCCTCCTCTTTGGACTTCAGAGAAACCACCCCGCAGTGGGTGGATTCTACATGCTATGGAACTAGAGGGGTCCCAGACTTGGGGTTGGGCTCCGCCAAGGAGCATCCAGGCCTGTTCCCCGATGAGAGAAGACTAGATTCTCAGTCACGCTCAACTCTCAACCCTGGCGGGTACAAGGAAAACAGCAACCTGGAATCCAACGACAACCCTAAGTGTGGGGTTTTTTTTTCCCTCTAAGCAAAGTGTCAGTTTGGCACAGGTGTGGTGGGGTGCTTCGTCTGATCTCTTCCAAGTCCCCATCTTGCTGAGAGAGATCAGGCCAGGCTCCGGCTTCCGCGGAGCCTGAACTCTGCCCTAGAAACGAGAGTCTTACGGCCCAAGGACGAGCTGTAGCCTTCTCCTGGGGGGGGGGGGGGAGGAAGGGAGTCCCAAGAGCCTAAGGCTGGGGCCTCTGGGGAAGGTTAAGGAGATGGAGGTCACTCCCTGCCCTGCGTGCTTCGGATCTCTGGGCCATGCGGGCTTAGCCTTACCAAAACAGAGTCCAACTTTCCAGCTGACACCCTAGCAGTCTTCCTATCTGGTAACCTAAGGGTGCTACCGTCCCGTTCCAGTTCCCCTCTTCGTCGCCCCTCCCACCTCCCACTGCCCAGCAGTCTGGGCAGGAGGCTCAGATCTGTGAGGCTCAGATATTGAACCAGATGTTTTTCAGACTCAGCACTCTTCCGCTATGTCTCGGGAACCGGTCTTACTGGTGTTATCTCCCAACCCTCGCAGAGCTCTCTCCAGAAAGGAAGAAGAACGGAAGAGGGGGTAAGGATAAAATCCTGGCTGGTTTGGAAATGTCCCAGGACGGCCCCGCACAATTTAAAAGCCGGTTAATTCCGAAGTGTTCACGATACAGGAGGATCCAGAGCCCTGCAAAGACGCTCTGAAAACCCAGTAGTATACAGTGTTGCGCTAGGACACATCAGTCTTCCCAGTACCTTCACAAGTGTCCCTCTTAGACCAGGACAGTCTCAACTTGGACCTGGTCTCCGGACTCCATTCAGATATGTGGGTCCTGCGGGATCCCAAGAATTCTCATCCAATCGCACCCTACCTCACTTTTCTGGGCCTGACCCTGTACCTTGACCCACACAGAACAGCACTGGAGTACACCAGGCTGGGCTTGGAAACCCAAGCTCCAACCCAAACTCCTATGGCAGAGACTGGAGACAGGGTCGTCCTGACGTATCAGGCGGGCGCTTCGCTCTGGCCTGGTCTCCACGCCTGCTCCTATGCCTATGCCTCTATACCCCGGGCCTATGCCTCTGGGCGGCGGGCCGTGCGCGACGGGATACTGAGTGTCTGTGCGCGGGGCCGCCTATATTTACACCCAAAACAAAATAATTACACTCTTGTCGGAGGGAGAAAGCCAGTGATTAGGCGCAGGCTCTTTGCGGCAAAGCAGTTTCTCAGTGGTACACCAGTATAATTTTTCACGGCTGGCTGAAATCAAAGAGGGGAAGTAATGAATCCGGAGAGCAATTTAAATTTACAATTTGTAACGCCGCCGCCGCTGCCGCGCAGACCCGGCCGAGAGCGCAGCTCCCAGCCGCTCGCTGCGTTTGTTTAATGTTAAAGCTTCGCTGGCTCTTGGTGGGGGAGTGGGGGGAGCTGAAGATACATGATGGGGGGGTAATGATCGAGGTCGAGAGAGGACCGGCTGCTGCGACATCTGAGATGCTTCCGGGAGAAAAGGGCAGGGGCGAACCTCCTGGATTCCCCCCTCCCCACGCCACCCCGCGCGCGATGGTGGGGCCTCCAGCCCGCTCCTTCTCAAAAATAAATAAATAAATAATAGAAAATAAGGCCATTCTGACGGATCAGAGACTTAAGAAGACTTAGAAGGACTCAGGCAGTCGGAGATGGCCCCTTTCTTGATGGCTGAAGAATCTCAGAGGCACGGGGAGAGGAGTAGAGAGGTATGGCGAGAAAAATGTCCTCCTCGGCCGGTGGTGAAAGAGGCACCTCATTCCTCCACCTCTGTCCAGTGTCCCCAGCTGGAGACCGGGAGAAAGACACCCACCCCCCACGCCCAAGCTCTCCAGGCCTAGAAACTCCCACTCCAGCCGGGAGGTGTGCGTCTCTTCGCCAGTAATTAATTACCGAACTCAAGGGGGAATACGCAAGCAACATTTTGCTAACTCTACGGGGCTTAAGTGATTGGAAACAGATTATTATCTTGTTTGTCTTTTGTCTGTTTCATTTATCCCCGCGCCGTCTGTCGAGCTGTAATGTTGATACTCTTTACTCTAGAAGGGAGATTTTTTTTTTTTATATAGTAAATTCCATCAACATCTTGTATAAGTGACATTGAGTCTTGGCGCATCACCCTGTTAAGACACAAGCGTTTATTAGTTACATATAGGAGGGGAATTTCACTGCCGGGTGGCCATCTGTCAGTGCTGTTGGGGCGGGATAATATATAAAATAGCTGGTCTGCTATTTTTCCCCGAGAGAGATAGTGATGTAGAGGAAGCTGCCGTGGCTCCCAGGCTGGCATGGGGGGGGGGGTCTGTAAATGGGGTTGAACCATATGAATTGGTGAGGCACCCAGGTGACTCTGAAGTCCTTTGAGCCCTTGTGGGGCTCCTATAAGAAGCTCAAATGCTACAACCATTGGCTCAGCCCCAGGTGGCCCACCCACAGCCAGGCTTGGGGGAACCCCCCCAGGGTAGTTTCTCTCTATGACAGTTCTCTCCCTAGCTTGGCATTCAGTGGTTGGACTGTGGTTGCACGTTGACATTTAGGGACATTCCAGGAGAAGTGGGCTGATGAGTTTGTCCAAGAGTGAAGATAGCTGGGGCTGGGTGGGCAGAACTGTGTCTTGGGACACAGGAGGGGCCTGGCACCTGAGATTCCTTGTGGTGACTTGAGGGAGTGTCTGGCCACAAATGGGGTGAAGGGGGCGTGGGGGGCTGCTGAGGAGGAGGGTTGAGAGACTGTAGTGTCAGGGTGTGAGTTTTCTCTGCATATCTCAGCAGCAATGCATAATGGGAGGAAGCCTTTGAAGTATTTAGATGGATGCCAGGCTCCAAGTTGGGCAAAGAGGCAGAGGGAGAAGGAGACCATGGGAGAAAGGGAAACAGAGAAAGGAGAGAAAGGATTAGGGCCAGGGGAACAAGGAATGGGGAGCCACTGAGCTAAAGAGAGAAACACTCCAGGAGAATCGGGGACATGAGGGGAACCTCCAAGAGACAAAGGCGGAGGGCTGTGGGCTCGCCTCAGCTGGAAGCCTATGTGAACCCCACCTTCTCTGGGCCCTTCCCTATCTCCTTTGCATCCTGTCGGCACTCAGGGAGCATTCTTGCCCCGGGCAAACAGGCTGGGCACTGCCACAGAGCTTCTTTTGGAGGCTTCCAGTCTCTCTCTCTCTCTCTCTCTCTCTCTCTCTCTCTCTCTCTCTCTCCACAAGCCTAGGAGGCCTGAGTGTGATCCAGTCTGCTTGGTCCTGGTAACAACACTCCATTACACTGCAGGTGCCAGTCTCTTTGACAAAGGAGTGACCAGGTGATGTACCCACATACAGAAGCTGCCCAAGTTGGGAGAACATTTTCCCAAAGGCTCAGCTGATGAGACTCTTCAAGTCTTTTCCCCTTAATCCATGAAGAGAATACCTGCTACTGATACATGTACCTTTCCTCCACTCCTACAAGAGTCATGTAAATAAGAATTTACTGTACACACACACATAAGCACACACATCTACAAAATTCTGTGCCCAGGATCACACAGCCTGGCTCTGTCGCACACAGACTCTCTAGTGGGAGCATAAATATTTACACAGACCCACACTCAGACATTAAAACACACCTTCACGTCAGGGTAAGCACATGCGTATGAGTGACTTTACACTCTTCCTCTGTACTCTTCTTCCCTCTTGCACCCGGTTGACCCACGTAAGCAGTCACACACAGACACAGACCGACAAAAAAAATAATAATGCACATCTTAACACACAACCCTAGCAGGATCACGGGAAATTATAAACGGAAAAATTTACACGCAAAAAAAAGAAAAGAAGGAAGGAAGGAAGAAAGGAAGGAAGGAAGGAAGGAAGGAAGAAAGAAAGAAAGAAAGAAAGAAAGAAAGAAAGAAAGAAAGAGAGAAACAAAAATAAAAATAATCCCTCCAAGTCCCAGGGTTTAATCGCGAACACGCTATAAATAAAATAAAGTGAGCGTTTTCAAGCAGTGGATATTTACTAACAAACTCGGCAAATACGCCCAAACACACATTCATAGCCAAGTCTTGGCACAATTCCTATATGGCTCCAACCCTTGGGCCCCAGCCCCACACCATCAGCGGCTTCCCAGCAGCAAGCAAATATCCAGAAACATTCTCCCACCCTACCTCGCCCAAGGCCTGGCTGGCCTCCCAGAAACAAGGCCTGATCCCTTTTCTTCCCCCCACCCCCCAGGCCCACACGCCCCTCCGCAGCGTACACCTGCTGGCACCCACACACCTGCGAAGCTGCCTTCGGCTGGAGGAGAGAGCCAGAACTTAGAGCATCTCGGGTGTCCGGGAGTGCCTATGGCGCCCGGCCGTGGCCAGCTTCCCTTGCTCTGCAGAGTGACTCACTCACCAGGGTTCCCGCCAGCCTGACCAGGAATCTGGTCGATGTGGCAGGGACCGGCGTAGTGAGCTGACGCCTCCCGTCTACCTGCCGGAACACCCATCCGAGGTAGACCACCCCCTTCTCCACACCTCCACCAGTGCCGGGTGAGCTGGGCACTTAGAAATGACATTCGAGATTCCCAGACCAGGCCAGGTGACGTCCCTGAGTCAACCTGGCTGGGGGCGGGGGAAGGAGACATATAACTACCCAAGCTTCCCGCCTTCAGTCTCTTGGTGAGAAAAGCCTCGCTGGGCCCTAGCCCCGTGGGTGACAAAAGAAACCACAGCTGGGAGAAGTGCCCGGGTCTCCCAGCTCCTACGCTCAGAGCCCGAGCGAGCCGCGGTCTAAAGCAAGAGGGAGTTGGGCGGGTTCGGATGCAGGGGGACCACAGCGCACTCCCCGCCTGGGCAACTTCTACAGGTTGTGAGGCTGGCGAACCTGGTGGGAGGTCCCTCCCTGTCTAGGCCTTGGAGCCCTGCCGCCCAAAAATTATTCGTGGAGCGAGGAAAAAAAGAACCCTGGTTTTCGGTTCGCGCCCCCACCCCTCCAGGCCCAAACTAGAAGGTAAATACTTACTTAGCTTGGGAACCGGGTACTAGCAAATACTCGGCAATACTGATGTCTTGTTTTTTTTGCTCTGTCCTGACCGCAACGCTGTAGCCAATTTAGATATGCTATAAATTTAAGAGGTTGCTATGGCCACGGCGCGCCCATTGGCCGCCCGGCCCCCTACGTGCCGCACCACGTCACCAAATCTGAATAAGGATGCGCGAATTAGGCGGCGGCCAGACAAAGATGAGGATCGGGACCGCTTGAAAGTGGGGGAA
Source organism: Arvicanthis niloticus (assembly GCF_011762505.2). Lineage (NCBI taxonomy): Eukaryota > Metazoa > Chordata > Mammalia > Rodentia > Muridae > Arvicanthis > Arvicanthis niloticus. The sequence goes on from NC_133432.1 coordinate 11,159,986, forward strand.
AGTGCCGGCGCCTCCGCCAACCGGGAAAGCCGCTCGCCAGTGCCGAAGCCAGCAGCCGCGGAGGACACCTGCTCGAAGCTGGAGCGAGCGCCCGGGCGCGACCCGTGACATGAGGCTGTGACCGCCACCGCCCTCCACGCCACTCTGGGCAGTGCAGCGCCAGGCCGGAGAGTGTCGGAGGACTTGACCCCGAGAAGTCTTGGTTGATTTCGTATCGAACTCTCCCCTACCGAAGCCTGCAGACCAGGGAGGCTGAGAGCCACAGCAGCGGGGACCGAGAGGCCCTAAGGGCCCAGGGGCCCCAAGGAGGACGAGGCGGCCCGAGCCGCCGGGTCGCGCGGCTATGATGGTGCACTGTGCCGGCTGTGAGCGGCCCATCCTCGACCGCTTTCTGCTGAACGTGCTGGACCGCGCGTGGCATATCAAATGTGTTCAATGCTGCGAGTGCAAAACCAACCTCTCGGAGAAGTGTTTCTCTCGGGAGGGCAAGCTGTACTGTAAAAACGACTTCTTCAGGTAAGAGGCCCCGCCGCGCCCTGCTGCCTACCACTGGCTGGTCCGAGCTCCATCCTGGCTCCTTGGGAATTAAGGCACCAAGAGACCCACCCCAGCGTGGGGGGTGGGTGGGCAGATAGGCCTCTGCTCTCCTCAAACCTTGTCCTCTGCTTATGGGATGCTGAGGTTGAGACAAGAAAGGAGGACGTAGTTTGGCCGCCTCACCTTGGGTCTGCCAGGCAGCCGCCGAGATCGGCCAGATAGCAGAGGCCGGAAGCTGAGCGACTTCCTCTGGACCCCTTCCCCATACCTGAGTCCCCAGGACAGAAGCTTCGAGACTCCCCTTTCCAGATTCCAAAGGTGTGCCAGGAGTTCAGAGCAGCTGGGAGCTTCTTGTTCCAAACAGAAATCCTAAGCCCAGAGGGTAATCTGAGGACAAACAGAAACTTCCCACTCCCAAAGGATCCTAGCTAAGAAGGGTCTTCTGGAGATGGGAGATGAAGACCGTCCCCTTGCCCCCACCCCTGATTCATGTTCTCCCTAATTGGAAAGACACTGAAAAAGTGGAAGCTGAGAATCAGCAGATCTGTTCTGAGATGTATCATCTCCCTTCCCAAGTCCCATATGGCCCCTCAGGCAGGCCAGGACCCAGTGTCTCTGTGGGCCTCAGTTTCCCCAAATGGGAAATGCTAAGAGGCAGTCTAGAAACGTGTGTGGGGGGTGAGTGGGGGGAGTGGTAGCTGTACTTTCTGCCTGTTTTCCACCCGGCACCCAGACTGGCTTTGTGAGTCTGAATTCCAGGCACTGAGGGGGCGTGATTAGCTCGGCAGAGGAGAAAGGCAGCCGCCTGCCCCAGTGGCCGGGCACTTGGGAATTTGAATAGGAAAAAAATGTCAGCCTCGCCTTTACACGTGTAAACTCCCCGGCCCCAGAGGCCCTGGCGCCCCTAATGTGGCACGCTTGCAAAGCACCTAATGATTTTTGATAAGGTGTATATAGCCAATTATGCTGCCGGATAAGGCCAAAAGTGACTTATGGTTCCTAATGCTCTCACTACATCAATGTCACCCAAATTCACTCTGTTTAGAGACATGGGTGTGAGTGGATGAAGGGGTCCCCCAGGGTCCTGAGCCCTCTTTTTTCCCTCTCCTCACAGCCTGAACCCCTTCCTTTAGGTTCTGCACCACCCATTGTGTGTGCTCAGGGGGTACTTTCTTCTAGAGTCCAAGGTAGAAAAAGGATTTGTTCAGAGGCAAGGGAAAGAGGGCTTCGGAGTGATTCCAGGTCTTGCCTGAGCAGGACTTAAGATCAGCTTGGGTCCCCATTCTTCTGCTGTCTGCTGGGGCCAGAGATGAGGGAAGAATGTGTGTGTGTGTGTGTGTGTGTGTGTGTGTCCAGAAACAGACTTCCTGTTTCCAGAATGTACTCCTTTGAGGGACTCCTGTCCCCAGTTCCCGATGACTGGGAGTCCAGCAGGTCTCCCAGGTAGTACTAGAAAGCCAGAGGAAGGTTCTGGTCTTTCTGCTCAGATCTTCTACCCCCGCTGCTAAAGAAAGACAGGCAGGCAGGCAGGGAGGGAGGGACAGATAGACATGGTGGTCCTTTCTGAGACACACACACACCCCAATCCAGGAGGCAAAGCTGAAAATACTGAAAACCTACTCCACAGGCTTAAAACCCTTTGTAGGCTCCTGAAACAACCAAGGCAGATTTGGTGGGGAACTGAGGGCAGGAAGGCATCTTGGGACTCCCCCCCCCCAAAAAAAAACCCTGTCTGCACTCAAGGCTGAACCCCCAGCTCTTCCTGAACAGCCCCATATAGCCTGAATCAACACACTAAAAGCAGGGCCACCTTGCCCCAAACCAGCCCTGACTCGGGAGACTAGAATTAGGCTCCCCTTGGACAAATACGGAAATATGAGTGTCTGGGACGCCAGAGGGGGTTGGAAGAGGTCAGCACTGAAGAGGACCTGGACACCAGTACCAACTCCCCACCGCACACTACTGACAGGAGCCTTGTATCCATCCACAGGCGCTTTGGCACTAAGTGCGCCGGCTGTGCGCAAGGTATCTCTCCCAGCGACCTGGTCCGTAAGGCCCGGAGCAAAGTCTTCCACCTCAACTGTTTCACCTGCATGGTGTGCAACAAGCAGCTGTCCACCGGGGAGGAACTCTACGTGATCGACGAGAACAAGTTTGTGTGCAAGGACGACTACTTAAGCTCTTCCAGCCTCAAGGAGGGAAGCCTCAACTCAGGTACGCAGGCCTCTGCTCTTTCCCCTCAGCTTCCCTCGATCCCCGCCAACAACCAGCTGACTACTCTCAACCACCGCCCCGTGCCGGCCCTGGGCTGGGGCTGGGTTGGGCTAATTTCAGCTCGGGATTCATTTGCTAGGGGGCTTCAGGGATGGGGGAGACAGAAACCGGTTCTACAGAGGAAACCCGAATCAGGCTCGGCTTCCGGAGCCTCCACTAAACCCAATTTAGAACGGCAAAAGTCTCTTCAAGACTGCCATTTGATGTCTTGGCAAATTTTAGAAGGACCAAGGGAGGGAAGGGAGGCGCATACCTATTTAGAGAAAAAAAAAGAGATGGGATGTCGGGGATGAGAGGGGACAGTGTGTATCCTTCAGAGGTTGTGCTCCGTTTCCCGGGAGCTGCGGACTTGAGAAGGTCCTTTCAAACCAAACGCGGACTGAAGAGAGTCCAGGAAAGGGATGCTTCTTGATTTGGGAGGGAACTCAGTGACCGAGGCAAAGAGCCTGGTCTTCAGGGACCGGTTTCTGAATTGGAGCCAGATCGCGCTGACGCAGCTGTCTTGTCCCCAATCCATCTACCCCGCAGTGTCATCCTGTACGGACCGCAGTTTGTCCCCGGACCTCCAGGATCCGTTACAGGACGACCCCAAAGAGACCGACAACTCGACCTCATCGGACAAGGAGACTGCAAACAACGAGAATGAGGAACAGAACTCCGGCACCAAACGGCGCGGCCCGCGCACCACCATCAAGGCCAAGCAGCTGGAGACGCTCAAGGCGGCCTTCGCAGCCACGCCCAAGCCCACGCGCCACATCCGCGAACAGCTGGCCCAGGAGACGGGCCTCAACATGAGGGTCATTCAGGTACGACCGATGGGCCAGCCCTCCAGACTAGCAGGCGTACCTCCCGTCGGGCATTGTAGCCTATGAACGGCTCCGGGCCTTGCGTAGAGATTGGGGGCCATCTGAGCACCCTTTGGAGGCGGGGAAATTTTAGCCAAAAGATTTGATCCAGTTCCTCTGTCCTAGCGATGTGATTTTTGAACAAGGTCGCCAAACCTCTCTAAATTCCGTTCACCTCTTCACCCCACCCTGACTAGCTAATGGCTTAAGCCTCTCTGGCCTCCGGGACCCCTTCCTCTCCAAGCACAGAAAAGGGAGATGTCCTCGCGCCGTAGCGCTGGCAAAGCGACAATCGGCTGGAGCTTGCTTGGCTCTCGAGCCGCGGGCCAGGTCCTAGCAGGGCAGGAGGCCTTTATAAAGCCGTCTAGCCGCGGGCAAGCCGAGGACCAGGAAGCCGGGGTCTTTATGAGTCACCCCACGGGTCCACGAAATCCTTCACCCTTGGCTGGTTCGCCGAAGCCCCTCTCCGCCCCTCCTGGGCTAATCCTGCCCAGCCCTCGCTTGGGGGGGGGGAGTTGTGGTGTGCTCGAGGCACTAGGACCCAGCAGGGCCAGGCCCAGCAGGAGAAGAGGGGGGCCATTCCTGACCCCAATCTCACTGCCCCTTCCTTTGCCCCAGGTGTGGTTTCAGAACCGAAGGTCCAAAGAACGTCGCATGAAACAGCTGAGCGCTCTGGGCGCCCGGAGACACGCCTTCTTCCGGAGTCCGCGGCGCATGCGTCCCCTGGGCGGCCGCTTGGACGAGTCTGAGATGTTGGGGTCTACCCCATACACTTATTACGGAGGTAAGGGGCACCTAGGGATGCTTTGCTACCTGCCCGGGCCCACAGCTCTTCCGGCCTTCCTCGAGTTTTGGGCCATGATAGAGTAGCCCTTATTTTTTCCCCACCCACTCAGGATATACACAAAGCCATTCCTCGACAGACTCATTAGCACAGGTTACTCACCCACAGGTACGCACACCCACACACGACCCATGAACACACACACACACACACACACACACACACACACACACACACCCTCTTGCAATGAGTCCTGAGTGAACCAGCTTGAGGTAGGATTGCAGACAACCACACACCGGTACTTTCCCTCCACTCCCCTCGGAAAGAGAGGCACATTTCCCGGGGTCGTGCTGGGAGCAGGGCCTGCCAGCGCCAAGTACACACCTCTCTCTCTCTCTCTCTCTCTCTCTCTCTCTCTCTCTCTCTCTCTCTCTCTCTCTCTCTCTCTCTCTCTCTCTGCTCATTGCCTAACTTCCACCGTTCATGGCCCGTGGGCATTGGTGGAGCTTGAAGATTGGATCCCCACCGGCTTGAAGTGGGGGAGAAGGTAGACTGCATGCTCGCAGCTTGCTTCAAAAGCAGTAGTTCTGCTCTGTAACAGACGCCCTGGGTTCCAAATGGATTGGTCTAGAATGGTCTGGGGGTGGGGGGCGGGGGTGTCGGGGACTGATGCTACCAACTCATCTTTGAGTCTGGAGAGAGAGAGCGACAGGCAGGTTGACACCGAGGAAGTTGTTAATAGACTAAACCCTGCTTCCCCAAGCCCCTTTCTTCTCTTGTTCCCTGGGACTTGTGTCCCTTGCCAGCACCCCATGTTCCTCGGTGTGGCCAGCTCCCTGAGGAAGGAGGGGACTGGCCGACTACCCTCCGAGAAGGTGTGGAGAGGATGCCTTTCTTTGAATCCCCGAGCCTTCCAATCTGTGCAGCCATCACGAGTGTCAATAACCAACATCACCGAGCCGTTGGCCTGCTTGGGGGTGGGGGGTGGGGTGAGGCTCCAAACCCAATTTCAGAGGCAAAAAGTAATCCCCTTTAAAAGGTAGATTCAGGAACAATGACGAGGTGGAGAGGCGGTGAAGCCATGATAAGCCGGGTAGAGAAAGTAAGAGGATCCCCAGGCCGGACGGCCATGTGCCGTCAGGAAAGTTAATCTGTAGACCAGGCCGAGGTCCCTGAAAATTGCTGGCAGAACGTGAAATGGCGATTTTAATGTGACAGTGCGCGGGGATGGGGGGGGGACCAGATTGGGGATCCGGAACTGTGCGGTGATGGGCGTGTCCTAGAGTGTCTAATCTTTCCACCTAGCTTGTCCTCTGCACACACACACACACACACACACACACAATCTCAGCCCGAAACTCGGAGATAGTGGGGGTGGTGCCAGCCTGGAAACCCCCGCCCCAACCTGAGTAGTTAATCAAGGTTTCAGGGAGACTAGCCCACCCTGCACTGATCCTGACGACCCCACCCGCTCTGCAGACCTGCGGGAGAGGGTGGGGGACAAAACCCCAAAACCAGAACCCCCTTTTCTCCAAAAAGGGGGTGGGGGCGCAGGACCCCCCAACCCCCAGCTCAGCAGCCCCGCCTAATCCGCACTGGGAGATCCCGGTGGCGGCGGCCGTCAGCGGGCGAGAAAGGGGCCGGGTGGCGGGGCCCGCGGCTCCCCGTGGGAGCTCGGACAAAGCCCCAGCTGCGGCTTTTGTGCCCTTTTCAGACAACGTTTGTTCCAATTACCTCCGGCCCGGCCGCCATATGGGCGGAGGCGGCGCGCACGGCTCTAGGGCCGCGGCCTTCCCTGCTTAGCGCGCTTCCTTTCCGTTCCTTTGAGGGCCCCCAAATTCGTCTCTCTCAGCCTTCCTCACTTTCGGGCGGAATGGAATTTGAGGTTTTTCAAAAAAGTAACTGGCGACCGTTTTAGCTGTTACCTAAACTATTCCCACTCCAGGAAGGTCTCCAGACAACCCTTCTTCCAACCCCGGATTTGGATATGTTTCAGGGTTTCCGAAAAGAAAAATGGGGGAGGGGTGACGGTGACATCCAGAACCCTCCTGTTAACTCGGACCCCGGGAATGAGCAAAGGGTGTGGGTTTTCAGAACAGACCTTGGCCTCGGGTCACCGGTTCCCACCCCCCACCCCCGCTCTACAAAACGGGCTGTCCCTTCAATAGGCTGTTAGGCGCTCCTTTTGGTGGGGTCCTGCACCCCAGTCTTGGAGGGGCCGATCTGGAGGTGAAGGGAGGCCAGAGGGTGCTCCCAGAAGCAATTTCTTGTGGTGGTTTGAGCGCCTGACCTATGACTCCTGCGTCTCTGAATTTGTGGGAAGGGTTTGCATTTATTTGTGTCAACTCTTCCAAAGGTCTCTGTCCCCAAATACTTCAAAATTACCTGGGCGTCCTAGAAAGACTCACGAGGCTCTACCTCCAACACCACCCCCCAAAACCCACAAGTGATCCTGACCTCAGGTCCCCTCGCTGTCACTGAGCTCGGCTTTCTCAGATCTGGGCAAGAGTAGGAGAGGAGCTGGAGACACCGAGGCTGTCCCTGGCTCTGAGCTCTTTGCGACCTGGGCCCAGACCTCCTGCCTGCCGCCGCTTCATGCGCTCTGATGGCTACTGGTCCTGCTTCTCCCGCCGGGGCCCGCAACCCCTGTCTATATCTCTTTTGGTGCTTTGCGCTGCAGCAGCCGCTTGGTCCCCGCTCTCCTTTGAAGCCACCCAGCCTAAGGCGATTCTTGGTCCTCCCTGTCTACTGTCTCTCTATCTCTGGGTTCATCCGTCTTCTTACCTACATAATCTTTCTTTCACTTTGCACTCTTACCGCGGCGTGTTCGTTTGTTTGTTTGTTCCTGTACCCGCGGCGTGTTTGTTCACCTCTGCGTGGACTTAGCTGTTCAGAGTACCGTGACACGTCTGGGGCTAGTCTCTACCACCTCCCCGCCAACCGAGACTCGCTGCGGATCTCTGCTTCTTGTTCAGCTCTCCATCTCTCGTTCAGACTTCCCTTGGCTTCGCGCCTCTGGCCTCTATGACTATCTATCTCCTCCTCTCCGTGTGTCTGGGAACCTGCGATTCCTCAGTCTCGCCACCCTCGCAGACTGTGTCCCTCATTGCTCAGCGTCCTGGTAGCTTGTGTGCCTCTCTCCCAGTCCTTCGGCCTATCCGTGTTTCTCTCTCTTACTTTCCAGCCTTACCCGTGGCCCTTTTTGGTCCCCTGCCATTCTCAAGGTGCCAGGCTTCCTCCCCTCTCAGAGCCACCTTATGTCTCGGTCTAACCTAGGGTCAGTGGCAAGCTCTCTCTCTCCCTCCGCATCTCTGTACCAACAACCCTATCTGGGCGCCCTGGCCTTCGCGTCTTGAGTCCCCTTCGCGTGGTCCCCTAGGTCCCTGTCGTCCCTCGCAGTCTGTCCTCACACCGTCTCCTATCCCTTGTACCTCCCGCAGACTACCAAAGCGACTACTACGCTCCGGGAGGCAACTACGATTTCTTCGCGCACGGTCCGCCGTCGCAGGCGCAGTCCCCGGCCGACTCCAGCTTCCTGGCAGCATCCGGACCTGGCTCGACGCCGCTGGGCGCGCTGGAACCGCCGCTGGCAGGGCCTCACGGCGCGGACAACCCCAGGTTCACCGACATGATCTCGCACCCGGACACGCCTAGCCCCGAGCCGGGCCTGCCCGGGGCGCTGCATCCCATGCCGGGAGAGGTGTTCAGCGGCGGGCCTAGCCCGCCCTTCCCTATGAGTGGCACCAGCGGCTACAGCGGACCCCTGTCGCACCCCAACCCTGAGCTCAACGAAGCGGCCGTATGGTAAGGCCGAGGGGCTGAATTGTCCCCTGCCATCAAGCCCGGGACGCCTCCTGGGTAAGCCTCAAGAGTCCTCTCTTGGGTTCGCACCCACCAGGCTACTCGCATCTCCACCCCTCAGAGCTTCGGCACGCGCCTGCGCAATTTCTCGGGACCAAAGTCAATATTCTGGAGGGTCGAGATTCCAAGCAGACCCTAGAAGCCCTCCGGACCCCCACCCACCATCACCTCTTTGAACTAAGAAGGGGGGGATGAGACCAAGGAGTGGAGACCGCGGCACTACCCCTCCCTGCGAGCCGAGGCATTGTGGAATCCTATTTCTCACTTTCTCTTTTAAAAACAGAAAGAAAGAATGAGGTAAAGAAAGAGAGGGAGGGAGGGAAGGAGAGAGAGAGAGAGAGAGAGAGAGAGAGAGAGAGAGAGAGAGAGAGAGAGAGAGAGAGAGAGAGAGAGAGAGAGAGAGAGAGGAGGAAAGCCTCAGCCGGAGAAGAAAGGAGAAGAAAAATGAGAACGGTGAACGGTGGCTTTGCTGGAAGACAAATCCACCTGCGAGTTGGCGCCCCCTGGTGGCTCAAGGTCAGCTTGTCTAGGAAGCTGCGCGGTCAGGGCCCTGGCTTCCCAACTCCTGGCTCCTCAATACTTTGAGTCTGAGGGGCCTGGCAGGATTCGAACCCTCCCACCCTGCTCTGACCCTGAGCCAGGCGCCAAGTCATTGGGCATTTGCCCACGGATCACTCTCCCTGCCCGGGGCCTGGAGGCTGGGCCATCAGGACGAACAGTATTATACTTTTTTGGAAGTCGGACGCTTCTAGTTTCCTTATTTTGTATAAAGAAGAAACAAATAAAGTATGTTTTTGTGTCTACTGTTTATTTATTGTACTCTAGTTATCTGGGGATGAACATTTTTATATTTTTAAGAGGAGGGTGGGGCAGAGTTGGGGAGGGGAGCCAGAAAGAGGTTTACCAAAAAAAAAACAAAAAACAAAAAAAAACCCAAAAACACACAAAAAATTACAAAAACAAGCAAACAAAAAACAAAAAAAAATCAACTTTTTTTTAAAAAAAGAAAGATTAATAAAAAACATCCTTTTCTCCCTCCGTTTTGTGTGGTCCTTTTGTTTTATCCAGTATCTTGAGGGTCAGGGTAGGTGTCCCCAACATCACAGCTTGACAAAGGCCCCTCCCCCACCTACTAGGGCAGTAATTCTCAAACCTATGTGTCTAGATCCCCAGGAGGGAAAAACAAAAAACAAAACAAAACAAAACAAAACCCTTTCACAGGACTCACCTGACACTATCGGAAAACATGAATATTTTCATTACAATTGCATAATTACGGTTATGAAGTAGCACCAAAAATAATTTTATGGTTGGGGATAACCACAACATTCAGGAGCTGTATTTAAAAGTCACAGCCTTAGGAAGGTTGAGAACCACTGTGCTCAAGGCTTTAGTTTTGGTTTTCTTATTGGATGGTTTCTTTTTTTCTTTCTTTCTTTCAATTTTTACTCTGTGTGTGTGTGTGTGTGTGTGTGTGTGTGTGTGTGTGTGTGTGTGTATGTGTGTGTGTGTGTATGTGTGTGTGTGTGTGTGTGGTGTGTGGTGTATGTGTGTGGTGTGTGTGTGTGTAGTGTGGGTGTGTGGGTGTGTGTGTGTGTGTGTATGTGCCATAATCCGTGTGTGCAGAGACCAGAGAACAACATTTGAGAGTCAGCTCTCTCCTTCTTCCAGGTGGGTCCCAGGGATAGACCTCAGATTATCAGGCTTTGCAGCAAGCTCCTCTACCAGCTGAACCCTTTTGCTGGTCCCATTTGGTGAGTTTCTATGGTGGACGATTTTCTCTCCCTGGTTTGATCCAGATCACAAGCCAGCCAGGTGCATAGTAGGCCTTCAGGATGTCTGAAGAATGAACAGCTGCTTAGTTATATCTGCCTCAATTATGTCAAAAGAAGTATAGTCTGGCATACTGTGTGTACGCCTGTAATCCCGCACTTGGGAAGCTGAGGTCAGAGGATGGCAGGTTCTAGGCCAGTCTGGGCTGCATAGTGAGACCTTGTCTGGGGAGAATGGGAGAGGGGGGAGACTGGGTGGGATTCTAATTTCTCTTTTTAAAATCATTTATTTATTTTTATTTCATGTGCATTGGTGTTTTGCCTGCCTGGGTGTGAGGGTGTCAGATCCTGGAGTTACAGACAGTTGTGACTTGCCACGTGGCTGCTGGGAATTGAACTCAGGACCTCTGGAAGAACCGTCAGTGCTCTTAACTGCTGAACCATCTCTCCAGCCCCAGGATTCTAATTTCATCCTTATTTTTAGTGCATGTGATTCCAGACGGTTGCAAACAAAAGCAGAAAATGCTACGGCCATGCGTGCAGCAGGTACAGTCATCTTTAAGAACGCTAGGGTAGAGGGGATCTAGAGAGTGAACCTGTGGTTCTCCAAGCCTTGTAAAGTGTGTGCCGTCTTTAGACAGACAGGGCTGGCTATGACTTTTTGTTGTTGTTGTTGATATTGTTGTTGTTGTTTTGTGTTTGGGGACAGAGTCTTGCTATATAACCCCAGGCTAACCTCAAACTGGAGGCAACACCTCCTTAGCACAGAGATTACAGGCGCGCCTCACTCTGACTGCAGTGTGCGGGGCTAGGGATCGAACCCATGACTTCATGTATGCTGGGTGAATGAGTGCTCTACCCACTGAGCTTCATGTCAGTGAAGTTGAGAAAGACCTGAAACCACACCTAAAAACAATGCCTCTGACTCAGTTTCCTGACTTGGAGATGTGGGAGCCGTGAAGACTGCTTCTTTCCTTCCTACTCAGGCCTGACAGGCCCAGAAATGCAGAAACAGTGTGAAGATGAGTGGGTCCCTTGTCACTCACGCTCAGGAGGGGGAGCTGGCCCATGTTAGCATTGGTGAAGAGGGTTTGGGGATGGTGAGAAGGAGCTGCCTGAAGTGAGGACAAGAACAGACACCTGTTCAGTCAGTTGTCCTTGTGGCTCTCAAAAGACTCCCTCAAGGTGGCCAAAACTCCCCCTTTGCAAACAGCTCTTAGATCTCCATCCGATAACAGCTAGTTGCTCAGGATGGACAACAGTAGCGAGTGTTCAGATCAGCAAACGGCAGAAAAACCCATCACCCAGAATGCCAGGCGCTGTGGTGAGGTGGTCCACCCAGCCTCTTTTTCCTGGGTATCCTCCCCTGCCCCCCCACAGACACACACACTTCAAGTCTCTGTGAGGCTAGGCTCTTCCTCTCCCACTGAGGCCAGCTACTAGAACATATCCCAAGTACGGGAAACAGCTTTTGGGATAGCCCCCAACTCCAAAAGTTGTTTAGAACCCACAGGAAGGTCAAGCCGCACATTGGTTAGATATGGGTGGGGAGGCCTAGGTCCAGCCCCTGTATGGTCTTTGGTTAGTGGTTCAGACTCTGAGAGCCCCAAGGGTCCAGGTTAGTTGATTCTGTTGGTCTTACTTTTTCTTCTGAAGCACAGTCATGGGGTTACTGCTGGCTCAGAGCATCTTTCAGATTGTTGTTTTGGTTTTAACAAACCTATCAGAGCTCGGCTAGGCCCTGCTGGTTCACCAGCACTAGAACAGACACCCTCACAGTGACCTCTCTGCAAGGGTCTTGCAAGGTGTTGTTGTCCCCTCAGGATGCTAACAAAGGTTGAGGGACTTGCCCAAGGTCACACAGCTGCGGGAGTGGCAGAGGCGGGACTTCCCTTTCTATTCCTCTGGGGTGCCCTGGCTGTGGTAGATTTTAAAAGCACTGTGTGGGGAGAGGGGGTCGTCTCCACTGGAACCCCTGATGGCTTTCTGGCAGTGTGTGAGGTTTTTAAAGAGGCCTGTTTAGGACAGAGCTGAGGGCTGAGGACTCTTCTCAGGCTTTTCGGAAGAGAGGCAGTGACAGCAGCTGGGGCATGGGGAAGCCAGAAGAAGAAAAAAGGAAGGAGGGGGCTACCCTTACTCAGTGGATGACTAATCCAGGGGCCCATCGAAATCTCAAAGGGGCTGCAGAAACCTGCTCAGTGGGGAGCCCAGGGTACCCAAAAGGAGCTTGAGGCTCACCATTCTGAGCCTCAGTTTGCTCTACTGTGAAATGGACTCAGGGTGACTTCATCCAAGGAGAGTGCTGGAGATGAAAGAGAAAGGTTCAGGGAGTTGGTTCCCTGTGTTCAGACACCATTCCCAACTCTCACCCATCCACACAAGTACACACCACACACACCCATGTACACCCCACATACATGTAATACCACACATACATCTACATGCACACATATACACATACACACACCAGACAACTTAAAGAGAAAGTTCTTGAGAAAGCCTTACTTGGCCCAAGCTACTCCCACTCTCATGAGCTCATTTTAGCATCCATGATGCCTGCAAGGACCCAGGGCCACAGGGGAGGGGGAGGAACTACACCCTCACATGTCCCAAGACAGTGTCCTGCAGGTGCCAATGGAGGTCCAGGGACACTTAGTGGAGAAAAGTCTGTGAAAGTCTGAGTGGAGAAGGGGAGATTGGACATGGCAGGTGCAGTGAGCTCCCTGGAGGAGAGAAAGGCCAAAGCCAGGTGCTTGGTCAAGGACTTGAGCTCTGAGAGACTGTGTTGTCCCTGAGCCCAGAAAGGGGCCCAGATCAGCTGCTTAGAGGCTACAATGCAGGGTGTATGAATGGAGGATGAATGGGTGGACAGAAGGATTAATGAATGGATGGATGATGTATGTATGTATGTATGTATGTATGTATGTATATATGTATGGGTGGATAATGGATGGATAGAAGGAGAAAGAAATAGAGAGAGAGAGAAGAGGAAAGGACAATGGCTGATGGATTGAGGAAGTGATGGATGGATGGATGGATAGATGGATGGATGGATGGAAAGACAGATGGGCAGAGAGATGGATGGATGGATTGATATATGCACAGAGGGAAGGAAGGACAGATGGATGAATGATAGATTAGTGAACAGTGGAAAGGATGGATGGATAGATGGGTGGGTGGATGGATAAATGCACAGAGAATAGGACAGATAAAGGGATGGTTGATAGATGAGTGAATATTAAAAAGGATAGATGGATAGGTGGATGGATAGATGGATGGATGGGTGGATGGATGGGTGGATGGGTGGATGGATGGATGGATGGATGGATGGATGGATGGATGGATGGGTGGATGGATGGATGGATGGATGGATGGATGGATGGATGGATGGGTGTGTGGGTGGGTGGATGGATGGATGAATAGATGGGTGGATGGATGGATGGATGGATGGATGGATGGATGGGTGGATGGGTGGGTGAATACATGGGTGAATGGATGGTAGATACATGCAAATAAAAAGATAGATAGATGAACAGATGATCAAATGGTGAATGGGTGGTGATAAGGAAGTGGACAAATGAAATTCAGGGACTCTTAGCTGGCCACGGTAGCACACGTATATAATCCCAACTACTTACAAGTAATTCCAGCTACTTGGACAGCTGAGGCTGGAGAATTGCAGGTTCAAGACCAACCCCAGCCTGTTCAATACTCTGTCAAATGTAAACAAACAAACAAAAGACACAGGCAAGTAGCTCAGTAATAGAACACATGCTTAGCACACACAGGTTCTAATTCAATTCCCAGTACTGTGAAAGGTGGGGCAGATTCTCGACAGAGCCATTGCTGATAGACGTGTGACTGGAGCTTGTTTAAAGTCCCCTCCAGGGTTCAGCCCAGCTAACTGAAGGGACAAAGCACATGAGAGTCACCAAGGTCAAAAGACATAAGGATGCCCCCTTCTCACCCCGCTGTGTCATTCTCTCCCTCTCTGTCACCCACCCTCTTCCTTATTCCTGCTATTGATCCGTTCAATGATGTCTCTCTTAATGTCCTGCTTCCTCTCCAGTACCTACATTCAAAAGTAAAATGCTTCCAAGGATTAAAGGGCCTGGAGACATGGCTCAGGGGTTAAGAGCACTGCTTGTTCATACAGAGGACCTCAGTTCAATTCCCAGCACCCACATGGCAGCTCATAATTGTTTGTAACTCCAGCATCAGGAGATCTTCTGCCCTCCCTTGGCATACCCAGGGACAGATGGACAGAGGAAAAAAAGATATTAATCTTTAATAAGAATTTTAAAAGCCAGGTCACGGTGGTGCACACCTTTGATCCCAGCACGCAGGATGGAGAGGCAGGCAGATCTCTGTGATTTTGAGGCCAGCCTGGTCTACAGAGTGAGTTCCAGGACAACCAGAGCTACCCAGAGAAACCCTATCTTAAAAACAAAACAAAACAAAACAATTTTTTAAAATACCTATAGGTAAGGAGGTGAACTGAGCTCTGACTGCATCCCCAGCTTTGGAAAAAGAAAGCATCCCCCACCTCCCCCCCCAGTGTCCGTAGAGACATGTGGGCCCTAGACAGTTAACTTCTAACACTGGGCATTAGTTAAGCCATCTGGGCTCCAATGCCAGCATGCGTGCACTTCTGCAGTCCCTGTCCCCTGTTCTGCCATTCAGAGCATCAGTGCCGACCCCTCCCCATCCTCAGGACTAATATTTAAAATGCAGAATGGCTGTGGAGGGCTCTGCTCTCCAGCCTTGTCATGCAGTAAAAACATATAAACAGAATAAATTCCCTCTGCCGCTCTGATGAGGAGAGCGCCAGGTCCCTGACTGGAATGTTAAGTCCCCGCCTCACCCGCTGCGCCACGCACAGCTGATTTATGTGAACCCGGGTGCTCCTCTGCATATTTCTCCTGCTCAGCTCAATGGCCAGGTTCCCCTTCCTGTGCCATTAGCGTTATTAACACCTGGGCGGCCAATAACTGTAAATGGGCCGTTACCGTGATGGACAGAAACTTCTCCAACCCCGCATCCAGCCTGGCTCCGGCCGTACCCTAGACAGCCCCTTCTGCTTAAGTTCAAGCTGAAAGCCAGGTCTGTCTCCATCTGTCCGCACCCAAACACCGGATAATGCCATCCTGAGAACTTTGGAGGGACATCCCTTACCCCACCCTGTGCCTATGGCTTCCTGGAGATGTATGTGGTGTGACACTTAACATTTCTTTGCTTAAATTACTCTCAATTTTTCTATTGTTTAAGTTATCATTACTTTAAATTATGTGTGCGTGTGTGCGTGCGTGCGTGCATGAGTGCATTTATGTTGGTGCACATGAATGCTGGGGTTCACAGAAGCCAATGGCACAGTTTCCTTGAAACTGGTGTTACAGGCAGTTCTGAGGCACATGGTGTGTGGGTTCTGGGAATCGAACTCAGGACCTCTGGGAAAGCAGTATGTGCTCTTAACGACTGAGCAGTCTCTCCGTCTCCACATCTCCAGCCTTCTTACATGTTTTTAAAAGTTTAATTATATTTGTTTATTGGAGGTGGGGATCGCCCGAGGACTATGGCACGTGTGTGGCATGTGGGGCGGTCAGAGTGATAATCCTCTTTCCACCAAGTGAGGATCAAAGTCAGCAAATGCCTTAACCCTCTGAGCCATCTCTCTCTCACACACACACCCAATTTTTAATACTTCAGAGAGTCTTCCGGTGAGAAGGGGGACATTTGATACACGCACTGGCCAAGAATGGAATTGAGGCCACGGAAGGACAAGAATGCGGCCTCAATTCTCAAGAAGACTTCACAGTGGTTTGGGATCAGAAGCAAGATCTGCTAGCCTCGTGCTGCTCAAGCTATGACCCTTGGTGGCAGGAACCAGAGCGACGGCTGCAGGGGGCTGGGGGAGGGGCGTTGTGCCCGTGAGCTCCAGGGCAAACATAGGCATGTCCATTGGATGATACACACACATCCAAAGGTTGCATATATGTCTCTTTCTCTTGGTTCAGAAATGGCTGGGAATCAGCCAGGAATGGGACTCAGTAGGTAGGGTGCTCACCCAGGATGCATGGAGCCCTGCCCTCGGTTCCCAGCATTATATAAACAGACTTGGTACAAAACCCTGAAATCCCTACACTGAGGCAGAAGCAGGAGGATCAGAAGTTCAAGGTCGCCGGGCGGTGGTGGCACACGCCTTTAATCCCAGCGCTTGGTAGGCAGAGGCAGGTGGATTTCTGAGTTCGAGGCCAGCCTGGTCTACAGAGTGAGTTCCAGGACAGCCAGGGCTACACAGAGAAACCCTGTCTCGAAAAAAAAAAAAAAAAATCAAGGTCATCCTCAACTACACTGCAAGTTTGAGGCCAGTAGGGTATATGAAACCCTGTCTCATAAAAGATAAGGGATGTGGATGAGAACCAGAGAAAAGGGAAAGAGCGAGAAAACAAATGAGGTCTCCAGGCATGGTGGTGCACATATTCAATCCCAGCACTCAAGAGACCGAGGCAGGAGGATCTCAGTGAGTTTAAGGCCAGCCTGTTCAACATAGTGAGTCCCACAACAGCCAGGGCTATGTAGAGAGAACATGTCTCAGGTAGACAGACAGGTAGACAGACAGACAGACAGGCAGGCAGGCAGGCAGGCAGGCAGGCAGATAGTAGATACATAGAAGACATAGTAGATAGATAGATAGATAGATAGATAGATAGATAGATAGATAGATAGTAGATACATAGATAGACACAGTAGATAGATAGATAGATAGATAGATAGATAGATAGATAGATAGATAGATAGATGTCATTGTCAAGATCATACAAGGCCACATATATTACAGTCATACCACAGAACCGTCAGGAGGGGACCAGCCAAGGGAAACCTGGTAGGGCTGACAATCTCCATTTGCAACAAAGGGTAAGCACTGCCATCTGTTCAATTTCCTTCCTTGAAAAAACACTTCCAACATTTTAAAGCCAGCACTAACAAGGTGGGACAGGGTGCACATGTCACTCCTGCTCTCCGGAGGCTGAGGCTGAGGCAGGATGGTCACCATGAGTCTGAGGCCAGACTGGGTGACACAGTGAGACTCCGACTCTGAAAACGTAAACGGAGACCAGAGATATCACCCAGGAAGAGTGAACTCTTCCTGAGTTCTCGCCTAGCACCCACCATGGCCTGGGTCTGATCTTAGCTCTGAAAAAAAAATCAGTAAATATGTAAGTGACATTTTGTTAGCTTCAGGGACCCAATTAACAAGGTCCTAGCAATCAGGATCTTTTAAAAAATTATCTTTCCACTTCAGTTTCTCCAGGGGATGTCATGGGGTAAACATGGCTTACCCCATACATTCATTCATTCTCTCTCTCTCTCTCTCTCTCTCTCTCTCTCTCTCTCTCTCTCTCTTCCTCCCACTCCCCCTCCCCCTCTCCCTCCTTCCCTCCATCCCCAGGATGTCTCTGCATAGCTCTAGTTGTCCTGGAACTCGCTCTGTAGACCAGGCTAGCCTTGAGCCCAGAGATCTACCTGCCTTTGTCTCCCAAGTACTGGGATTAGAGGTGTGAACCACCACTGTCCGACACATTTATTTTCTCACTATTTGCCTATATATGTCAGTTTATTGCTGTTCTTTATTTCTGTGACAAAAACAAAACAAACAAAAAAACAAAACCAGTGACTTGGGTTTCTTTAAAGAAGACAGACAGATGCCTGTGCTGAGAGCTGCAGGCTCCCTGGTTAATGCTGGAGCCATTGTCAGTTTCATCTCCCAGCTATACATGATGTTGTCTGCTTTGCATGATGTCTGGGATCCTTGACATCAAAAACGAGCATCATCGGGTAAAGCCTCTGTTATCTGGACAACTGGGCTCCCGCAGGTGGGACGACCCTTACTTGAGTGACTGGTGTCCTTAGAGGGCCTGACACCCCAGAAGGAAGTCTCTTATCTCTATTTTCTGAGCCTTCTGGCTGCTTAGAGCAAAGTCCTGGTGATGACACGGCGTCCTCAGCGTCCTCAAGGCCTCCTTATCAAACATGCAGAGGGCTCAGCTTGGGGACTGGCTGGAAGCTGCAAAGCCACCTTCCTCGTCCTCCCCTGTGTCTAATGCACAGGATTGCCTAGCTCTAGGAAGACAGGATTCCAGTTTCCAGTAGAAATGAAGCTGTCTTTCCAAAGACTATGGAGAGTAGATCTGCGACTGAGACGATCAAAGATGTGTCTAAGTGGTTAAGAGCACTGGCTGCTCTTGCAGAGGACCTGGGTTCAATTCCCAGCCCTCATATGTCATCTCACAACTGTCTGTAACTCCAGTTCCAGGGGATCAGACAGACAGATTTGAACCCCCGAGGGTACCGACACATACACAGGCAAACACTCATATACCTGAAAGCTTTCAAAAGGATCTTTAGAGATGGTGCAGAGATGGACAAGCCCTTGGAGGATAACGTAGGCTGGAGATGACATTTCAGCAATGTGTCTGCCCAGAGAGCTGGCCCCCTAGGTGGTCCACTGTGCAGAACTGAAACCATCTCTGTGCTGACCTCCCGGACCTGCGACATCTCAATCTGAGACTGACTTTGTCACGGTTGTGCCGTGTTGTATCTCTGGTCTCAGCTAGAAATCCTGGAGACCTCCCCACCAGCCCATCACAGGCTCATTTATTCAATGACTCATCCAGAGTCTGCACACAGTGTGTGCACAGGATGCTACTCTGGAACAGGATACAGTCTTAACAATTCGGTCCTGCTGCGTTGTTCAGAGAGACACCATAACCATGAGAATGAAGGGGGGGCAGTAGCTGCAGGTGACAAGGAAAGAGGGTGACTCCGAGTGCAGTGGAACACAACTGTAATCTCAGAATTCACACAAGAAGAGGATGAATTTGAGCATGACCACATAGTGAGACCCTATCTAACAGGAGAGGGGTGAGTAACACAGAGGTTCTAACATCTATAGTAGAAGGTTGTTCTCTGGCCCTGGCCTAGGGATGCTAGCTTTGGGTACCACAAAAATAAATAAATAAATAAATGCCAGTAAATAAGATAAGTTAACTTTAGGATACATTTTTGAAACAAAAAGTGAACAATCTAGCAACATTTTAAGCAAAGGAGAATCGGCCTGGCTTGAGTTGAGCTCGGATGTCAGGCCAGGAGAACCTCAGCTACAATGTTATTTTTTTTTATTCCTGTTTGCTTTCTTTAAAATGTTTTGGGTTTGTTTTTTGCTTGTTTGTTTTCTCTTTTCAAGACATGGTTTCTCTGCATAGCCTTGGCTGTCCTGTAACTTCCTCTGTAGACTAGAGGTGGAGATCCATCTGCCTCCGCCTCTCAAATGCCGGGATTAAAAGTTCATGCCTCACTGCCTGGCACGAGTGTGTGCATGCGCTCACATGCACATCTATGTAAGTATATGCCAAGTGTGTCCAGGTGACCACAGAGGCCAGAAAGGGTATTAGATCCAGTGGAGCTAGAGTTACGGAGGGCTGTTAAGTGCTGTGAGATCCTCTGTAAGAGCAGCCTGTGCTTTTAACTGTGGAGCCATCTCTCCAGCCTCACTTTTTTTTTTTTTTTTTTTTTTTTTTTTAATATACAGTGTTCTGCCTGTAGGCCAGAAGAGGGCGCCCAGTCTCATTATAGATGGTTGTGAGCTACCATGTGGGTGCTGGGAATTGAACTCGGGACCTCTGAAAGAGCAACCAGTGCTCTTAACCTCTGAGCCATCTCTCCATCCCCAGGTTCCATATTCTCTTAATTTATTTGACTGGTTTTTTGGGGCCACAGTTGGAGGCTCACAGTATTTCACTGCAGGACAAGTGTCTCCTTGTCTCTCCAGATCCAGATCTGAGAGGCAGGCTGCAGGCCGGAAGAGTCCACAATGGAGAACAGAATCACTGCTCTATAGTAAGTTCTGAGGCCTTTGGTGCTCATGAGAAGACTCCAGGAAGGGCATGGGCTGCAGTTCTGGAGGTCTGAGAGGAGAGGCAGCTTTGAGATCAAGGAAGACTAGATTAAACACACACTGTAGGCCAACGTCAGGGGCTGCCCCACACACTCAGCACAATGAGGGGAGTTGATTCTGTAAGGGAGGGGCATCCACAGACCTTAAAGTCCTCTGATATAGGAACTGGAGAGATGGCTCAGCGGTTAAGAGCACCGACTGCTCTTCCAGAGACTCTGAGTTCAATTCCCAGCAACCACATGGTGGCTCACAACCATCTGTAATGGGATCCGATTCCCTCCTCTGCTGTGTCTGAAGACAGCAACAGTGTACTCGTACAAAGAAAATAAATAAAGAAATCATAAAAAGAAAAATAAATAAAGTCCTGCAGACAGGGGTACAAGCAATATGTACAGCCTGCCAGTCACCCTGGCAGGGGACACACTATTCCAGGAAGCTGACAGTCAAGATCTAACTTCCCACTCTACAGAAGAAGAAACTAAGGCTCTGAGGGGTTCATCCACCCCCTGTGTGGCCTGCTTGGAGGAGGGGGGGCAGGAGATCTGAAAGAAACAGAAGTAGGATTTGAACCCAGGTCTCATTCCCCAGCATGGTGTGTTTTCTGCCTACCTCCACATCTTAAAAGAATGAGATAAGTTACGACTCCAGCCTCAGTTTCCTCCTGTGGTAATGTGAGACTGATTGTCCAGCCCACCTCCAGGGGCTGGGGAGTCCAGAGACTGTACCAAGACCCAGCAAGGTCTCCTTCACTTTTACCACCGAGGAATAAGAAAGACTTTCCATCCCCAACCCCCTCTCCGCCAGGCCGATTGTAAAAGGAGCAGTTTAGCCATTTGTTCTTCAAACACTGGATTTTTTTTTCTTTAGATCTTTTTGGCGGGGAAGGGTTGGGGACGGCAATCAGTTTTCGGACTTAAGATAAAAAATCGCAGGAAAAGGGCTGCTTGACTCTCTATAATTAATGGGGCGGCCTGTAATAGGATTCTCCTGCCCATGGCGCTCCCAGGAAACACCTTTTTACATAAGATATTGCCCACGCCGGAGTGGCAGTGGGTGATTTATGGGGTTCCCTGCTGCACAAAGCGTCTCCCGGGGTTGCCAACCGCTGGATTTATCAGGGAATTTGGAAGCCGGGCGCAGAGCCCGCCTGTGACATTTTTGGTGGAATTTAAACAGCACAAACACTGAGGAAGAGAGGAGCAGGTGAGGCAGGGAGAGGGCTCCGGGTAGACCACAGGGCCAGAGCAGGAGAGTCCGGGAGCCATGATTTATAGCCGGGAAGACACAGGCAAGAAAACCAAGCTCTAGACTGCGCATGCGTCTAAGGCAGCGGTTCTCAACCTGTGGGTCGTGGCCCCTTTGGGGGTAGAATGACCACAGAAGTCGCGTATCAGGTATTTACATGATGCTTCATAACAATAGCACAATTACAGTTATGGAATAGCAGCAAGATCATTTGAAGATGGTTGGGGTGGTCGCCATAACATGAGGGACTATATTAAAGGGTCACAGCGTTAGGAAGGTTGAGAAACGCTCATCTAAATCCTGAGTGAGTTGGCCTGGGTGGGAGCCCGGTGGCTGGCTGTTATTTCAGATCCTTGTGTGAGTGGTCATTCATCCACTGTGGCCCACACATACCATGGGGCCACTCTATGCTATAGGCAGCCAATCCTTCTAGTCTCTGAGGTCTAACTTTACCCTCCTGTAAGGAGTCCCGAGGGGGGAGGGTACCTCTTTGTCCATTCAGCGGCCAAGTTTGCTCAAGATGAAGAGTGAGTGAGTCCTAAGCTGGGGAGGAAGGCAGTTGTGGGTATGGGATCCTGCCTCAGGACCTTTGCACATGCTCTTCCCATCTTCTCATTGCTTTTGGGCCTCGATACAAATTGTGCCTTATCAGAGATGTAGGTGTGGCTCAGTGGTAGGCAGCTTGTGTAGGTAGGTAGAATGTGTAAGAGCTGGCTTAGCTCTCTAGTGCTGTCAAAAAAAAAAAAATCAAAATAGCTTTTCTTCTTACCTGCTAGAGATTCATATCGACATAGGTTATGAGCCAGCCCATCAGAAGGTTGGGACTCCTTTAAATTCTCCATTATAACCAAACAGCCTATGTGGCTTCTGCAACACCCCCTGTCCCATATTCCTCACCTCTCTTTAAAACGCCCATCAGTAAGACATTGTGTGTGCATGTGCATTTGGAAGCCAGAGATCACCCTCAGGTGTCATTTCTCAGGATGCCATCCTAGCCAAAAGGACCAAGCAGGTTGACTCTGCCTTCCTCCCTCTTCCTTCCTGCTCCAGGGTGACAACAGCCCCTTTGTCAGACAAAGCTTGAAGATGAGACAGGGTCTGGAGGGACCCTGGTGTCTGAGGAGAAGGACAGTGGGCAGCCACAGCCAGGCCATCGGGATGCATGTCAGCAGGAACACACATCCACAGACACAGGTTGTAATGGCCCTGGGAAGCCCCAGGCAAATGCCCTCTGACCCGGAACCATTTCCAGGTTCTGCTCTCCTGACTGAGAACCCAGGGCATCAAAGTCAATGTCCACCCACTACCTGCACCTGGCCCTGCCACAGCAAGTCCTAGTGACAGGGCTGCAGTGTCCCCAGTTCCTTTGTCCCCTGACTCTCCCTCACAGGCCCCCTCCCTGCTTTCAAATGTCTCGGGTGCCAACCAGAGAGTCTCGGCTGAGCTCAGGGACACACACGTTATCAGGATGGGTCAACAGCTCTCTGGGACTCTTATCTACAGCTCCAGAAACCAGTCAAGGAGTAAACAGCAGCTGACAGGTCTCCCAGAAGGACAACCACCGGCTGAGGCCAGACCAGGGCTACCTGGGATCTAGAGCACCTGGACAGGAGATAGAGTCTGCCACTCAGACACAGGGACAGGGGGAGGGAGGAACATTGCCAACCTGAACAATCCGGGGGGCTTCAGGGAGGAGGCGGCCATAATGGAGGACTTGAGGGATGGTATATGAGTTCGAAGCGTAGAGAGCAGGGTCAACAGAGGACACAGGCTGAGCAAAGGGCAGGGGTGGAGGAGGGGGAGGATGCACGGTAGAGCCTATGCATTGCACTGTGGTGGCCCAGACGAAGTGGGCCAACTGCTCTGACTCAGTTTCCTCACTTGAATGAAGGTAGCAGCTGTCCATGCCATTATGGGATGAAAATCCTGAGCAACGTGCAGGTGCTCGGTAAACGGTTAGACCCTGGGTCCTCCTGACTCTCATGGTTGGGCTTCACAGTGGGAAAGAGCAGCCACTGAGGGTTACAGGGTCACATGCGGCAGGTCTGAAGTCACCCTCCCCCATCAGGCTGTGTCACAGCCTGGAATACGGGGACAATGAGAGCAAGAGTGAATGGAGAAGGGAAGGGGGAGGGGAGAGGGGGGAGGAGAGACAGAGGGAGAGAGAGAGAGAGAGACAGAGACAGAGACAGAGACGGAGAGAGAATGAATTAGCAAGATTAATGGATTAGCAAGAATAGATCTCCTCTCAGGTCTGGCTGCCTCCAGCTTCAGGACTCTTAGCACCAAAATCTCTATGCTGGCAGATTCACAATTTGTGCCTCCAAGGGAATGGGATTGGATTCCCCAGGTGTCTGTTGGGGTATTCTTGGCAAGTGTGGTCCGTCTCTGGGGTTCAGGAGAGAACACAGTACAGGCAGCACACTTGAGAGTGGAGGTCACCGCTACCTGAATCCTGCCCTTGAGAAAGGACATGAGTCACAGCCTGTTCGACGCAGGCCCAGAGAGAATAAGGATGCTTGCCTGAGGACACACAGCCCACATGCCCCAGGGAACTGAGTCTCACCCGAGGTCTAGTGATTACCCAGGCTGAGCTGTCACCTGGCAGACTGTGAGGGGAATCAGAAGATCCCATACAAAAGACAAGGTGGGTCCCAGCCCCTTCTAGGACCTCAGCACCTGCACCACACACACACACACCTTGTGATACAGCCAAGGGGGATCCCAGGGGTGCAGGGACACAAATCCACCCTGAGCCGGCTTCCCCATAGGAGACACTCTGCTGCCCCCTTGTGGCTTCAACGGAGTTGACATCATTTTGTTTGCTACAGGATTTCCTAGGTCTGGAGGACGTGACCACACAGGGGAGGGGGCAGGAGACATAGGACAAGGCTCTGCCCCAAACCCACTGTCGCCAGCAACCACGCTGATGTAACTAACCTAGTGACATTGAGAATTAGTGTTTGCACCTGGGTGGGTCACATGACAGCCGCATGACCTTGGTGCATTGTGTCAACACACACACACACATTGTGACAGGGCCTTGGTGAATGTGGATATTGAGAAGGACTCGGGGGCTCTTGGGAAAGTTCCTCGCAGTTAAGCATGTGAGAAGGGCTAGTGACATCATCTCCATGGAGGGACACATTTCAAGTTTCCGTGGAACGGCCCATGCTGCGACACGGAGGCATTTTTTCAAAACCTGCTTCGGGTTGTGTAGCCCGAGGAATAAAAACACAGAACCCCTGGGGACCATGTGCTCAGCTCAGATAGGTTTATTCACTGGGCTGCAGGGAGCCGCTGAGAGCAATCCAGGAGGGCTACCTGAAGGAAGAGGGCAGGCCCGCTGGAAACGAGGTCCCTTGGATTCTTCAGCTGCAGCCCAGCTGGATTTTCAGCTCCTGAAGCTGTTGGCTACTGATGTTGTTGCCACCACACACGATGACCACAACAGAAGCCAGGGCTGGGCTCAGGCGGCCCTCAGCCTGGAGCTTCCGCAGGATGCCAGAGTAGACAGCGGCCAGGGCAGCACCACAGGCAGGCTCCACCAGCATACGCTCATCATCTGTGGGGAAGACGGGGGAGGGCTGTCTGTTGGTCAGTGCTCAGCAGGAGGCGTCCATCCATCCATCCATCCATCCACCATCCATCCCTCTCCTCCGAAATCACAGGTCTGACTTTTTTTTTTTTAAACAGATCTGCTCCTTAGTCTTATCACTTGTCTGTCTGTCTGTCCATCCATCAGTATAGCCTTTGTCTGTAAAACCAGCCACCCAACCAGGAGCCATTCATCCATCTCCTACTCATCATCTGATTGGTCATCCGTCAGCCTGCTTGTCAATGTGTCCATCTACCCACCAATCAATCCACCTGCCTGTCCATCCACCCATCCACCCACCCATCCTCCCATCCATCCATCCTCCCACCCATCATCCATCCCCCATCCATCCTCCCACCCATCCACCCACCCATCCTCCCACCCACCCATCCTCCCATCCATCCATCCTCCCATCCATCCTCCCACCCATCCTCCCATCCATCCATCCCCCATCCATCCTCCCACCCATCCTCCCATCCATCCATCCCCCATCCATCCTCCCACCCATCCTCCCATCCATCCATCCTCCCACCCATCCTCCCATCCATCCATCCTCCCACCCATCCTCCCATCCATCCTCCCACCCATCCTCCCACCCATCCTCCCATCCATCCATCCTCCCACCCATCCTCCCATCCATCCTCCCACCCATCCTCCCATCCATCCTCCCATCCATCCTCCCACCCATCCTCCCATCCATCCTCCCACCCATCCTCCCATCCATCCTCCCACCCATCCTCCCATCCATCCATCCTCCCACCCATCCTCCTATCCATCCTCCCATCCATCCTTCTTTTCCTCTACTACCCATCTATCCATCACTAATCTTCCCCAACTCATACATTTATTTATTCATTCAACAAACACCTCGCTCTCTGCCTGGCTCTGGGCTAGGAAGACCTTAGGGACATAATAGTGGCTAAGACACAAAGCTTCACCCCCACCCAGTCACACCTCATCAGTAGATGAAAACTAGGCAGAGGGGTTAGTGTATTGGAAGTCTCCGGTTAGTGAGGCAGTGTGGGGAGATCAGGGTGACTTCCTGGAGGAGGCACCATAACAAATAATTAGTCATCACGTGGGCAAGCAGTAGGAGATAAGGCCAGGATGGACATCCAGAGACAGGAATGTGGGAAGGGTGTGTGCAAAGGTCCTGAAGCTGCTGAGACTTTCTCCTCACGTGCCCCCCATGACATCACCACTACCCAACCAGCTCAGTCAGGGATACTGAGAACACGGTTGAGTGGACAGAACACCAGGCCTTGCTCACCCAGGAATCTTTGCACAGCTCTGAGAGCATCCTGGTCTTCTACCACCTCAGAGAGGACCTCACACTCCTTTGCACACTCCAAGGTCCGTGCGGCCACCGTCTTGGCTCCCAGGCTCCTGGCTACGCTGAGGGATGGGGGAGGGGATGGAAGAGCAGAAGCGTCAGAGCCCCACCCTGCTGTCCCCCGGTCACCCACATCCTGTAATGACCGGGACCCCATCAGCAGGCCCAGACACACTCAAGTGTGTGTGTGTGTGTGTGTGTGTGTGTGTGTGTGTGTGTGTGTGTGCAGGTGTGCACTCAGAGGTAACGTCAGGCCTTTTCTTTCATTGTCTTGCCTATACATGTTTTTGAAGCAGGATCTCTCTACACTAGCCCAGGCTGGACCCTCACTCTCAAGCCCCCTACCTCAGTCTCTCAAGTGCCAGGATGGCAGGGTGCACCCACAAACCTATTTTTTTTCACACCCTCTAACTCGGATCCTCGTAATATTGGTTGGAACTTCAGGACAAGCAGACCTGTGGGGTGCCTGCACCCCTGCCAGCTTGGACAAACAGACCATAGGCTAAAGATGTCCCCACCCTTCAACCCCTCAGACGCCCACCCAGGCTTACCTGGTGATGTCTGGCAGAGTGACCAGCCTGCCTGCCTGTAAGGCCGCGTTGAAACTGTGCGCCCCGTGGGTCTCCATGGCAATGATGGGCACATGCTGCCAGCCTACCTCCAACAGGCCAGCAGTCACACCCGCCAAGAGTCCTCCGCCCCCCACGGCCAGCACCACAGCACCTGGAGGGGTCCCCAGCGACTCTTTCAGCTCCCGCACTAGGCTGGCATGGCCTTCCCTGTGGGGTGTGAGGGGGATACATGATGGGACTTCCAGAATAGGTGACCCCTCCTTGGTCACTCAGAGGCAAGATGATGCAGGAGGGGTCCCCTGCACTTCATCCTTGCTCACCGTCCACTCATTTCTTCACCCACCCAGAAGTCTCCCCATTATCCCTTCCAGCCTCTTTCTTGCCTTTTCCCTCATCAGTTAAGAGGGACCAGCTGGGGTTCTGGAAGCAGAGCCCTGTCTCTGCTCCCTGACCAGCTGTGTGCCCTCGGGCTAGTGTCTTGACCTCTCTGTGCCCCAGTGGGCTTCCCAGTAGCTACTTATTCCATGCAGAAGAGGAGTGGACAGTGAGGGAATGCCAGCAGCCTGTGCCTAGCCCCAAGCATGGGTTCAATAGAGGATACTTCATGTTACAATGTCCATTTCACCAGTGGGGAAACCGAGGCATGGCCTGTGAGGTGCTTTTTACATAAAACACACCCCAAGCAGCTAGGTTTGAACCCATACCTGCCTGGCTTTGAAGTCTCTTTTTCCTTTCTAGGCCTCAGTTTTCTCTTCCGTCCAATGAGGGTCCCCCCCGCCCCGCTCTGGCTCCCTGGGAAAATAGCCACAGCCTTACCATATCAGGGGATGGTCAAATGGGGAGACGTTCACCCAGCCATCCCTTGTGGCCAGTTCTTGTGCCTTTACGTTGGCTTCATCCCAGACCTAGAGAGAAGTAGAGGCCCCACAGAGACTGCGGTGGAGGCCCCGCCCCCTGTCTTCTATAGGTCCCCTGAGGAAGACCACACCTCCCAGAATGAGGACGGCAACCTCCGAATGGGCCAGAGGATACCACGTGTCTCCCTCAAACTCAAAGGGACCGGAATGCTGTGTGACCACAGAGCCAGAACAGCTCAGGGTGTGCAGAGCCAATGTACTCCAGGGCTGGTCACATGGAACCCTCTTCAGGCCTACAGGAGGGGACGCATCTCTCACACCAACCCCACCGATCAGCTGGGTCCCTGATGAAAGCCTTTGTCCCCTGAGGGTGGCCCCCGAGGTGAGCTGAAGCATAGACAAGGCTAGCCATGACACCTGTTCACACCATAGGTCACCCAGAGCTCACCTTCTGGGCGTGCCCTGATCATGGAGCATGCCTGGGGTGTGACAAAGGTGGACTGTGGCTGCAGGGAGCACATGCCTAGGACAGACTCCACCCATAAGGATTGAGGGTTTGGGGCAGAACTGTTGCAACACCCCTGTCCCTGCCCCTTCTCCCTTCTCTCTGCCCTCCTGAGAGAAGACTGAAGACCAAGACAGTTTCTAGCCAGTGTTCACCCAAAATAAATGGAGTCGATGCCCTGGAGTGGAGTAAGGGAGGACACAGCCCCTGCCCCTACCCCACCCCCTCCTCCAGCCCCTCCCCAGCCCCTCCCCTTTGCGGCTTCCAGCACCATCTCCTTACCTTTCCAGTCAGCTGGACCTCGGCCCCCTCCCCCTCCAGCCGCCTCACCACCTGCAAGGAGGTGCTCTCTGGGAGGACGATGGTGACGGGAATGCCCAGCTTCTGAGCCGAGTATGCTGCCGCAATGCCCGCGTTGCCCCCTGGGAACAATGGGGAAAGGAATACCTCAGACTTCTCATGCCCCCCTTCTCCCCCACTCCCCTCAGTCCCCCATAAGTCACCTGTGTATCTGTGCCCCCCCACACACACACACATACACCTTGCTGATTTACGTCAAGCCAATTAGAGAACTGCAACCTCCTGACCCGTGACTGTTACAGACATGAGTTTGTCGCCCAGGCTACTGTGGGGCACGGTCGAGAGGAGAGGGGAAAGCAAGAGCAGCAGAAGAGATGAGCCGTTTATCCAAAGAGGGTTGGGAACATGGAGCCTATGGCTTAAACCTCTGTGAGGTGGGTCTCTGTCGTTCGTGACCATCACAAGTCTCAGATCATGGGGAAGGGACGTAAGAGCAGACGGTGCGGCTGTCTGAGACTTTGACCTGATGAGGCTAATTCTTAGTTGGGCCTGGTGATGCAGATCTGTAATCCTGGCACTCAGGAGATAGAGACAGAAGGATCCAGGGTCCTGTCAGCCTGTAACAAAGGAAGAAGGAGGGACAGAAGGAAAGAAGAAAGGAAGGAAGGAAGGAAGAAAGGAAGGAAGGAAGGAAGGAAGGAAGGAAAGAAGGAAAGAAGGAAGGAAGGAAAAAGGAAGGAAGGAAAAGCCAAGTCCTGGACATTGACCATCACTCTAGCTGGCTCCCCTGCCCCCACCCCAGTCCCAAGGACTCTCAATAAAACAGAGAGGGGGTGAGGTCACCTGAGGAGCACACCAGATGTTTGCATCCCCTCTTGGCCATCTGGATGGAGAAAGGATGAAGTTGGGGGTCACTCCAGTCATGGAAAGCTTTCTGGGATGTGGCCGGGTGCTCCACCCACACCCGACAGACGCCCCCTCCCCCAAATATGGTGCCTGCACTTCCTCACCTGCTGACAGAAATGTCCGATGCCCCGGATCTTAAAGGAGCCGGCTACCTGCACATTCTCATATTTAAGGAAGACGGGCATGCCTGCCACCTGAGACAGCGCCCAGCTCTCCAGCAGGGGTGTGACCCTGTGGAAAGGCTCTGCCAAGGCTCCCTCCATTCCAGCGGCACACTGATGCCCTGCAAGGAGGCAGAAGGGGTTTGCACTGTTCAGACTCTTTAGCCATGACGGGGGAGGGAGGGCGAGGCCCCTGAGCCCATCCATTCCAAATCTTGTCCAGCATCCAAGGCCCAGGTGAGTATCTGCCCCTCTCTGCACCCTGGTTTCCCAATCTGAACAAGGCAGATTATCCTGGGTGCCCTTCACTTAATATCTGTGGCTGCCCACAGTGCTGGGGACACAGAGTGTGACCAAAGAATACTTAAAAATCATTCATTCATTCATTCATTCATTCATTGTTTTCCCGTAAAAAAAAACAAAACAAAAAAACAAAACAAACAAACAAACAAACAAACAAAAAACAGTGGTTAAGCAGGTGACAGGGAGTCCGGTCCTTCTTTATCCCTTCACCTTTGCCCTTGGCAGTCTTACACCCTTCTCCCAGGTACCCATTCTGTAGGAGCCACAACCCGTGTCTCTAAAAACCAAGCTGCTTTGATCGTAGTTGCTGTTGAGGGATAGGCTCTCCGTAGATAGACCAGGCTAGCCTGGAACCCACCATCCTCCTGTCTGCACCTCCCTAGTGTTGGGATTATAATGGTAAGACACCACCACATTGACCCACAGGTTTTGTTTTGCCTTTTAAGTATGCAGGTAGCTTTACAATGGTTTGCATCTGTCCAAACTTGTTAAGGTGATGACTTTATGTTGGCTACATAACAAGTTTCAAGCTAGCCTGGGCTGTGCAAGATCTGTCTTAAAACAAAAAAAAAAGGGGGGGAGGGCTAGAAAGATGGCTTGTCTGTTAATTGCACTTGCTGCTCTCGCGAAGGACCCAGGTTCAGTTCCCAGCACCCTATGGGGTGCACACATCCTATGGCGCCAGGGAACCATGGAACCAGTCGGAACCAGTCCAGAGCAGAAGTGGGATCGAGCTGTGTCCAACCCCGGAAACCTTGAGATCAGAAGGCGTAGAACCACTCCCTCTCTGCCTTGGGCCTGCGTGTCCCTGCACATGTAGTCCTGTGCCCTCCATCTCTGCCCACACCAGAAGAGGTCACTAGTTGCAGCCAGGTTAAATGTCTTCTTTCCTTATAAGGTCAAGTCCAGCAAGCACCTGGAACTCCTCCCTATGCAAATGAGGCATCCCCAGCAGCCCAGCCCCCACCAATACTGTACACCCACCCCGATTGCCCCTACTCACCCCCAAAGGTTTAAGAAGCCTTTGTCCCCCCCTCCTCAGCCCAATTAAACGAGCTGCTCCCTGACGCCTGTCTCCCTAGAGTCATCACCACCTGAGGTCTCCTCACCCTGGTTGTTTTCAGGTCCCTGCCCCCTCTCTAGGTCCTTCCAGTTGTAGGGGTTCTGATGCCCTCTTATGGCCTTTTCTGTCACTGCATGCACGTGGTGGACAGACATGCACACCAGCAAACACATGTTGTGTACATAAAAATAATTTATAAAAAGTGTAATAAGCCGGGTGGTGGTGGCACACGCCTTTAATCCCAGCACTTGGGAGGCAGAGGCAGGTGGATTTCTGAGTTCGAGGCCAACCTGGTCTACAGAGTGAGTTCCAGGACAGCCAGAGCTACACAGAGAAACCCTGTCTCGAAAAAACCAGAAAAAAAAAAAAAGTGTAATAAAAGGGGTCTGGTGAGATGGCTCAGCAGATGTTGTCACAAGAGCGTGATAATCTCGGTTCCATTCCCAGGAACCACTTTAAGGTGGAAGGAGAGAGCAAAGTTAAAAGAGGGGACAGGCAACCGTGGTGATGGACACACCTCCCATCCCACAAGAAGCAGAGACTGGCGGATCTATGAATTCAGGAGCAGCCTGGGCTACAAAGTGAGTAACCTCGAGGCTAGCCTCAGCTACGCATCGAGAAAACTTTGTTTCAAACCACCAAACAAAGGAACGGAAAAAAAAAATGAAAAACTACACTGTTTTTGTCTCTACAGCAGAAAAGTTTGGTCAGGCCCTTTGCAGTTCCAAGGTGTGCCACCAGGGGGCGTGAGCTGTGCCCCTTCCCTCCTGCCCTTGAACCCGGACCTCTTATTGAAGTGACTTGAATAAGGGGAACTGGGGTCTGTTCATGAACCTGACCCTTTGTCAGGATGGCCCTGCAACTCCTTAGACAAGGCAAACACAACCCATGTCGTCTCCTTCAGCACCTCTCACAGGGAAAGGGGCCTATGAGCTGTACCTGGTCTCCAGACTCCATGTGCTGGCTAGTTTCTATGTCACGTGACACAATCTAGAGTCATTTTTGAAGAGGGACCCTCAACTGAGAAGATGACCCTACAAGACTAGACTGTGGGAAAGCCCTTGGTGTATTTTCTTCGTAGGTGATTGATGTGTGATGGTCCAGCCCACTGTTGGCGGTTCCATCCCTAGGCTGGTGGTCCTGAGATCCCATTACAGATGGTCGTGAACCACCATATTCCTGGAGAGATGGCTCAGCAGTTAAGAGGACTGACTGCTTTTCCAGAGGTCCTGAGTTCAATTCCCAGTGACCACATGGTGTCTCACAACCATCTGTAATCCTAGTCTCATAGGATCAGATGATCTTTTCCTGGTGTACATATAGATGTACATATAGATGTGTGTATATATATATATATATATATATATATATATATATATACAGATAAAGCATCCACATTCATAAAATGAATCTTTTAAAAAGCCTCCTTTGGGTATGGAGAGGCCTCTTGGACCAGAAGATAAGAATGAGCTAATTAGGAACCACACCACACACTGGACAGCTCTGGGCAGCACAGGGCCCTTGAGAGGATTAAGTTCAACCAGTGTACACTGTACCCTGCATTGCTTGATAAGGATAACTGTTGTGTGGGGCTTGCTGGGAGCTGGGCACTATGCCCAGCTCCTTCCTTCTTATCTCAGAAGGCACAGAGAAACCCTGACAGAGACCTGTATTTAACTCCATTTTATCCCTAGTGACCCAGAGGGGTTGGTACACAGGCCACAGGCTGAGTTCCAATGTGGGTGTGGGCTTCCATGCTGTGTGGCATCTTAACTACTGGAGTGCTGATATCCTCATCATCACCATCATCAACACCATCATCATTATTATCCATTAAAAGTGAGACTATCTGGTACGTCATTGACAATTATCTCTTGGAGCTGAAACTCGCCGGATGGTGGTGGCACACACCTTCAATCCCAGCACTTGGGAGGCAGAGTCGGGTAGATCTCTGTGAGTTTAAAGCCAGCCTGGTCTACAGAGAGAGTTCCAGGACAGCCAGGACCACACAGAGAAACCCTGTTCCGGACAGACAAAAGCAGCAAGGGAAAGGTGCTGAAATGCTCAGCTGTCCCCAGACCTCTCTGCTCCTCTTGAAGACGGTCACTTCACCACTGTCAGGGTGGGGACTCAGCTGAGCCAAGACCCAGGGACCCCACCTCCCACGGCTGAGGCAGGTGCTGGAGCCAAGTTTAGTTCTCCAGCACCCCACGTAAAAGGGCTTGACTAGCTGGTGCCCTGCAACTTTCTAACTAGAATACACTTGTAAGGACTGCTCGTGCTGTCCAGCCCTCACTCCGACTCCAGTCCTGGGATCCTTTCCCTGTGGGCGGTTTAGTGGCATACAGCAGCTAAGTCAGGAAAATGACTAGAAAGCCAAGCTAACTGACTGCCCCTCCAACCAACACAACCTGCTATCTACCCTCAGGGTCCACAGGGCCTGCCTCCTATGGATGACAAGATAGGACAGATGTAACCACCCTCACACCCACTCACGGCCCAACACACAGTCCCACGGTCCCTAGCCACTCCCACAATGCCTCCCTTACCTTCCCAAAGGACAGCCCAGCCAAGACCAACCTGGACTCCCGGGCTACCAGATCAGCTTCCGCTACCAGGGCCTGGCCCCTCCTCCTTGTTAAAGGGACAGCTCCTGATTCTGGGATCCTGGTGAGGACTCACAACAAAAAAGGACCAAGATATTCAACCCTCTCTGTCTTCCTCATGCAGCTCATGGCTCGTGAACAACCCAGGCTCATCTGGCAGGTGGGGGAATGGAGGTTCAGAAAGCATACATCCACATGGGCTGGCCAGCAAGAGGGAGAGTGTACCCCCTCATCTTGGACTCCTTCATAACACAGGCACCCCAGATCTGACTTAGGGTTCAGAGTAGTTGCTGGGTCAGGCCACTTGCCTTGGTCCACACTGGGGTCAGCTTATGTTCGAGACAAGAAAACAAAGATGCAGGCCAGGCATGGTGGCATCTGTCTCTAATACTTGGGGGGTAGAGGCAAGCAGATCTCTGTGAGTTCAAGAACAAGCTGGTATATATTGCAAGTTCCAGGACAGTTTGGGGCTATATAGAGAGAGACCCTGTAGAAAGAAAGAGAGAGAGAGGGGTGAGAGGGATGGAGGGAGGGAAGAAGGAAGGAAGGAAGGAAGGAAGGAAGGAAGGAAGGAAGGAAGGAAGGAAAGAAAGAAGACAGAAAGGAGACAGGGTGAGCCGAGCCAGCAGTTGTCCCGTCCTCCAGTCTGGATAGGAAGAGTGGCTCTCACATCATGTCCCCGTCCCTGCCATTTCACAGCCTAGCAGAGGAAGCCTGGGTGTTATTTGCTGTTCAGAGTAATGGCTGCTCACTCCTTCGTGCACTCAATAAATAAATATTTACCAGACACCTACCACCCGCCAAGTCCCGAGACCTTTAACCTCAAACAAGATAGTGTGTCCCCTGCCTTCTCCCGGGCCTCGGTATACCCTTGCTAGTGGTAGTGGGAGCCGGTGGGATGTTGGGGTGGGGGTTGGCAAGGAATGGAAAGCCATGCTGAGTTCTGGGGTTACAGAAGGACTGTGGAGAGTCTGGGGAGATGGCTCTGGGGAGAACGCATGTGTGAGAACCCCGGTTTGTCTCTCCAGCACCCATGTAAAAGGGCCAGATGAGGTAGTAGTGTGTCTCTAATCCCCACACTATGGGAGTAGAAGCAGAAAGATGGCTGACTCTTTGCACAGTTAGTCTAGTCAAATCTGCATGCTCCAAGCTCCACGGTCAGACTCTTGTGGCCCTTCTGTCCCCAACCTGCTGGACAAGGCTGAGACCCTGGAGTGCCTCACGAGCCTCAGTTTCCCCAGACATAAAATGAGAGGCAAGATTCAGGAAAGACCAGGCAACACAGGTGTCCTGTGTCTTCCTTGGGGACTCATGACCTCTCCCCTCCCAGGATTGATGATTAATCCCTGGATACTTGGAGCTGCTTAGCCATGATCTGTGACTAGACCCCGCCCAACTCACCTCTGCCCTCACCTTAGCCCCTCCCCCATCCTTGACCATGGCCTGGTCTTGCATGAGGCACTGGGGACCTGTAATGCCTGTAAGATGGAATCTGGGAAAGGCTTCCTGGTGAAGCACCTCAGCTGTGGTCGAGAATCTGCATTTATTATGTGCCTAAGGTATACCAATCGAAACCTCCCAAGGGCCTTGCACATCAGACACGCTCTCTACCACAAGCCTCCAGGAGTGGAGTCTCTTTAGTTTTTCCTGAAATAGATCTTGTATAGTCCAGGCTAGCCTTAAACTTGCTATGCAAATGAAGACGACACTGCACATCCACCTCCACCAACCACGTGTTAAGATTACTACTGTACATATGTGCACTCACACGTACACACATACACACTGGGCAGAGGGGTGTTGGATAAGTGGTTAAGAGTGTGCTGCCTCGAAGAAGACTCTGGTTCAGTCCCCAGCCCCCACAACAGGCAGCTCGAAGCAGCCTGTGATTCCAGTTCCCATGGTTCTGATGCCTCCGTGGGCACCTGCACTCATGTGCACACACTCACACATACCATATACATAATTAAAAATAATAAGCTGGCCTGGGGTGGTACACACCTTTAATCCCAGCACCTGGGAGACAGAGGCAAGCAGATCTCTGTGAGTTTGAGGCCAGCCTGGTCTACATATAGTTCCAGGACAACCAGGGCTATACAGAGAAGCCTAGTCTCCAAAAACCATAATGATGATCGTGGTGGTGGTGGTAGTGGTGGTGGTGATACCTTTTTGTTTTTTTGAGACAGGGTCTCCCTATGTAACCCTGGCTGGTTTAGAACTCACTATGTAGATCAGGCTGGTCTTGAACTCAAAGAGATCTTCCTGCCTCAGACTCCTGAGTGCTAGGATTAAAGGCATGCACCACTACGTCAAACTAAATCTTTTTTAAAAGAAAAAGTATGTGCATCTTGTTCTTCATGTGTGATCCTTAACAATTAGAGCAGGGTTGTCTCAGACTCTGTTGCCTGCCTTTGAATCCCTTTCCTGTAGCTGAGGCTTTGTCTGGCCTGAGAGGGGGGGGGGGGGGCAAAGAATGCATTTAACCCTGCTGTGACTTGATGTAACAAGGTGGGTTGGCACCATGGGAGGGGAGGCTCCCTTCTTTGAGGAAAAGGGGATGGGAGAATGGGGGAGGGTGTGAGGGTGGGAAGGAGGGAGGGGGCTGTGATGAGAAAATAAAAATTAAGTAATAAAAAAAGCCAAGAGCTGGTACACCTGTAATCTCAGCATCTCAGAGGCCAAGACAGTAGGATTGCCACGAGTTCAACATTAGGAATTGCTGCCAGGTATGAACACTTGTCACCAAGTTGATGGCCTGAGTTCAGTTCCCAGGACCAAGATGGTATAAGGACAGAATTGATGATTGGAAAAAAAAAGACCTCTGATCTACACACACACACATGCATGCACACACACATACACACATACGCATACACACATACATACACACATATACACACATACATGTGCACAAACATATATATACATATGCACACACATACACACACATATGCAAATGCACACATATATACACACATATGCACACACACATACACACATATGCACATACACATACACACATATACATATGTACACACATACATATACACATACACACATACATGTGCACAAACATATATATACATATGCACACACATATACACACATATGCAGATGCACACATATATACACATATACATATGTACACACATATGCACACACACATACACACTTACATACACACACATATACACATATACATATGTACACACATACATATACACATACACACATACATATGCACAATCATATATACAGATATCATATGCACATACATACACACATGAACAAATATATACACACATATGCACATACACACATATACGCACACATGCACACACATATACACATGCATGCACACACACACATACACACATGCATAAACACACACAATAAGCACACCATACATACATACATACACACACACATGTAAGCACACACATACACACATGCGCATATGCATACACACAAAGATAGTAAATAAATGCAATTTTTAATTTTCTTTTTTTTAAAGATTTATTTATTTTATGTATATGAGTACACTGTCGCTGTCTTCAGACACACCAGAAGAGGGCCTCAGATCCCATTACAGATGGCTGTGAGCCACCATGTGGGTGCTGGGAATTGAACTCAGGACCTCTGGGAGAGCAGTCAGTGCTCTTAACCCCTGAGCCATCTCTCCAGCTCAATTTTTAATTTCCAATGAAACAGAAATGAAGCAAAGCAGACTAGACACAGGGCTCCTATGGGGAGGCTACGCACTCAGCATTCAGAACACAGATCTTGGAGCCAGGCTCTACTGCCCACAGGAGCTACACCTCTTCCTGGCTGAGTAACCCTGGGGAAGTCAGTCAGCCTCTCTGTGCCTTGGCTTAGCTGTGGGGAGAGGTACAGGCTCCTCTCCTGGTAGAGCTTATGTGTGTGAGACACAGTTGCTCTGTTGTCATTCCGATGGTTGTAAAAGAAGTCCCCTGAGACTGCAGCAGTGGTGGCAAAGCCACTGTGACGTCATTCCACCACAGAACGTACAACTACCTGGACAAAAACCATTCCAATGTTCCAATGATCCAATGATCCGGAACACATTAGGGGAACCCAAGTCCATTGCTCAAAGTCACACAGTTGCTGGCTGCGATGAGGGAGAGGAGGGGAGTGGAGGGGCTGGTGTGGATAGCCAACCGCTGTATTTGTCAGCCAGCTCTTGTCCCTGACACCTAAGGCCACCGAGCAGGCAGCTTCCATGTCCACACCTTTGGGTTGTTCATTAACCCTCACCTCGGCCCCTCAGCCCGTCTGTGCACCCTGTTCCCAGGACAAATGAACTTTTCTGCTGAGGTAGGTGGGGCCTCTGACACTTGCCAGCCACCCTCAGTCACAAGCCTCACCTCATCTCCTTCTGAGACTTCTGAGCCACAAGGTGGGAACAAGGTCTGGGCAGGTTAAGCCACCAGGGATCCAGGGCTTCCGACACACAACATGGTGTGGCTCCTTGGCCAAGTTTAAAGACTCCCCACCCCTGACCAAAAGTTTGACCACTGAAGACCAAAGAATCCTACCTTAGGGTGTTATTTCCATCAGCCATTTTGGGCCATACCATCCTGTCTGGAAGGCCAAGGTCACCATGTCCTCTCAGTCTCTTGCCGCCCAGCCCCCAGGGGCCCTTGACAGAACTTTGGGTGCATTTGAATTTGAAACCTTGGCAGAGACACTTCCCCAACACAACTCATTCCCAGATCAAGGGAAGGAGTCAGATACTAACAGCTAATGTGACTAGTTGGGTCAGCCAGTCCAGAGACCAGGGACCAAGCTCTGAGGGACATTTAATCTGGGTGTGCCTCCCAAGAGACTTAAAAACTAACTCATAGCTAAACACTGGGTGTAGTGCTGCATGCCTGTAATCCCGGCACTTAGGAGGTGGTGGCAAGATAAGGATATACTTGGCTACAAAGGAAATTTAAGGCCAGCCTGGGCTACATGAGACACTGCCTTAAAACAAAAACAAACTTCATAGTTAATATGGACACAGTGATGTATACACCTCTCATTCCAGCACCAGAGAGGCTGAAGCTGAAGAACAGAGCGTTCGAGGCCAGCCTGGGCTACATAGTGAGATCCTGTCTCATAGAACAAAACCCTTTGGACTTCAGAGAAATTCAAAGAGCTTGTGACAGAGTTGAAAACATTGGAGTGGAGAAGTAGGGAGTCCCATAAAGGGATGGCTTGGGCTGGAGGGACAGAAGGTTCTCAGGCTGCTCTGACTTCTGTGTGTTGCTGCAACCCCTAGGAAGAGGAGAAAAAGAAGGAAAAAGAGGAGGAGGAGGAGGAGAAGGAGAAGGGGAGGAGGAGGAGGAGGAGGAGGGGAGGGGGAGGGGGAGGGGGAGGGGGAGGGGGAGGGGGAGGGGGAGGGGGAGGGGGAGGGGGAGGGGGAGGGGGAGGGGGAGGGGGAGGGGGAGGGGGAGGGGGAGAGGGAGAGGGAGAGGGAGAGGGAGAGGGAGAGGGAGAGGGAGAGGGAGAGGGAGAGGGAGAGGGAGAGGGAGAGGGAGAGGGAGAGGGAGAGGGAGAGGGAGAGGGAGAGGGAGAGGGAGAGGGAGAGGGAGAGGGAGAGGGAGAGGGAGAGGGAGAGGGAGAGGGAGAGGGAGAGAGGGAAGAAGAAGAAGAAGAAGAAGAAGAAGAAGAAGAAGAAGAAGAAGAAGAAGAAGAAGAAGAAGAAGAAGAAGAAGAAGAAGAAGAAGAAGAAGAAATTGACAATTTTGTCACCTCAAATTAAGCACCCACCTTACCTAAGAACGAAGCCCCGTGAGACAGAATCAGGAAGGCTTCGTCTGCACGTGCTCTTGGGGTGTGCGTTTTTCTGTCACGGGCCTCTCTTGCCAGTCAGCCGTGGCCAGGTCTCTCTCAGGGCGTTTGACCTGGCCGGCTCTCCACGTCCATCATGGGTCACCATAGGTAATGATAACCCCAGGGAGAGGCTCAGTGATTGCCAGATCCTGACCTTGACTTGCTGGCTGATTTTACACATTAGCAAAGACTGTTTGTCACTGGGAATGACGCACAGTGGGAGTCGGGCAGTCAGCAACAGACAGTGCCACCAGGAAAATCCAGGAGGGTTCTGGGAGGTTCCCCACTCACCCAGTGAGGGTTGCAGCAGGGTGACCTCAGGGAAAAGAACTTGACGGTTGTCAGGTCCTCATCCTGTGCCACAAAGTTGGACACAAAGTCCAAAACAAGGGAAGGAGACCTCATTGTTCATTTGACACAGGGTTTCTCTGTGTAACAGCCCTGGCTTTCCTGGAACTCACTCTGTAGACCAGGCTGACCTCGAACTCACAGGGATCCACTTGCCTCTGCCTCCAGAGTGCTGAGGTGAAAGGCATGCACCGCCACACCTGGCTTCTCTTCTCTTTAAAAGAATGTTTTTTTAAAAAACTGTTTTTAGTCACTCGGTAGTGGTGAACATCTTTAATCCCAGCACTTGAGAGGCAGAGGCAGGTGGATCTCTGAGTTCGAGGCCAGCCTGGTCTACAGAGTGAGTTCCAGAACAGCCAGGGTTACACAGAGAAGTCCTGTCTCCAAAAGACCTCTAGTAATAATGATTAATAATAATCATAGATTTTTATATTCATTTGTGAAGGGGTTTCATGTGTGTTGTGGCACCTGTAGAGGTCAGATGACAACCGGTGGGAGACAGTTCTCTCTTTCTACTCTGTGGATCCCTGATATGAGAATCAAGTAACCAGGCTTGGAAGCAAGTGTCTTTACCCACGGAGCAATCCTACCAGCCATTTTTTTTGACCGAGTCTCATGTATCCATAGTTGGCTTTAAATCCACTAGGTATCTGAGGATGGCCTCAAACTCCTGACCCTCCTGTCTCTGCCTCCCAAGTACTGGGCTTGTAGATGTTTGTCACCACACCCGGCCACTTTTTTTCTCTTTAGAGGCACAGTCTCTTTCTGCATCCCAGTCTGCTTTCAAACTTGCAATTCTCCTGCCTCAACCTCCCATGTGCTAGGATGACAAGTGGGAGCCAACATGCCCATTTGACACCTCTCGGGGGTATGTTTCAGAAGCAGTTGAGTAAAACACGTTTTGTAAACCAGGCTTGGTAATACGCAGCTTTAATCCCAGCACTCTGGAAGCAGAGACAGGCGGGTCTCTGTGAGTTTGAGGACAGCCTTGTCTCCAGAGCAAGTTCCAGGACAGCCAAAGCTACACAGAGGAAATCCTATGTTGAAAATCCAGAAAAACAAACAGACAACAACGACAACAACAAAATATCTTTTTTATACTTGAGGGTAAGTCCTGGCCACAGAACCAGGAGGAGAGAAATCCAAGTGTCATTCCTGTACAGAAAGCACAAAGTGGCTGTGTCCACACATGGACTTTGTGACATCCATGCGTGTCATCCTGGCTTGGTTCATCAGACTCAGCCATTGAATTCTGGAGCTGCTCCATTTTCTGTTGAAGGACAGTCGCCCTAGAATTGAGCATGATGTTCTTCACTCCGTTGACACCCAAGAAACATCTCCAGAGTTTGCCCAGTGTCCCCTGG
The DNA here is from genome assembly GCF_011762505.2 of Arvicanthis niloticus. Classification (NCBI taxonomy): domain Eukaryota; kingdom Metazoa; phylum Chordata; class Mammalia; order Rodentia; family Muridae; genus Arvicanthis; species Arvicanthis niloticus. The sequence continues at coordinate 11,201,013 of NC_133432.1, forward strand.
GTACAAAAAATCACACCACCCTGAGGACAGTTGTGCAGGATCAAGGTGTGGGAAGGAGGTGAGATGTCTGCCAACGGGTTGGTAAAGCTGGTGAGTGTGGGGGCTGGGAATCTGACTCAGCTGGTAGAGGGATTTCCTGGCATTCTCAAGGACCTGAGTCTAATCCTCGGTGCCATGTGAAGTGGGCACGGTTGACACATGCCTGTAATCCCAGCATTCTGAAGGTGGAGGCAGGAGGATCTGGAGTTGAAAAGCATCTTTAGCTACTCGGTGAGTAGGAGGCCAAATTTAATCTAAAAAAAATGAAATCTAGACCCTTTAGGTGTATCCAAACTGCCCAGCCCTGTCTTCGCCTGTCCCCAGCCCAACTCTCATCAGCTCTGCACTCTCCAAATACTATGAGTCCCAAGTGTCCCCTGGATTCAATTCCCAGTGTCCTCAGCTACCCTCTGGCCCTGATGACTCTCAGCAAATGCAGTCCTCCAAGCCTCTCCTCATCTACAACACAGACTAAAGGAGCCCACCCACTCGTGTGACTTGACACACGTAAGACCCACACATAGGAGGCACCTGATGTGGGGCCAGGACCCGGTGCTCTGGCAAGCACAAGGTGGCTATGTCCACACATGGGCTTTGTGTCATCCTGGCTTGCCT